>NC_016091.4:18092176-18435257 GCF_000004515.6 Glycine max | reverse complement strand
GTGGATATTTGGTGTGTGTGTGTGTTGGGAGAGAAATTTAATTGAATTGGGAGAAGCCCAATGCAATTAAATTTTGGACCATCTTAAGGGGTGGATTAGCATTTGCTTGCTACACCCCATTGCCACATCATATAGTCACACTTTGTGCATGCCCTTCATGATTTACATGCCTCATGACACCTAAGCACACATAATGGAGAATCTTGGACTTGATCTTGGATTAGTGGGTTGAACCATAGCTAAAATTCACTAATCATAATTAGTGAAATTTTGGCTCCACAAATTCAAATTCAAGTGAAATTTGAATAGAAATTCAAATTTCTCTCCAATTTGTTGTGACACTTAGGCTATAAATAGAGGCCTTGTGTGTGAATTTTTTTTTTAACTTTGATCATTTGAGATTACACTTCAAAGTTCAGACCTTATTTGAGGCATAAAATTTCATGCTCCTTCTCCCTCCACTCATCTTCTCCTACCTTCAAGCTCTTATCCATGGCTTCCTATGGTGGTGAGCTTGTTCTTGACCCATCTTCTCCTTGAAGTGGCATCTCCAATCATCTTTCTTCCTTCTCCATTCCACTGCCATTGATGAAGAAGATCCAAGGCCTACAAGCTCCACATGGAGTGACATCAGTTAGGTAGCTAAATTTGGTTTTTCTTTACACATGATCTTGTTAATTGTGATGATATAATGTTGACGTATCGACAAATGAAAACATTAAATACAACATGAATATGAAACTAACCTCATACAATTGCAGAAAGTTTAGCATGGTAGTGATGTCAAAATCATCAGATACAACCTGTTGTAGTGAATGAGGAGTTAACCATGTTATAGTTTGGTCCTCAACCTCAGCCTGCACAAACAATAGAAATCAACTATTGATAACATATACTGTTAAGATTACTGAACATTTAAAAATGCCAAATTGGTACCTAGTAGTATATGCCTTTCACAAATGCCAATGTTTTTCTTAACTCGTGAGTGCGAGATATGAATGCTTGTCATTCATGTGCCAATCTAGTTGAAAATATAGAAGATAAAAATCATATCAACATGAAAAAATTTCATATTTTTTATAAAAAAATGCAAGAAAATACCAATGAAATTTTACCAAAACATGTTTAACACTTTATTTTCAAAGGAAATATAAATCCACAAAGCCTGATTTCCTCATTACATACTAATCCAAAGTTATTCAAATTCCACAAATATACCTTTGACATTATGGACACACTCCAAGTCAATTTTTTTACTCTCTGATGCAGGTAATGCTGCAAAAAGGTGCACCATTGTAAGACAGTCATCCAATTCTCTGAGTGCATCCACAATTCTCAGGTACCTGTAAATTCAAAGAATAATCAATTAAATTATAAATTCATCACCAGTTACTATACATAAACTGTAATGAACAAATTCAAACAAACCTCTGCCGAATAATCCTATTGATCTTGGGTTTGGGTGTTTTCTCGCGCAACCTATTTGCACATTCAAGGTTTTTCTTTGCCACAAATTTCTTAATTTTTCTCTCATGCATTCTTATTGCTCTATGTATTTCAACCAAAGGCCTGCGATTAAGAAAGGAAACATCCTTGACATGGTAATAAGTCTAATGAGTTCCCTTGAACTTTTTCTTGGGCTCCCGGGGAGTTACACCTTTCAAAATACATAGTTTCCAAAAATTTGTAAAAGGAAATATTATAATCAGGCTTTACCAAAATGTTTCAGAGTCACTAAAGATATGCAAATTCCTTCCAAATGACATCAGACATATATAATTCAACCAATCGAATTTCAACCCAAAGGAAGCCTCTTTTTTCCTGATATCCTTATTTTTAAAATGGCATTTTTTGTAGAAAACAAACAAATAAACAATTAATTAAAAGATAAACCAATAGCAAAATTGGGAAAAGTTTGGGTGGTGGCATTTGCTTAGAGAAAGAGCATACCTGATTAATGAGAGTGCAAGACCTAGAAACAAGCTCAATGTCATTTCCATCCAAAATCAACTCATCCTTCACCTTTTCAAATCAAACAATGGAAACATCCTCAAGCATGTCCACTTTCCTCACCTAATGATAATACATTTAGTAACCAAATCAATAACTAAACCTAATAACACAATTTCAATAAACTTGTTGTTGCCAATGCTAGCGTCGATTGGAAAGTGAGCATACACGAACCTCATCTTGTAACGGTAGCCCTTGGTAACGTCGGTGATCAGATTCTCGACGTGGCTTAGGGCGGTGCGAATGGCGACAGATGTTTTCCGAGAACCAAACCAAGCATCAATCTTCAACTTCCTTTTACCATTTTCATTAGTAATGAGCTGAAAATCGAGATTGAGATGCTTCATGTCTCACACCAATTTTCAATGAGGCCCCTCATAAACTTGAGACCATGGAGTGTTGAGATAGTTGATGTAAAAGTAGTGTTGGAATCGTAGATCTAAGAGTTAATTAGGGTAAAAAAAAAGTGGAAACAAAGATGATGAGTGACGATAGATACCTTGTTTGTGATCAACACCTTTGTCGACAGTGTGGCACTGAGCGCACTTGGTCTTCTCGCCATTCTTGGATTTTTCGAGAGGAACTTCATCGAACTACGGAGGTTGGAAGCAATAAAGGACACAAAAAGCAGAATCTCAGAGTGAAGGGCATGAGACTCAACTTAAAATCGAAGACAATTTTTTTTAAAAACCATTGTGGTAACTTGCAAATCAAACATGGTTTATAAAAACTTTCGTTAACACCTTCTATCGAAGATGGTTTTTATAAAACCGTCTATAAAAAGTTGGACTTAATTTAAAAAATGCTACCGCTTATTTTTCTACATCGGTTTTTTGAAAACTACGTAGATTCAACAATATTAAAACACACTTTTTTTAGTAGTGCCTAGACATGAAAATGTGCTTCTGTTACAATATGTCAATTGAGATTGTAAGTTTTGAGATGGATGTATTGTACATTTAGGTGTGGAATATGTGGGTTTATGTTTGGGAATATGATCGTTTCTCGGGTATACTAACCAAGTGGGGAAAGTGAGTTCTTTTTTACCAGTAAAACAACAACTGACAGAGAGGGAGGGAGGGCAAAAAGGCATGTTTATTTTATCTAGGAAAAAGGTTTTTTAATTAACAAGTGTAAAGTGCAAGTGATAGTGATTAGATTGAAATAAATATGCTTAGAGAGTGTAAGGAAAAACCATTAATTACTTTATTCAAAGTTGAATATATAGAAGAAATAATAAACAACATAGATAATAATCTAAAACTACATTTTTTGTTGGTGCACCTCTAGTGCCTTTTTAATGATATTTCATCTTCTGGCTGTTTCAAAAAAAAAAAATCAGAGTAACAAGAAGAAGGCCAGCTGACCGAAGTGCCTCACCACTAGCAAGAGGATTCTTTTCTTCCATTGTCTAATGCTATCAGTATCAACATAGTGCTACATCCATAATCAATGAGCTTTTTCTTCTCTCTCTCTCTCTCTCTTATGAATAGTGGTGAAAGTTGTGCTGCATTGTAAAATCTTCTTATGTATGTTAAAATAAGGCAGGGTTTTAAAGATATGGTGTGATATTGGCAACACAAGCTATCCTTCAAGTTATTCTTTAAGTTGGCTAATAGATGGTATAGTTGTTGATATGTTCCCTATTGTTGTTGCTGTTATTTTAATTCTTGTTCCTAATGCTAATCTGGTGAAACTTTTTGTATTTTTCTATTTCTTTTATTCTAAAATAGTGAATGATAAGGAGTATGATCCTTTGTGCTTATGAATTCTTCCTAGAGATGAGGAAATTCTTGTTAATGCTCAGTTTTTTGTCAATTAGAAAGGAAAAGCTGTTCAGAAATATAAATTTTCATTTTTTTCCTTGTGGTTTTAATCTGGACTAAACTTTGATAAAGATGTTATAATTTAGATGTGTGTGATAATGTTCTTTGATAAAAGCATGACATACAAGTTATTTTTCATGGTTGATGCATTGTTGTATATAATTAAATGAGACAATAGCTATTATTGTGCAATTTATTCTTTGCCATCCCTTCCTGCCAAAGTGTGATGTTGATACTTAGCTCTCTTAATTTTTGTTATTTGACACACTACCTTATGGTTGTTAGTTTCAGACTAAATTAAATTTGTATCCTTTTTACAGATTCAAGAAGCCCCTTCTTCGCTATCTTAACTGTCTTCCTCTGTTGCACATTGTCCCTTCTTTGCCACTTTTGGCATTGCTTCTAGTGAGTGCTACTTTTTTCTTTTACTTTTCAGTTATAAGACTTAAATGCATAAGAAGATCTTGTGTTCTAAAATTTTGAATGATGACTTACTTTTCAGGACTTGCTGTTAACTTGTTGTAGTGCTGCAATTTAGTTTCTTTGCAAACACAATTGAGGTAGGCTTTCCACCATATTGTCTTAATCTCAAGTTGCAACCACCAAGCATGTCACATGGACTTTTTTGTATATGTCATGTATGGTTTTTGTTCAATGCTTATTATATAGGTCACTTCTTGTATTTCAAAAGTAATTTACATATTTTTAGAAGTATTGTAGATTTATCAGTTTATGAAGTGATGTGTTTTATTGTAATGTAGAATAATAATTAAGGAATGGATAAGTCATGGATTATGAAGCTGCAAAACTCAATCGAGTATGAACAAGGGATTACGCGATTCCTTGATTTTGCATTTCAACATCATTCAATTAATGGCAAAACAATATGCCCTTGAAAATGATGGGGTTTCAAAAAATGGCAACGTAGGGATGTGATTTACGATCACCTAATTTGTACACCATTTCCAGTAGGGTACATGTTTTGGTTGTACCATGGGGAGTCTAGAAGTGAAAAAACTCATAATGTCTTGCATACAATGTAGTTCAAGACAACATTATTGAAGATCTTATCTAGAATATGATTAATGATGCTTTTGGAGTTGTTAGGCAGCATACAAATGAAGTGCCCATTTCTCTAAATGTAGAGGTTGATAGGGATGAAGATGTGGTTCCAAACGACACTCAGGAAAGGAATTAAGCCAAAATGTTTTATGAATTAGCAAAAGATGTAGAACAACCCTTGCATGAAGGTTAAAAATATTCAAGGTTGTCATTTTTGGTGAAATTGTATCATATCAAATGCATGTGTGGGATGAGTGACAAAGTCATGAAAGTGATTTTGGAGCTCTTGCAAGATGCATTTCAACATGCAAACCTTCCAAGTTCATTTTATGAAGCAAAGAAAATGATTACCAAGCTTGGTTTGAACTGTGGAAAGATATTTGTGTGTCCAAATGACTGTATGTTCTTTTGGGTAAGTAAGGAAGATGAGGAAAGGGAGACTTGCAAAGTTTGTCACACTTCCAAATGCAAATTAAGGGTAAAAGTTGGGCAGGTGTCTACTAATGATGATAGTACAAAGAAAGTGCCTACAAAAGTTCTTTATTATTTTCCATTGAAACCTTGATTACAAAGACTATTTCTATCTACAAAGACAACTAAGGATATGAGACAACATGCTATGGATAGTAACAATGACGAAACAATGAGACATCCTAGAGATTCTGAAGCTTGAAAATAGTTTGACTTAACACACCCTTGGTTTACATTTGATTCATGAAATGTTCATCTTGCATCTACATTGACTTAGATAATCTCAAGTTTAGTGGAATGATGAAATGTCGTGATTGTCATGTATTGGTGGAGCAATTATTACCGTTTTCCTTGTGAACATCATTGCCTTATGAGGTTTCGGTAGTATTGATTGAATTGTCCTCATTTTTTAGACAATTATGCGGTAAGGTGTTGAAAATTGAAGATTTGTACAAATTGCAAAGTCAAGATATTATCACTTTATGCCACATGAAAATGATATTTACTCCTTTATTTTTCACTATTATGGTCCACTTGGTTGTTTACCTTGTTGAAGAAGTTAAGCTTGGAGGACTTGTCCATTATCGATAGATGTATCCCATAGAAAGGTGAAAATGTGTTCTTGCTCTTTTCTTTCTAATACATATAGTTATGCCAATTCACATGATTTTTGTAAATAATATTTCTATTTTAGAAATAGGTACTTAGGAAAGCTAAAATTCTATGTTCGTAATAAAGCAAAACCAAAAGGGTCTATTGTGGAAGGTTACATCATGGATGAATGTCTTACATTTTGTTCAAGATGTTTAGATAACATTGAGACAAGATGGAACTAACCTGGTTGTGCAGATGATGAGCCTAATGATATACAATCTCAGTCACGAGTTGCTGAATTATTTCTTATAATTGGAAAATCTGTCGGGGGTTCTTCACATTTCAGCCTTACTCCCAAAGAAAAATTACAACTTCATCAGCACGTGTTAACGAACTGCCCTATTGTTGATTCTTACCTTCAATAAGTAGTTCTTTCTTTTAGATTAATTAATCATACACTTTTCATTTTCATACATATGATATTATGTAACTAAATAAGAGATATAGAACTATTGTAAGAAGATGTACAACTTAGGACAAGGAATACTTCTGAGGCTGACAAAAAGGTTCACAAAGAATTTATTCATTAGCTTGCCAATCGAGTGAGTGTTTATCCAAAATATTGCATTTACATCCTATAAGAGTATGATCAATTTTAAAAGATCCAATCAAACCATGAAAAAAGAAACAGGCCCATATATTTATGTACAACTTGAGCATCATATCAATGCTTTATAGTTAATGGGGGTTGTGATAGAAAGAGTTTTAAAAAGGAAGTCATTTTTAAATTTTAAACAGATGACAAAAGAAATAAAAATAAAAATAATTGAGAATTTTAAAGAAAGACAATTTAAAACATTACAATTTTTTTAAAATGTGAATAACAAAGTCAAATGCAATAGTCCCAGTTCATTTAATTAATTTCTCTATAAAATTATTTTATTCATAAATAAGCAAAAACAAATTTTGAAAAAAACAGATAGTCATATTTGTGTCTTCAAAATTTTGCAGTATTAGAGTGTGGCGCATATTACCATGATACATCCATTCATCTGGGTGTTGTGAACAAAGCCCATAGTATATTAGTCTTCACTTGCACATTGCTTTTGTGATTAAAGTTAATTATACTATTGTTAGATTTGGGCTCTCATTGAATCCAAGTAGTTGAAGATATGGTTGTGGCATTTGTGGGAGAAGCACTCTTATAAGCTTCTATGGAAGTGTTGCTTGAGAGGATTGTTTCCCGTGAGTTCCTACACTTCTTTCAGAGAAAGGAGCTTAACATTTGCTCCTCAAAAAACTGAAAATAACACTACTGAGTCTTCAATCTGTACTTAATGATGCTGAGGAGAAAAAAATCACTAATCCTGCTATCAAGGAATGGGTGGATGAGCTCACACACACTCTCTATGACGCTGATGATTTGTTAGATGAGATCAACACCGAGACATTGTGATGCAAAGTGGAAGTTGTGACCTAAAGTCAACCCATTGGTGATTAGGCGCCAAACGTCCTTTCTTATCCTTTCAAAAGGTTTTATGGGGTCATCAATTATGAGATACAAAGCTGTGTTTCAAAGATTAGAGCAATACTTTGCAAGTAGAATTGCAGTAGAGTTTATGCAATAAAAGGTTTCTGCTTGTGTTGAATGACATATGGGATGGAAGCTATGATGATTGGAACAAATCATTTTCAAAGCTGGGGAAAGAGGAAACAAGATCATCATCACCACTCGCGATGAAAATGTAGCACTAGCCATGCAAACCTTTCGTCCTATCCACTATCTAAGATCTTTTCCCACTGAAGATTGCCGGTCCTTACTTTCTCATCATGCATTTGGAGCAAGCAACAACAGGAAACAATCCAAACTAGAAGTAATTGGCAAAGAAATTGCAAAAAGATGTGGTGGCTTACCATTAGCCGCAGAAGCTCTTGGGGGTCTTCTTCGGACCAAATTACTAGAAAAGGAATGGAATAATGTCCTAAAAAGTAACATCTGGGATTTGCCAAATGTTAAAGTGCTACTAGCTTTGTAATTGAGTTTTCACTATCTTCCTGCTCCTTTAAAACAATGCTTTGCCTATTGTTCAATTTTTCTCAAGAACTCCATTTAAAACAAAAATATAATGGTTTAGTTGTGGACTGCAGAAGGGTCCAAAAGTAACAAATCTCTAGAGGAAGTAGGTGATGAGTATTTTGATGAACTTGTGTCATGGTTGCTAATTCACTAACAAAACATCAATGAGAAAGAAAATTTTGTGATGCATTGTTAGGAAAATTGCTCTGGTTTAGAGGGACCAGTTCCCCTAGAAGCAGGAGATGAGAGTGAGGAAAATAGTGATTTTCATTATCTACCTTATTACATGATACTTATATTTATACTAGAATTGTGCTAACAGAATTTGTAATTCTATGCTGACAAGGTGTAACGGAAATATGAAATAAAGGTGTAGTGGTGGGACTAATGGCAGACAGGGATCAGACAGAGGTGCCACATCAGCAGAGTTTGTTATATGCAATCCTTCAAGTACTCAGGTACAATGCTCCTCCTTTTGGGTCTGGTTGCTACATAATCTTGTTGGCTATCATCCCCTGGTTTCGCAACCTACCCTTCGGCGGGAGGGCAACACGGGGCTCACGGGTGCATCTTCCAAGGGAGGAAGGTGCGCGGAGTCGCCACCAACGTTTATTCGAGGAAAACGTCGGAAAAACCAAAACTTGTGGTCTACGAACTTTAAGTGTGAAAGGTTCAGGATTTGTTTTTACGCACGGGGAAGGTATTAGCACCCCACGCGTCCGTCACAAGGGACGACAACCTTCAATCAAGTGTGCAAATATGACTTCAAAACTACATATTTTCCCTTTTTTCTGTTTTTATGTATTTTTCCCCTTTATTTTGTTTTTATGTATTTTTTTTTATCTTTTTGTGGTCGACAAGGGTGTTTCCCTCGCTTCTACGTATTCCTCAATTGCGATAAGGAAATCATACCTACGTAGTTCTTTCAGAACTAAATGTTGGTTAAGTTGTTTTCATCTTTTTTCACAATATATATTTTAACCGAACAAAAGGTCATTTAAGGCGTTGGACCATTAAACGATCTTTTGATTTTGAAAGGAGAGAAACGTTAAGGCATTGGACCATTAACGATCTCTCAGTTTTTGAAAGGAGAGAAACGTTAAGGTGTTGGACCATTAACGATCTCTTGGGGTTGTCGACAAAAGCGGGGCTTTTGCTCCTATGTATCCTCAATTGTGATGAGGAGCTCAGACCTACGTAGTTCTTGCAAAAGCGATAAAGTTATGTGTTGATTTTATGCTTTGAATGGTTCATTTTAACCAATAAAAGCAAAGAGGTCCATTTTAAGGCGTTGGACCTTAAAACGGTTTTGAGTGACTTTTGCGGATAAAGCTTGGTTTGCAAGTTGATCTTAGCCTTAGTTTCAATTTGATTATTAGTCAATTCATTCAAGGAAACTTTAAAAGAAAAATGTCCGATTGCTTTTTTTGATTATTTTATTATTATTTTGCCTTTTTTATTTAACTGAGGTTATAATGTGAACAATCGGTTAGATTTTGCTTTAACAATGATTAAACGATATTACAACATAAATGATCGGTTGAAATTCATTTTATCATTTATTAGGTGAGATAACGGCTTAAATGATCGGTTAAAGCTCATTAAAAATGGAAGAAAAGAAAACCGAAAGTGAACAAAATGAAGATGAAAGCCAACAAAACAAGAAATGAATTGAAAGTCTCAGATTCGAAAACTTATCGGTTGAAGAACGAAGAACGCACGAAGAACAAACGAAGAACAGAGAAGAACGATGAAAAATCTTCACGAAATTACTCACGAAAACTTCTTGGAAGCGTTACGGAAGCACCTTGACTTGGATTTTCTTCACGAAAACACGTTTTTTCACCAAAAACAGCTGAAATGCATAACATAGGGGTTAATAACCCTTTGGAACAGCCCCCCTCGTCCTATTTATTGAAAAAAAGGGGTGGAGCTTGCCGTCCAGCTCGCCCAGGCAAGCTCTGCTCGCCCCAGTGAGTAGGTGGCTTCATCAGAAAGTTTCCTAAGACACCCCCCTTTTTACTAAGTTCACCACCCTTTTTTCGTAATTTACATAAAAGTTACGGAAGCCTTATGGAAGCATATTGGACTTAATTTTCTTCTTTTTTCTCTTCCTTCTCACCCATCTTAAGTGAAATATGCTTATTTAGGGTTATAGGAATTTTACAGAAGCATTAGGGAAGCCACGAAAGCCATTTTTCAACAAAACGGGGGAAGAGGTTGCCGCCCAGCTCACCCAGGTGAGCTTGGTTGCTTCCTCCTTGAGAAACCCAGCTTCCAAAATGTTCTGGAAGGGCCTAGATTCTAAATTTCTATTTACACCCCTATCTTGATAAGTTCACCCTCCGTTTTTGTGTTTTTTGTTGTTTTCCTTCCGAAACCTCACGGAACTTTACAGATTTTATGGCGATGGGTGTTAAGCTTTCCGAAGCGATCAACAACGGTCCCCAGATGAAATTAGGGTGTAATAGTCTATTTACACCCCCACTTTGCTAAATACACTCCCATTTTTGTGTTTTTGGCCGGTTTCTCTCCAAAACATCCCAGAACTTTACGAATTCCACGGCGATGGGTGTTAAACATTTTGAAGTGGTCAAACGAAGGTCGCATGCCGACAAACGATGGTCCCCGAACGAAATTAGGGTATGACAGTTGCCCCTCTTTACTTATCTTTTATTGGAGATAAAAGGATATTAAAGATAAGACACTAATTTTGTTCGAGCTGAATCTTTACCCGACAGGCCACTAGCGCAAATCCAAGCAGTAAAACTGTGAAGGCATGGAGACATTGAAATTCCTTCTTTTCTCGTTTAATTCATTTTCATTTTCATTTTCACTATTCTTTTTATAAAAAAAGCGTACAAACAAAGGACGTCGAGTCCTATGAAGCACAGGGGAAAAAGATATTGAAGTTTTTGAGGTGAAGACATTTTCGTCTTCGAAATGAAAATAAAGACTTTGTCGCCTTTTGAAGGCATGCAATGACTAAAGACATTATTGTCTTTGAAATGTAGATGAGGACATTGTCGCCTTTGAAGGAATGCAATGTGTCATACCCTAATTTCGTCTGGGGACCATCCGTTGTTGGGATGCGACCCTCATTTGACCACTTCAAGGTATTTGGCACCCATTGTTAGGCAATTTGTGAAGTTCCGAGACATGCCGGAAGCCAAAAGAAAAGCATTGTAGCACAATCCGTGAAGTTTCGTGACATGCCGAAAGTTAAAAGGAAGTGTTAGTGCGCAATCCGTAAAGTTCCGTAATGTTCCGGAAGGCAAAAAAGGGATGATTACGTAATCCGTAAGGTTCCGCAACATTACGGAAAGAAAACAAGTATCGTTACGAAATTCGTAAGTTTCCGTAACTTTATGGAAAAAGAATCACCAAAAAAGGGTAGGGGTGTATTTAGTAAAAATAGGGGTTCAAATAGCAACCAGGCCCACTTGGGCCTTCCAAGATGTTCCTCCGGAAGGCGGTTGCTTCTGGAGGAAGCAACCTAGCTCGCCTGGGTGAGCTGGGTGGCAAGCTCCTCCCCTATTTTCCTATAAATAGGGAGAGGAGTGAAGGAGAAAAAGAGTCAACCCTCCTGGTATCTGAGGATCACTTAAAATTAGTGAGAGAAATTGTTTCCGTGAAGAAAATCCAAGCCGAGGCGCTTCCGTAACATTTCCGTGGGTGATTTCGCGAAGATTTTCAATCATTCTTCAACGTTCTTCGTTCGTTCTTCGTCGTTCTTCGGTCTTCAACCGGTAAGTTCCCGAAATCGAACTTTTCAATTCATTCTATGTACCCTTAGTGATCCTCATTTGTTTCACGTGCTTTTATTTTCATTTCATTTACTTTCCGTACCCCCTTTTTGACGTGCTTTAGTCATTTACTTAAGTCATTTTCTCCCTTAATCATAAACAAAATAAATTTCCACCGATCATTTGAATTGTAACATCCGTTAATTTCTGTTAAAATAAAATCCGACCGTTCGGTCATGCCGTAACCACGTTGGAAACCAAAAAGAGGTAAAATAATAATATAATAATAAAAAATATCTTTTAGTAAAATAAATCAAAAAAATCAATTGGACGTTTTTCTTTGAGATTTCTCTTTCTTAAATCGAATCGACTAATAACCAAAGTGAAACTAAGGCTAAAATCAATTCATAAACCAAACTTTTTTCATCGCCTAAAAAAGCCATTTTCAAAGGTCCAACGCCTTGATATGGTCTTTTCCACTTTTATTGGTTAAGTGTAGATTTCTAAAAAGCCTAAAATCAATATGTAACTTTGTTACCTCTTTCAAAAATAAAGAAATCATTAATGATCCAATGCCTTAATGTTTTCTCACTTTTCAAAAGAATCGAAAGATTGTCTAATGGTCCAACGCCTTAAATGACCTTTCATTCAATAAAAACATATCTTGCAAAAAAGGATAAAAAATAACTTAACCGAAACGCTTTGTTCACAAAAGAACTACGTAGGTCTGATTTCCTTATCACAATTGAGGAATATGTAGGGGCAAGGGAAACACCCTTGTCGACCACAAAAAGATAAAAATATAAAAAGGCATAAAAAGACATAAGGACGTAAAAGGGAACATAAAAATTGAAGTCATGTTTGCACATTTGATTAAAGGCTACCGTCTCTTGTGACGGACGTGTGGGGTGCTAATACCTTCCCCGTGCATAAATACAACTCCCGAACCTTTCACTAAAAGTTCGTAGATCACGTCTTTTTCGGTTTTTCCGACGTTTTCCTCGAATAAACGTTGGTGGCGACTCCGCGTGCATTCCTTTCTTGGAAGGCGCATCCCGCGAGTCACGCGTCGCCCTCTCGCCGAAGGGTAGGTTGTGACACAATGACTGAAGAAATTGTCGTCTTCGAAATTTAAATGAGGGTCATTGTCGCCTTTGAAGGCATGCAATGACTGAAGACATATTTGTCTTCGAAATGTGTGCAGATTATCATATAAGGCGTCTCCGCATGCTACTTGACTTCTCATAGGTCGAGATAGCATAAATGTGTGTACGGATAACCCTTGGGTGTCTTCGCATGTCACCCAATTCTCACAGGTCAGGGTAACAAATTTGTGTGTGTGTGCAAATAACCCTTGGGTATCTCCGCATGCTACCTGACTTCTCACAGGTCGGGGTAGCAAAACTGCGTGTGTACGGATAACCGCTTGGGGTATTTCTGCCTTCCACCTGACGCATGGGTCAGGATTAATAGATGTTGTGTTTGTACGGATAACCACTTGGGGTATTTTTGCCTGCCACCTAACGCATAGGTCAAGATCAACAGATGTTGTCTTTGTACTGATAATCACTTGGGTATATCTGCCTGCCACCTGACGCATGGGTCAGGATCATCGAATGTTGTCTTTGTACGGATAATCACTTGGGTATATCTGCCAGGCACCTGACGCATAGGTCAGGATCAGCATATGTTGTCTTTGTACGGATAATCACTTGGGTATATCTGCCTGCCACCTGACGCATGGGTTAGGATCAACAGATGTTGTCTTTGTACGAATAATCACTTGGGTATATCCGCTTGCCACCTGACGCATGGGTCATGATCAGCAGATGTTGTCTTTATACGGATAATCACTTGGGTATATCCGCCCGCCACCTGACGTATGGGTCAGGATCAGTAGATGTTGTCTTTGTACGGATAATCACTTTGGTATATCCGCCTGCCACCTGATGCATGGGTCATGATCAGCAGATGTTGTCTTTGTATGGATAATCACTTGGGTATATCCGCTTGCCACCTGATGCATGTGTCAGTATCAGCATATGTTATCTTTGTACGGATAATCACTTGGGTATATCCGCCTGTCGCTTGATGCATGGGTCAGGATCAGCAGATGTTGTGAGACCAAAAGAGTCTCGGTTGGAAGATGCTGACATCTCCAGAAAGGGCGCAGACGACCACATAGGTCTCCGCTTGTCGATCAGACTTGGGGTCTCCAAATGACGAGGTGTAGATAACCGTAAGGCGTCTCCACATACTACCGGACTCTCGGGTCATGATAGCAGATGTGGGGTGGTTGAAAAAAGCGGGGCTTTTGCTCCTACGTATCCTCAATTTGAGATGAGGAACTCAGACCTACATAGTTCTTGCAAAGCAGTGTGTGATACTAAAATAGTCTCTACCGGAAGATGCTGACAACTCCGAAAAGGGTGCAGATGAGCACATTGGCCTCTGATTGTCAATCAAACTTGGGGTCTCCGAATGATGAGGTGCGGATAACTGTAAGGTGTCTCCGCATGCTACCAGACTCTCGGGTCATGATAGCAAAAGGTGGGGTGGTCGACAAAAGTGGGGCTTTTGCTCCTACGTATCCTCAATTTGTGATGAGGAACTCAAACCTACACAGTTCTTGCAAAGCGGTGTGTGATACTAAAATAGTCTCTACCAGAAGATGTTGACATCTCTGGAAAGTGTGCAGATGACCATATTGGCCTTTGCTTTTCAATCGGACTTGGGGTCTCCGAATGACTAGTTGCGGATAATCGTAAGGTGTCTCCACATGCTACCGGACTCTCGGGTCATGATAGCAAAAGGTGGGGTGGTCGACAAAAGCGGGGCTTTTACTCCGACGTATCCTCAATTTGTGATGAGGAACTCAGACCTACGTAGTTCTTGTGAGCGGTGTGAGACTAAAATAGTCTCGACGTTCTTTCACTAAAATGCGAACATGCTTTAGTAAAGAAACAAAAACCTCCAACTGATCAGAGCAACATATAATTTTTGGAGAAAAACAATGTGTCAATTGGGGAAGGAGAGTATGCTGATAAAATTTTCCCATAACCATAAATGAGATTTTGGATGTTAGCGTTTCGTTTCTAAACGACCATTTAGAGGAAACACTGGGTCCAACTGAAAAATTAAAGAAAATCACTCAGAGTGTATAAACCTCACACAGACAAGTGTTTCATTCTAATTCCGAACCATAGATATGTCATGTCTTGATTTTGCAAATCATTTCCTATCAAATCAAAGATTACATGCGTGATCATGGATCAATAGGATTTTTTTGGGAATACTGTTCTTGGTGGGAAATTTGGCTCTAAGTGTTTGGGCCTTTTCCTTTTCTGTTTTTGTTTAGTGCAGGGCGAGAAAGTCACATTGCACAGGATTTTGGTTGGCAATCAAAAGGAGAGGACCACTTCAAGTCGTGATTTCCTTTCTTTTCTTGTTTTCTTGTGACAATTCTGTATTGTTCAGATATTGTCTGGTCCAAAGACCTTTCTGCATATTTCTTTTGTTTTCTTCCGATCTTTGATAAGAAATTTTTCTTTCTTTTTTGCTTTCTTCCAATCTTTGATTGGGAATTTTCTTCTTTTTCTTTCTTCCGATCTTTGATCGGGAACTTTCTTTGTCTTTTGTTTTCTTCCGATCTTTGATCGGGAACTTCTTTTTCTTTTCTTTTTGTTTTCTTCCGAGGGCGAGGATGAACATTCTCACCCTGGGTCAAGGTTTATGGTGAGTTGGGATTTTGGTTCAAGACTTGTAGAACGGCTGGACATGATATATGTCAGGGCGTTGGTTTGGCCAGCGGTTCAGGGATAAAGGAGTGTCTCACATTATTTCCATGACACACATGCAACAATGATGATTTGGAAATTTTATGCAAATATGGTCATGCATGCACCGATGTGGACACTCAAGCATCGAGTTTTTATGGTCATGTGACACTAGGGCTCAAGATTCATTTTCCCTATTTAAGTCAACCCAGTGTTTCCAAAACATGTTTTTTTTTATCAATTCATGCATTCATCTGAGTCCATTTTGGGCGTTTGGGAAAATTTTCGTAGCATTCACCCTTCAGGTGCATATAAATTTTTTTCACCAAAAACTGGTGTTATGATCAGTGAATCTTTTTTCAAAGAAAAGCTGGAAGTTATTTCTTTTTAAAAGCGTGCTGGCTTTTCAGCCGAAAGATATATTTTTTGTTCATGTTTGTTTTTGTTTTTTTTCATTTTTTTTCAAAAGATTAAAAATAGCTTGTAACCTGGACACAGTTGATGCCCAAGATCACATCTTTTTTAAAAAGGCATGCGAACGAAAGTGCACAAGACCTACACATTTTTTTGCGTTTAGAACAAATCATCGTAAAGTAAGTACGACCATATGCCCAAAGCGATAAATTACTCGCATACGACAAATAACTGCATGTTCAATTTAATCACAATGGACATAATAATTGGAAGCCGATAACGTTAGATCACAAGGGAAATAACAAAATAACTAAAAGCATTAATGAAGGATAAATCACAAGTTTGGTGATTCTCGTTGTATGGCTCTGCCTCCCCCAAGGAAATCTGGAAATTCATCATCCCTCAGCTGCCTTTGTCTCTGTCTAAGGAATGACCATTCCTCGATGGCCTCGAAATGCTGTTGATGGTCCACACTCTAGAATTGGTGTTTGTCGAAGCCTGTGTTGGCTTGTGGGGCCGCACTAGAACCCTCTTCAATGGTGCCCTTCCTGGACCTTTTCGTGGGGAGCTTCTTCGTAGCCAATTCTAGGTTGCCTCCTAGTAACGCTTCTTTAACATCTTGAGTCAGACGCGTGATGATGATTTGTCGATTATGGGCCCAGTACCTGCTCGTACATGCCCGGGTGGCTGGTCACCTACTGGTCGGCCACGTGGCGTAGGCAACGCTCTAACCTTTGTAGATGAGCTGAGGTGGACCCTTAAGGTGGTGGCGGTGCATTTGTTGCCTGCTGCTGGCCGTCCCCAGGCTGCGGTGGTGCCTCGCACTACGCCTGCCTGGGGGCGCAGTACTTCTCGATGAAAGCCTAGTTAATGGGTGATGCAATCCTACCTCGTAACGGCATTGGATAGAAGACTTCAAGAAGATTGGGCCAGAGATTCAAGAGAAGGCCCTAGGGTTCTCATGAGCCTTAGGGTAGATTTCGGCCCATGAGCTAAGTATAAGCCCGCTTATCTTTGTACATAGTAGATTAAGGTGTCATTATTTTTGGGCCTTGTATTTAGGGCTCCATAATATAGGTAAGGTACCCTAGAAATGTAAGATTTTTCCGCCTTTGTATTTTAGGGCACCTAGACTAGTTTTTTGTATTAGGGGTAGTTTTGTAATTTCACATGCATTAAGTGAATATTTGATGTGTGTGGTTGGAAATAAATTTAATTGAATTGGGAGAAGCCCAACCCAATTAAATTTTAGAGGGGGAGGTGAGCATTTGCTTGCTACACTCCATTGCCACATCATATAGTCACACTTTGTGCATGTTCTTCATGCTTTACATGCCTCATGACACCTAAACACACTTAGTGGAGAATCTTGGACTTGATCTTGGATTATAGAAGCAAAGCTTCATGGTGAATCAAAGGTGATTCAAAGGTGTTTTGATGATAACAATGATGATGACAAAGGTGATGACAAAAAGCTCAAAGATCAATCAAAGAACAACTCAAGTGAATCAAGAACAATTCAAGAGTTCAAGGTAAGAATCAAGAAGAATTCAAGAACTCAAGAAGAAAGTCTAGAGACAAGAATCAAGATTCAAGGTTCAAGATCTCAAGAATCATGATCAAGATTCAAGAATAAAGAGAAGACTCAATCAAGGTAAGTATTAAAAAGTTTTTTCAAAACTTTGAATAGCACATGAATTTTTGACAAAACCTTTTACCAAAAAGTTTTTACTCTCTGGTAATCGATTACCATATTGTTGTAATCAATTACCAGTAGCAAAATGAGTTTGAAAAAGTTTTCAAACTGAATTTACAATGTTCCAATTATTTTCAAAAAGCTGTAATCGATTACAATGTTTTGGTAATCGATTACCAATGCCTTTGAACGTTGAAACTCAAATTCAAATGTGAAGAGTCACATCCTTTCACTCAAAAGCTTTGTGTAATCGATTACACTTATTTGGTAATCGATTACCAGTGACTGTTTCTGATAAATCAAAAGATGTAACTCTTCAAAAAGGTTTTGACTTTTTCAAATTAGTTTTAAGTTTTTCTAAAAGTTATAACTCTTCTAAATGGTCTTCTTGACCAGACATGAAGAGTCTATAAAATCAAGGCTTTGTTTTGCATTTCAAGCATCTTGAATACTTTTCTAATCATTTCATTACAATCCTTTACAAGCCTTGAATCTCTTTGAACTTCTTCTTCTTCTTTGTACCAAAAGCTTTCTGAAGTTTTCTGGTTTTCCAAACCTTGAAAACTTGTGCTATTCATCTTTTCATTCTCTTTTCCCTTTGCCAAAAAGAATTCGCCAAGGACTAACCGCCTGAATTCTTTTTGTGTCTCTCTTCTCCCTTTTCCAAAAGAACGAAGGACTAACCGCCTGAATTCTTTTGTGTCTCCCTTCTCCCTTGTCAAAGAATTCAAAATGACACAGTCTGAGAATTCTTTTGATTCTTCCCATTCCCTTATACAAAAGTGTTCAAAGGACTAACCGCCTGAGAATTCTTTTGTATCCCCATTCACAAAGTATCAAAGGTTTAACAGCCTGAGATCTTTGTCTCAACACATGGGAGGGTACATCCTTTGTGGTACAAGTAGAGGGTACATCTACTTGGGTTTGACTGAGAACAAGAGAGGGTACATCTCTTGTGAATCAGTTCTAGTGGAGGGTACATCCACTAGGTTCAAAGAGAACAAGGGAGGGTACATCCCTTGTGGATCTTTGCTTGTAAAAGGATTTTTACAAGGTTGAAAGAAATCTCAAGGACCGCATGTCGCTTGGGGACTGGATGTAGGCACGAGTTGTTGCCGAACTAGTATAAAAATTCTTGTGTGTTTGTCTCCTTCTTCCCTACTCTTTTACTTTCCGTTGTGCATTTAATTTCTGCTTTTACTTTCTGTTAAGTTTCTCTTCTACTCCTCATTCTCTTAACAATTTAGTAAAACCCTTAGAAGAGTAATTTTTAATTAGTAAAGGTTTAGGAATAATTAATTCAACCCCCCCTTCTTAATTATTCTGAGGCCACTCGATCCAACAAGTGGGTTGAACCATAGCTAAAATTCACTAATCATAATTAGTGAAATTTTGGCTCAACAAATTCAATTTCAAATTCAAGTGAAATTTGTATAGAAATTCAAATTTGCCTCCAATTTTGTGTGACACTTAGGCTATAAATAGAGGCCATGTGTGTGCATTTTTCAACTTTGATAATTTGAAAATTAAACTTCAAAGTTCAGAGCTCTCTTAGAGCTCAAACTTTCGTGCTCTCCTCTCCCTTCATTCATCTCCTTCTTCCTCCAAGCTCTTATTCATGGCCTCCTATGGTGGTGAGCTTCTTCTAGACTCATCTTCTCCTTGAAGTGGCATCTCCTCTCTCTCTTACTTCTCCATTCCGCTGCCATGCATCTTCCAAGAAGCAATGGAATCCATTGATGAAGAAGATCCTAGGCCTACAAGCTCTAATGGAGCTTACATCATGTGGTATCAAGAGCATCTTCATCTAGGTGATGCTCTTTTGCTTCCTCTATCTTTTTGTTCGGTGAATTCTCTTTAATTCCTTGTTATTCTTCTTATTCTCCATGTATATCCTCCATTGTCTTGTGGTTTGGTGCTGTTTAGAGTAGATTCAAAAAAAAAAAAAATAAACCGATTAAATCTTAGATCTACACTTGTTCTTGCATTTCTATGGTTCAAATTTTGTAGATCTACTCTTGAATCATGTTTTTGTGTTGATTTTAGGTTCTGTCATTTTTCATTCATAATATTATTGTGCTGAACCTTAGATCTAAATTTTCTTCCAAAATATTGATTAGAAAAAAAACACAAAAATCTAAGTGTAAATCACTTAATCCATGTTGTCTTAGAGTCATGTTTAGTCATAGTAATTGTCACATTATGTTCTAAGTTTGTGTTGAATTTTTATTTTTGTTGATTGAGTTCTAGATACATTTGTTCATGTATTCTTGTCATTCTTAGCCTATCTTTTGAATTTTGAGTCTAATTCATGCATGTTATTTAGTTCATAACATGTTCTAAATCAATTCCTAGAAGTAGTCTTATTGTTGAACTTTTTTTTTCGAAGTTTCCTACATGATGCCTATGATGAAGTTGAGTTGTGGTGCTGAGTTGTGGCTGGATTTGTGAATCAAAATAAGTCTTAAGCTCTCTTGAATTGTGTTACTCAAGATAATTGAGCATAAGCAAATACAAATTGTAACTATCTAAGCCTTAAGCAACATAAACACTACTCTTGATTTCTAGGTTGAAATCGCTGGTGCTGGCAGCTTGAACATATGAACTTGTATAAATTACTGGGAATTGGTCACTACGTTTTTTGAGCTGAAATTTTTACTGAATTTTCTAGACATTTGGAAAAGAATTATGAAAAAGAACCAAGCGATTTGGATTAAAGGAAAAAATAAGAAAAATCACACAAGTTGGCTGAAAAATCAGTGTCCAGGAAAAAAAAAAGTGAAAGGGAAGTGTGCTTGTGATTTTGGCTCAAAATTTGTTCTATAATTGGTGACTATTTTATACCAATCCTAGTTCTGAAATTTAAATTGAAAATTATTGTGAAAAAAAGTTCCAAAACTAGAGGTTTCTTGAGTTTTTTTTTAGTTTTTTCTACTCTACTCTAGAGCCATTCTAGGTTTCTATTTGACTCCCAGCTTGCTTTTGTGTGCTTTTCATTGCTTTAATTGTTGAATAATCCTTGAAAATTTGTCTTGTTAAAACTCTATTGGTTTAGATTTCATTTCATTTTTTTTTGGTCTTTGGTTATTGCTTGTCTCTTTGTTTCCTTGCTTGTGAGTTGCCATATAGGGAATTGGAAAGGAGGATTGGTGCCATACCTTGAAGAATTTGAGTCAAGAAGTAAGGGGCCAGCCTCCTTAAGAGCTATTGGACTAAGAAGCACTCCAAATTGAGTGAAACACCAAAGAGAGAATAGCCACCACAATTAAGGACTTTTTTTTGTAATTTTGTAATTGGCATTTCAAATTTGGTAACAAAAAGGCCTTTCATTGGAAGTAAGTTGGGAGCCTCCAATAGGTCACCCTACTTCCATTTGTGTGTAATAATATTAGGCAATTTTCCCTTAGGATAGTGAGTGTTTTGTTGGGAACCTTAAATGTGGTCATCCAAACACTCTTAGGATTCTCCTAGTTTACATTTCTTGCTTACTTTCATAGCTTATTTCCTTTACCTTCCATTGTTAAACCGTCTAGATAGCTTGCCTTTTACCAATTAGTTTTTACCTTATCTTTCACACCTCTTTTAGTATTTTTTTTGGCTAATTTCAACCATAGTTTCTTTTACCTTTTGTTTTCAAACCCCCAACAAGAAAGAACCACAACTTAGAAACCACCATGAGTCTTGATTCTTCATCTAGTATTAATGGGGAGGGTTCTACTCCTAAGGACCCCTTGTATAAGATATTAGATGAGTTGAGATCGCTTAAGTTGTGGAAAGAAAAACAAGAGAGAAAAGAAAAAGGAAAAAAAAGAGTGGAAGAAATAAGTCAAGATGAAAAAGAGAAAATAAGGGAAGAAGAAAGAAGGAAAATACTAAAAGAGTTAAGAAAAGAAAATCATGCCTCCTATAGTAGTCATAACTCTTGCAAGAGCTTAAGTGAAGAACTTCGTGACTATTATGAAGGAAGGCATAGGGCACATCCTAGACCTCACTCCCATTGGAGCAAAAAGGAAAGAAAGCCTCAAGAGGCTAACATTAACCTCCTATACTTCCATGGGAAGGACAATGTAGAGGCAAACTTAGATTGGGAAATAAAGGTAGAGCAACAATTTAAAAGGAAGTCTACTTCAAAATCTTATGGCTCTCACTCTTATCCAAAGAAAGACCAAGGTCAAGGCATCTTAGGGGTGACACCTTCTAAGCCCAAAGATGATAAGGGGAAGACAATAGAAAATCAACCCCTTAAGGCTAGTATGCAAGAGAAGACTAGCTCCATAAAGTGCTTTAGATGTCTTGGAAGAGGGCACATTACTTCTCAATGCCCCACCAAGAAAACCATGATTATGAGGGGCCAAGACATTTATAGTAGCCAAGATGAGGCTACTACTTCACCTTCCTCTAGTGAAAGTGAAAAAGCAAAAGGGGAAGAATCTAATAAAGAGATCTACCCCCAAGAAGAAGGACAACCTTTAATGGTTAAGGAGGAGTGTAAGCAGGTAAGTGTCTCCTTTAAGAGGTTAGCTAAGGAGGAAAGACATTTTGAAATAAAGACAAATATTAAAGAAATTTCCCCTCTTAGACAACCTCCACATTTTCTCCTTTGTAAAAAGACACTTGTTAGCATTGCCACACCTCTTAGGCTTGATTTTATTCCTCAAGTAAAGGAGTTGTTGGATGAGGGTTTGGTTCGCCAGAGCTTAAATCCTTGTGCTTTGTTGGTGCCCAAAATAGGTATTATTAGGCACCAAATCCCTAAAATAGGTGGTATGATGAATGCTTTGAGTGTTGCAACACTCTTTTGTAAAATCACTCGTGCACCCAACATCTTCATGATTTGTGTACATAGGGACTCATTAGGTAGGTTTGTTCTTATTTTTAGTTTCAATACAAACTTAGGTACTCATATGGGACACCTTAGGTTTGTCATACTTTTTGGTAGGAATAATCAACATGAAAATACAGAAAATGTATCTTTTATTGCATTACTTTTCTTAATTTTTTAAATAGTGATCAAGGGATTCCCATGAACCCTAAGCAAATAAAGGCCATTCCTGAGTGGCCCACTCCACCAAGTGTAACAAAAATTTGGGGCTTCCATAACTTAACAAACTTTTACAAAAGGTTTGTCCCATATTTTTCTATACTTGTAGCACCATTCATTGATTTGGTGAGGAACCATGTTCCTTCATGGGAAGATGCCCAGGAAATGGGTTTTCAGACCTTACCTTACTTCAACATACCAAACACCACTAATACATATGTTTTTGTTCTTTTTACAGGTGTTGAGGAAAAAAGCCCAGAGTTTCAAGAACCTCGGGATTTGAGGTCAAATCCTTTTCAAGGGGGAGGGAATGATGTAGTCCTATCTCGCAAGGGCATTGGATAGAAGACTCCAATAAGATTGGGCCAGAGATGCAAGAGAAGGCCCTAGGGTTCTCATGAGTCTTAGGGTAGATTTCGTGTCCATGGGCTAAGTATGAGCCCGCTTATCTTTGTACATATTAGATTAAGGTGTCACTATTTTTGGGCCTTGTATTTAGGGCTCCATAATATAGGTAAGGTACCCTAGAAATGTAAGATTTTTTCGCCCTTGTATTTTAGGGCACCTAGAATAGTTTTTTGTATTAGGGGTAGTTTTGTAATTTCACATGCATTAAGTGAATATTTGATGTGTGTGGTTGGAAATAAATTTAATTGAATTGGGAGAAGCCCAATCCAATTAAATTTTAGAGGGGGAGGTGAGCATTTACTTGCTACACCCCATTGTCACATCATATAGTCACACTTTGTGCATGTCCTTCATGCTTTACATGCCTCATGACACCTAAGCACACTTAGTAGAGAATCTTGGACTTGATCTTGGATTAGTGGGCTGAACCATAGCTAAAATTTACTAATCATAATTAGTGAAATTTTGGCTCCAAAATTTGGCTCCACAAATTCAATTTCAAATTCAAGTGAAATTTGAATAGAAATTCAAATTTCCCTCCAATTTTGTGTGACACTTAGGCTATAAATAGAGGCCATGTGTGTGCATTTTTTCAACTTTGATCATTTGAAAATTAAACTTCTAAGTTCAGAGCTCTCTTAGAGCTCAAAATTTCGTGCTCTTCTCTCCCTCTCCCTCTCCCTTCATTCATCTCCTTCTTCCTCCAAGCTCTTACCCATGGCCTCCTATGATGGTGAGCTTCTTCTAGACTCATCTTCTCCTTGAAGTGGTGTCTCCTCTCTCTCTTCCTTCTCCATTCCGTTGCCATTCATCTTCCAAGAAGCAAAGGAATCCATTGATGAAGAAGATTCTAGGCCTACAAGCTCCAATGGAGCTTACATCAATGGGGGCCTGATGATCAGAGCTGGGAACCCTATGGCCCTGTTGGACTTCTCCGGGTCCAAGGGACTCCTCGTAGAGGGGGTGATCCCTGCAAATAGTAGATGACATCAAAAATCAGTTGAGCCATATGCATACTTACCTATGTCGTGACGACACAAACCAACTGATACTTCCACAGGGGGAGATCAACATTGTGGTCGCTGGGTAGAATGTTGCTAAGTAGCAACGTCATCCATATCTGTGTGAGAGTGGTCATATTGGTGTGCATGATCCGCACTCGTCTCTTTGCAGCGGCCCGGGCGAAATCTTGCCCTGGTATGCAGACTAGCTGCACGATAGCCTCCTCCTCTGGTTGTGCTCGCACATTTGGCCCTCCTCTAATATCAGGGGGTGGCCCAGGAAGTGATAAAAGCAAACTACTAGACCCTCACCCGAGAGTGCAAGCCTCGATTAAGCATTAAGGGCAGAGGACCTTGAGTTCTCTGAAGGCGCAAATGTAGATCCCTCTGAAAGCGAGGACGTGCAACCCTTTGAAGGTGAGGACATGTAGTCCTCTAAAGGTGAGGACATGTAGTCCTCTCATGGCGAGGACGTGTAGTCCTCTGAAGGTAAGGGCGTGTAGCCCTATGAAGGCGAGGGCATGCAGTCCTCTGAAGGTGAGGGGGTGTAGCCCTCTGAAGGCGAGGACGTGTAGTCTTCTGAAGGCGAGGACATGTAGTCCTCTGAAGGCGAGGACATGTAGTCCTCTAAAGGCGAGGGCATGTAGTCCTCTGAAGGTGTGGACGTGTGGTCCTTTGAAGGTGAGGGCGTGTAGCCCTCTGAAGGCGAAGACGTGTAGTCCTCTAAAGGTGAGGACGTCTAGTCCTTTGAAGGCGAGGACGTATAGTCCTCTAAAGGTGAGGGCATGTAGCCCTATGAAGGCGAGGGAGTTCAACCCTTTGAAGGCAAATGAGTGTAGCCCTCTGAAGGTGAGGACGTGTAGTCCTCTGAAGGAGAGGACGTGTAGTCCACTGAAGCTAAGGACGTATAGTCCTCTGAAGGCGAGGATGTGCAGTCCTCTGAAGGTGAGGGTCTGTAGCCCCTAGAAGGTGAGGGCGTGTAGCCCTCTGAAGGTGAGGATGTGTAGTCCTCTGAAGGTGAGGACTTGTAGTCCTTTGAAGGAGAGAATGTATAGTCCTCTGAAGGAAAGGACGTGTAGTCCTCTGAAGGCGAGGGTGTGCAGCCCTCTGAAGGAGAGAGCGTGCAACCCTCTGAAGGCGAGGGCATGTAGCCCTTTGAAGGCGAGGACGTGTAGCCCTCTAAAGTCGAGGATGTGTAGTCCTCTGAAGGTGAAGATGTGTAGCCCTCTAAAAACGAGGACCTGCAATCCTCTGAAGGTGAGGACGTGTAGCCCTCTAAAGTCGAGGACGTGTAGTCCTTTGATGGTGAGGGCACGTAGCCCTCTGAAGGCGAGGACGTGAATCCCTCTGAAGGTGTGGGCGTGTAGCCCCCTGAAGGCGAGGACATGTAGTTCTCTGAAGGCGATAGCGTGCAGCCCTCTGAAGACGAGGATGTGCAGCCCTCTAAAGGCGAGGACATGCAGTCCTCTGAAGGCGATGGCGTGCAGCCCTCTGAAGAGGAGGATGTTCAGCCCTCTGAAGGCGAGGACGTGTAGTCCTCTAAAGTCGAGGACGTGTGGCCCTCCAAAGGCGAGGATGTGAAGTCCTTTGAAGTCGAGGGCGTGCAGCCCTCTGAAGGCGAGGGCGTGTAGCCCTCTACAGGCAAGGACGTGCAGTCCTCTGAAGGCGAGGACATGTAGTCCTTTGAAGAGGAGGGCGTGTAGCCCTCTGAAGGTGAGGACTTGCAATCCTTTGAAGTCGAGGACGTGTAGTCCTCTGAAGGTGAGGGTGTGTAGCCCTCTGAAGGCAAGGGCATGCGGTCCTCTGAAGCTGGGGAAGTGTAGTCCTCTGAAAGCGAGGACCTGCAGTCCTTTGAAGGCGAGGACGTGTAGTCCTCTGAAGGTGAGGACATGTAGGCCTCTGAAGGCGAGGACGTGAGGTCCTCTGAAGGTGAGGACGTGTAGCCCTCTGAAAGCGAAGACCTGCAGTCCTCTGAAGGCAAGGACCTGTAGCCCTCTGAAGGTGAGGGCGTGTAGCCCTGTGCAGGCGAGGGCGTGAAGCCCTCTAAAGGTGAGGGCGTGTAGCCCTCTGAAAGCGAGGACGTGCAGTCCTCTGAAGGCAATAGGTACTAGTACCCAAGGGTCCACCCTTATGAGAAAGCAAGAAATCGACTCATCGAGAGGGCCTCTCATCCCAAACTTAAAAGTTAGGACATTTGATTTAGGAAATCTATGCAGTTAACATGTTTTTTTGGGGATGCAGATGCATGCAACCTTTGTCTTGAAATGCGGTAAATGCAAACTTTGAATGCAACAATACAATGTAATGGAAAGTTGTACAATGTTCATGACATTCTTTCCCTATCTTGTGATTTTGATTTTGATATGATTTTCTTTTTGGAAAACACAAATTAACAGTCCTTTTGAATGAGGTGATAATTCATGCAACCTCATCCTATCTTTGCAAATGTCTTCGGGAACTCCCTCAGAGTGTATGTTCTGTTTGATTTAGTCACTTGACAATTTTGGGGTGACGGCAATGGAGCCGTTTAATCAATCCATTGAAATCCCAGGGTTTGTCCTTCCTTTTTCATTTAAAAACATAAACGGGTGAGAACTTTTGATCTGCCCCTAGGTTCACTCGAGGCTCATGCACAATGCCCCTCATTGCCCCAGTGTAGGGCTTTGAGGTATCAACCTTGTCTTTTGTCATGACCTTGTAGAAAGGAAGAAACTGTCCAGGTTCTCGAAAATGAATTTTCAAGGACAAAAAAAATTTGAAGGATTTTTTCAATTGACAGATTAAGTCAAATGATTCCTATTCTTGATAACTTACATTCTCTCTCTAAAAGACAAACTTTCAGGAATGATAAAATGAGGTCACACGAATGTCTGTACTTTATTTGAGACACAACCAATCAAATGTTTTTTTTCTTTTATTTTGAAACTTATTGTTTTGAACTTTACTCGTCATTTTATGGCACCCCCACCAATGTGCAAGACGAGTAATCTCTGATTGAACGGTCTTGGAAGTCAAAAAAACTTAGGAGCACAGGTCGTTTGAGCAAACAAACCAATGTCTTACACTCACATTCCGATGGAAGTTGAATAAGCAAAGATGTAACTGTGAGAGGATGAGAGAGACAAGGATGTCAAATTTATCCATATTATTTAGCATTGTAACTGTGGTTTACAATAATGGAATAAACTTGAAAATCCTAATGAGTCATTAGAGACATCTAGCAACAACCTTCAAAATGCCCCATGTGTGGCATCTCTTGTGAATGTCAGGATTCACAAGCGATTCTCCTCAAATTTCAGCCAGCACGCATCAATTATACCTTGCACCTTATGCTTCAGGGTCCTACAATTCTCAATGGAATGCCACGGGGCCCCTCCATGATAAGCACATGTTGCGTTCGAGTCGTATCCTCGGAAAAATGGAGGTTGAGGAACCTTGGCTGGCGTTATGGCAACCATTGAATTATCGAGTAGATATGTGAACAAGTCAGCATAGGATGCCAGAATTGGGGTGAATTCTACATGCTTTTTTGCTGCAAAATTCACTTCTTGGTTGGTGTTTTGGTTTGCACTTGGCATTGGATGTGCGGCCAACAAACTTTGTGGATGATTTAGGGATAGCCTTTGTGGATGACTGGGTGGTGGGTAATGAGAAGGGCCGATATTGGCTGAGCGATGACATTGTTGGGCTGGTGGGAAGTTTGGCCATGTAGGAATGGCAGCCACAACATGGGTTCCTTCCTCATTCTCATCCTCTTCATTTGCCCTAGTTTTCTAGTTCATCAAAGCAAGATGATCAAATTTGCCTCTTTTTAGACCTGCTTCAATCCTTTCGCCGGCGAAGACCAAATCCGCAAAGCTTGAAGGTGCGTACCCCACCATTTTTTCATAGTAAAACATTGGTAATGTGTCTACTATTATTGTGATCATCTCTTTCTCCATCATTGGAGGTGCCACTTGAGCCGCCAGGTCTCTCCACCATTGGGCGTATTCTTTGAAAGATTTGTGCCCCTTGTCGCAACCTACCCTTCGGCGGGAGGGCGACGCGCGGCTCACGGGTGCGTCTTCCAAGGGAGGAGGGCGCGCGGAGTCGCCACCAATGTTTATTCGGGAAAACGTCGGAAAAACCGAAAAGCGTGTGTGGTCTACGAACTTTGAGTGTGAAAGTTTTGGGAGTGGTATTAACGCACGGGGAAGGTATTAGCACCCTACACATCCGCCACAAAGGACGCCAACTGTCGCAACCTACCCTTTTGCGGGCGAGCAAGGCGAGGCTCACAGGTGTGTCTTCCAAAGGAGGAAAATGCGCAGAGTCGCCACCAACGTTTATTTGTGGAAAACGTCGGAAAAACCGAAGGAAACCGGTCATGAAGAATATTCCAGATTTGGGAGTTGTATTTACGTTTGAGGAAGGTATTAGCACCTCTCACATTTGTCCCAAAAGGACAACAACCTTAAATTAGAATTGTGTGAAATTGTGTACCTAAACTTCTATTTCTTTTTTATTTTTGAGGTCGACAAAAGAGGGGATCTTGCTCCTACATACCCTCCATCGAAGAGGAAATCAGACCTACGTAGTTCTTTTAAAAGGGCGAATCAAGCGATTCTTTTTACTTGGAAGGTGGTCCTTTTAAGGCGTTGGACCTTAAAATGATCCATTTTTTTGCTTGGTGAGAAAAACTGAGGTATTGAACCTTAATATCCTTTTTAGTGATTTTTGCGGACAAGCTTGACTTTGTGAGTTGATTTTAGCCTGAGTTTCACTTTAGTTATTAGTCAATTCGATTAAAGAAGAGAAATCCCAAAGAGAAACGTCCGATTGATTTTTTGCTTTATTTTACTAAAAGATATTTTTTGATTATTATATTATTATTTTACCTCTTTTTGGTTTCCAACGTGGTTATGGCATGACCAAACGGTCGGATTTCATTTTAAAAGAAATTAACGGATATTACAATTCAAATGATCGGTGGAAATTTATTTTATTTTTTGATTAGGCGAGAAAATGAATTAAGTAAATGACTAAAGCACGTCAAAAGGGGATACAGAAGGTAAATGAAAATGGAAATAAAAGTACGCGAAACAAATGGGGACCACCAATGGTACATAGAATGAATTGAAAAGTTCAGTTTCAGGAACTTACCGGTTGAAGATCGAAGAACGCGAAGAACGAACGAAAGATGGCGGAAAACCTCCACAGATTTGCTTACGGAAATGTCACGGACGAGTTACGGAAGCGCCTCGGCTTGGATTTTCTTCACAGAAACGATTTTTTTCACTAATTTCAAGTGATCCCAAGATACCAGGAGGGTTGAACCTTTTTCTCCTTCACTCCTCCCCCTATTTATAGAAAAATAGGGGAGGAGCTTGCCACCCAACTCGCCCAGGCGAGGCAGGTTGCTTCCTCCAGAAGCAACTGCCTTTTGGAGGAACATCCTGGAAGGCCCAAGTGGGCCTGGTTGCTATTTGCACCCCCTTTTTTACTAAGTACACCCCTTGCTTTTTTTGGTGATTCTTTTTCCTTAACGTTATGAAACTTTACGAATTTCGTTTCTTTCCGTAAGGTTACGGAACCTTACGGGTCACGTAATTACTCCTTTTTAGGCTTTTGGAATGTTACGGAACCTCACAGATTGCGTAACAATGCTTCCTTTTGATTTCCGACAATGTTACGGAACCTCACGGATTGCGTAACAATGCTTCCTTTTGATCTCCGGCATGTCACAGAACTTCATGTATTGTGCAACAAAGGGTGCCAAGTACCACGAAGCGGTCAAACAAAGGTTGCATGCCATCAAACAATGGTCCCCGGATGAAGTTAGGGTATGACAGTTGCCCCTCTTTACTGACCTTTTATCGGAGATAAGAGGAAAGCAAAGATGAAACACTGATTTCGTCTGTCTTAGCCCTCTCCGTGATTAGTCTATGACGACTCCCGTCTCTCCTTCCTCTTTCTCTGCACAACACAAACAAAAACACAAATAACATAATATATACGTATACACATATTTGGTGAAGGAACCGATCGGGAAAATAACAAAAAACCATATTTTCCTTTCACCGGAGGCTCCATACTTGATAACGGAGGACACATGAATAACGCTAGGCAATCAATTCATGGGGCTCCGAATACGATGGTGGAGGTTGCACGAACAACGCTAGGCAATCAATTCGTGGGACTCCAGACTCGATGGTGGAGGACGCATGAATGACAATCAATTCATGGGGCTCCGAATAAGATTTGATGGTGGAGGACGCCCGAACAGTGCTAGGCAATCAATTCGTGGGGCTTTGGACTCGATGGTGAAGAATGCATGAATGAAAATCAATTCATGGGGCTCCGGATAAGATTTGATGGTGGAGGACTCACAAACAGCGCTAGGCAATCAATTCGTGGGGCTCCGGACTCGATGGTGGAGGATGCATGAATGACAATCAATTCATGGGGCTTCGGACTTGATGGTGGAGGACGCACGAACAGCGCTAGGCAATCAATTCGTGGGGCTCCAGATAAGATGGTGGAGGATGCATGAATGACAATCAATTAATGGGGCTTCGGATAAGATTTGATGGTGGAGGACTCACGAACAGCGCTAGGCAATCAATTCGTGGGGCTCCGGACTCGATGGTGGAGGATGCATGAATGACAATCAATTCATGGGGCTCCGGACTTGATGGTGGAGGACGCACGAACAGCGCTAGGCAATCAATTCGTTGGTAGGACCGAATGGTCCAGCAGGTTCTTTCACCTAAAAGGCGAACATACTTTAGCAAGGAAAAATAAATCATTCACGAGAGCACCATATCTTAGAGAAACAATATGCTTATGCCAAAAATAGTTTTCCTTGTAACCGAAAATGAAGGGTAAGATGTCAATGTTTAGCTTTTAAATGAACATTTAAGGGAAACGTCGGGTCAAACTGAAGCTGGGAATACAATCACTCATGGTGTATAAAAAACTCACATAGGTAAGTGTTTTACCCTAATTCCAAACCATAGCTGCACCATGACTTTATTATGCACATGATTTCCTATCGAACCAAAAGATTGCGCGCGCGATCACGGATCAATAGGATTTTCAAGGGTGGTGTTTTTGGAGAGGAACCTGGGTGTTTCAGTCTTTTCCTCCTTGTTTATGTGGGGCGGGACATTGCCCGTTGGGGGCGACCTTGAATGGCAATCCCAAAGGAAGAACCACTTAAAAAAATGGGTTTTCCCTTTGTTGGCGGTCTTTTACCTCGCCGAAAATTTATCTGGTCCGAAGATCTTCTGTTCTCTTTCCTAGTTTCCTTTATTGATCGGGAATTATTCTGTTTTCCTCCGATCTTTTCCTTTTTACTTTCTTTCGATCTTCGATCGGGAATCCATCTTTTCCTTTTCCTTTCTTTCTTTTCATTTCTTCCTTTTCATTTCTTTCTTTTCATTTCTTCCTTTTCATTTCTTTCTCTCCTCCTTTCTGATCTTTGATTGGGAATTCTAGTTTTAGCATTCGTTATTTACTCTCCCTTGAGGAGATTCTGTTGTCCTCTTCTTCGGGGGGAAGGATGAGGATTCTCTTCATGGGCCAAGGTTCAAGGTAGCTTAAGGTTGTGTCTTAATATGGTCTTTTCACCGCATGTGCCTGATTTTGATATTTGGGGCAAAACAAATTCATGTGTCAAAGTGTCGGTTATGGGTTGAACTCCTATATTATTTCCACGGGGCGCGCATAACAATGATGATTTGGAAACAATGCGCAAAATTAGTCACGCATACAGCTAGGTGGGTACTCAAGCATCCATTTTATGGCATTGTGATACTAGGACTTGGGATTTACACAAGTAGACCCAACATTTCCAAATTATGTTCTTTCATTGGTTCAAAAAATCCACCCATTCTTATGTCGGTTATTTTGGAAAATAAACTCTTAGCGTCAGTTTCTTGTTTCCAAAAGATATGTTTGCTCTCTATGAATGATTTATTCTTCCTATGACCATAACATGCCGACCTTAGAGGTCTTTCTTTCTCTTTTCTTTTTGTTTCATTTTTTATGTTCGCAAAAACTATACATCCATCGTTATCTATGAGAAAAGCTTTTTCTTTATACACCTACATTCCTATACACAACAAACTTTTTCTGTACACACGCACATTAAAAACTTTTTCTCTTTATATCAACATGGTCTATAAAAATCCTATTCCTGTTCAATGATTTCTTTTTTCCTTTTTCAACATACACTCGTGGTTTTATACAAAAAATTTCTTTATATACCCTCATTGCTCACACACAAGAATTTCTTTTCAAACATTATTTATATATAAATACGACATTTGTTCACAACCCCTCTTTCTTTTTCTATTCTTGGTATATCATGATTTTTGTTCGTTTTATTTTAGGACAACGTTCCTAAAGGAAAACTCTACAAGGTTCCGGAACAAACATTATCGACAAATAACGAAGTAAGCATTAACGTAATAGTCCAAACAAAATGTATGCACAAAACAAAACACAATCGAAAAAACAAAACAAACGTTAGTCCCTCAAGTTTATAAAAATAAAATAATAGGTAATAGATAAAAGAGGAAATCTGTCATCTCCTCATCCATGCGGGCCTCCTCTGCATCGCTGGGAGCTTCGGTAGGCGCCTCCCCTGCCTGGGCCTCATACCAATCTCCGGGCCATGCGACCTCAGCCCTGAACTGATATGGAGTAGGGCACGCAAAAGGAGAAAAACCTAGCTCTGCTGATTGAGGCTGAGCTGGTGGAGACACTCATGTATCTGCACCCGCCCCCTGTGATTGGCCGCCTGTTGGCGAACCAAGTGCTGTAAATACCGCTCCATGCCAAATGACCTAGCTGGATCAGCCTGATGAGGTGGTGGCGGTGTGTCTGCGGCATGCGGTGCATCACCCTGCGCCTGTCTAGGCATGCAATACTTCTCAATGAAGGCCCGGGTGATCGACGGTCGAATCACCTTACTAGGTGTGACGGGAACCCCGAATGACTGGCAGAGACCCGTGATCAATGCTGGAAACCCCAGGGCCCTGTTAGACTTATCTGGGTCTAGAGGGTGCCTGGTAGGTGGCATACCTGCAAATAAATAAATGGCGTCAGCGATCAACTGAGCCACATGGACGCTCATCCGTGTCAGGATGGCATACACCAGTTGACACTTCGGCAGAGGGAGGTCGGAGTTATGATCGCTGGGCAAGACATTGCTGAGCAGCAACGTCATCCACATCTGGGTCAAGGTGGTCATGCTGGTGCGTATGATCCGCACCCGCCTTCCGGCAGCGGTCCGGGCAAAATCCTGACCCGGTATGCATAACAGCTGGGCAATGGCCTCCTCGTCAAATCCATCGGCCCGATTCCTTCTCTGACTAAACTCGCACTCCTAGCCCTCCTCTAACACTAGCGGGTCACCTAGGAACTGGTCGAGGGCGTCTGGATCAAAAGGAGTCCACTGACCCATTACCCATGACCGCATGTCCCGTATGCCCCCCTCCGTGGGCCAAGCATTAGCGTAAAACTCTAGGACTATATCTGGGTCAAACTTAGCCATGGGAGTGACCAGCGACGTCCAACGCCGGCGAGCTATCTATTCCTGAAAATCTGTGTACTCATCATCCCTGAGCTGGACGTGTCTCTCTCGGTGGAACGACCATCCTTTGATGGCCTCGAAACACTGCTGGTGCTCAGCGCTCCTAAAACGATGGCTGTCAAACTCAGGAGCGGCACTGGTCCCTTCAGCCGCGGCGCCCCTCCTAGATCTCTTTGCGGAAAGCTTTCTCAGAGCCATTTCCTGTGAGGACAAGCATTTGGAAAGTTAGTTTACAAGAAATATACCAATCATTACAAACAAGAGCCAAACAACACTTCATATGGCGCGAGTGTCAACATGCACTTTATAAAATAATCATATTGGGGTCGTGCTATTTTATGACACATGCATTTGCACACATAAAAATTTGGTGAAAGGCACTTTATGACACACATCCATGTACACATTTTTTGACAAACCTTTTCATGCTACATCCTATATATATACACATTTTTTTGGAAGGTTTCTTTTACTACCTACTCATAAATACACATATTTTGAAAAACACTTTTACACTACCCATCCAAAACACTTTGTAAGGCACCTCATGCTATATATATTCATATTATCCAAGGCATGTTCATGCTATATATATTCATATTTTGCAAGGCCTTTTATTCAACATTTTGCAAGGCATTTCATGCTGCATATTTACATACATACATATTATCGAAGGGTTTTTTCATGCTATCTAAGCGAAAGGCATTCCTCATGAGGCAGCAAGCTTTGAATTCTAGTAAAAAAATTCTTCAAACATGTTCTAATACTCATGCATCTTTTACATTCAAAACCGGAAACTTAGATTCCTAGGCATGAGTCATCCTTTTGGCACTTTAGTCTAGCTTCTACAAACTACCCACACACTCACAATGTGCACAATTTGTTTCGCAAGCTAAGTTCCACAAAATCATGCGCAAATGCCATTGAGGTATTTCACCAAACACTTGGTGGGCGCATGTTTAAGCATGAAAATCAAGGGAATGAGGGCAATGTGGCATGCCCTATTATCTCAGAATGCACCCTAGGCCTAAGGTAATCCCCTACAACCCCTCAATTCAACAAAAACAAGCAATAATTCAAGGATAAATCCCTCACATTTTGAGCAAATACATGCAACTTAAGCACCAAAATACATCAATGGAAAGCCAGAGAGCCCAAAAATGAGGTACTTACTTGTTGGAGATGAATAATAGAGAAAAATGGAATCAAAAACGCGAAAAATGGTGACCTAGGGGCTGCAAAATCCGTGAACCCCGTGAGCTTCTTGTTCTTTGAATGAGGGGGGAGAGTTATTGGTGCAGAAACCTTCCCCCTCTCTCTTTTTAACCCATTTCGTGCAGGGGTTGCTCGCCCAGGTGAGCTCAGCTCGCCCAGGCGAGCTAATCTGCATTTTTTTTTGGGAGGAAATAAGTAAGACTTCTAAGGGTCAGCGTTCTCTTACTCGAAACCCCTCAGGGTAGATTAGGCATCTAATACTTACTTTATAGACATAACAACAATAATTACTAGAGATTTTAAAGGATACTAGGCTTCTTTGCAGCGACACTTTTCGTTTGTCCTGGGCTAGGCAAAGGATGACGACCTATTGGTCGTGACCCTAGCCCCTACTTGCGTCTGTCCCTAAGTACCTGAAAGTAGGAAACAACAATGTGTGGCAAACCGTGACCACGTCGTCGTCTTACCTTGATTGGTTTCTGCCTTTAACTTTGTCTCGACCTCTGACCTTTGCCTAAGACGATTCTGCCCCTGTTATAACAAAATATGCATGCGTATGCGTATGCATGAATGTTTTCAAATGCAATAATCTTCTTAGTGAAAGCTGGTTAGGTTTAGTTTTAATTAAGCGCTTGGGGCACCCCATGAACTGAGCGAAAGGGCTCAGGTTATCACAAACTGCACATGGTTTAAAACCAAAGTGAGGACTGAAGCCTCAGACCCATGTTCTCTTCTTTTAAAGAACTGTGATGAGACAATTACAGCGGGCAGGAATCCCTGAAGGAAACCAAGAAGAACACACAAACACAAAAATAAAAAGAACATGCAGCGGTTTCCTCAATTGCCCCAAATTTTAAGCGTAATATCGCTTAACGACATCGAATTTCACGGGCGAGGGTAGCTCCTCGTCATCCATGTTGGTGAGCACCAGAGCCCCCCCCAGAAAAAGCCCTTTTCACAATGAAAGGTCCTTCGTAATTTGGGGCCCACTTCCCTCGATTATCTTTAACAGCGTGGGATATCTTTTTCAGGACAAGGTCCCCCTGATAGAACTTGCGCGGGCGTACCTTCTTGTCGAACGCATTTTTTATCCTTTGTTGATATAGGCGCCCATGGCTTATGGCCATCAAACGCTTACCTTCAATAAGGTTGAGTTGGTTGTAGCGTGTTTGAGCCCACTCTGATTCTTCTAGGCCCGATTCCGCTAGTATCTTTTGGGAAGGGACCTCTACCTCAAATGGGAGTACCGCTTCCATCCCATAAACCAAGGAATACGGCGTTGCCCCAGTAGAAGTTCGTACCGAGGTTCGATATCCATGCAAGGCAAAAGACAACATCTCATGCCAATCTTTGTATGACACCGTCATCTTCTGAATAATTTTCTTAATATTTTTATTTGCAGCCTCCACAGCCTCGTTCATCTTTGGCCGATAGGGGGTGGAGTTATGATGCTGGATCTTGAAATCCCTGCACATTTTCTGCATCATTTTGTTATTCAGATTGGTGCCATTGTCAGTAATGATCTTCCTAGGGAGTCCGTATCGACAAATCAGTTCCTTCTTTATGAATCTGACCACCACACTCCTTGTGACATTGGTATAAGAAGCCGCTTCGACCCATTTGGTGAAATAATCTATCGCCACGAGAATGAAGCGATGACCATTCGAAGCTTTGGGTTCGATGGTCCCTATGACATCTATCCCCCACATGGAAAAGGGCCAAGGGGCGGACATGACATTCAGAGGATTCGGCGGAACATTGATATTGTCTGCGTACGCTTGACATTTATGGCATTTCCTTACATGGGTGCAGCAATCGCTTTCCATAGTGAGCAAGTAATAACCTGCTCTAAGGATCTTCCTGGCCATAGCATGCCCATTGGCATGTGTCCCAAATGAACCCCCGTGGACTTCCTCAATCATGTAGTTCGCCTCTTTGGCATCTACGCATCGTAGGAGGGTCATGTCGTGGTTTCGTTTGTACAGGATGGTACCACTCACAAAGAAACCAGTAGCCAATCTCCTTAACATTCTTTTGTCATTGTCGGAAATCCCTGGTGGATATTCTTTGTTCTCGATATATTGTTTGATGTCAAAATACCACGGTTTCCCATCTCGCTCTTCCTCTATCGTACAACAATGTGCTGGCTTGCCCCGAGATCTGAATTCAATGTACGGCAGATCCCCGTGTGGGGCAAGTTGAAACATGGATGCCAAGGTGGCCAATGCATCGGCCATTTGGTTCTCTTCCCGAGGTATGCGGTGGAAAGAAATGTCGTCAAAGAATTCGGCTAACTTCAAGATATGAGTTTGATAGAGTATCAGCTTTTGATCCCTAGTTTCCCATTCCCCTCTCAACTGGCGTATTACCAAAGCCGAGTCTCCATACACTTTGAGTAGCTTTACGTCAAAATCAATGGCCGCTTGAATCCCAAGGGCGCATGCTTCATATTCGGCCATATTGTTGGTACAATCGAAATGTAGCTTGGCCGTGAAAGGAATACATTGATCATCTGGGGATACAAGGACTGCCCTTACTCCATGGCCCAAAGCATTAGATGCCCCATCGAAACAAACAATCCATTTGTCTATATCCTCGTGTGTCCGCTTCTCTTCGAATACGGCCATGATGTCTTCATCCGGGAACTCAGGGTGCATCGGCCGATAATCTTGGAGGGGTTGTTGGGCCAAATAATCTGCCAAGGCACTTCCCTTTATCGCCTTTTGGGTGACATACACAATATTGAATTCAGATAGTAGTACCTGCCACCTAGCGATTCGTCCCGTGAGGGCAAGTTTCTCAAAGATGTATTTCACGAGATCCATTTTGGAAATTAGCCACGTGGTATGACTGAGCATGTACTGCCTAAGACGATGTGACGCCCATACTAAGGCGCAGCACGTCCTTTCCAACATTGAGTAATTCATCTCACAGGCGATAAACTTCTTGCTTAAATAGTAAATGGCTTGTTCCTTTTTCCCAGAGTCATCGTGCTGACCCAACACGCACCCGATAGACTCGTCTAACACAGTCATGTACAGGAAAAGAGGTCTTCCTGTTATGGGTGGCATAAGCACCGAGGGATTCGCGAGGCTCTATTTGATTTTCTCGAAGGCCTCTTGGCAGTCGCTGTTCCACAGGACCGCCTGGTTTTTACGCAATAATTTGAAGATGGGCTCGCAGGTAGGGGTGAGTTGCGAGATAAATCTCGCGATGTAATTCAACCTGCCCAGGAAACCTCGAACCTGCTTCTCCGTGCGTGGCTCTAGCATTTCAAGAATGGCCTTCACTTTCTCGGGATCTATCTCTATCCCTTTCTGGCTCATGATAAATCCCAATAACTTCCCCGATTTTACCTTGAAGGTGCACTTGACGGGGTTTAGTTTCAATTGGTATTTTCGTAGCCTTCCAAACAGCTTACGCAGGTTGACGAGGTGTTCATCCTCGGTCCGAGATTTGGCAATCATTGCATCTACATAGACTTCTATCTCTTTATGCATCATGTCGTGGAACAAAGCTACCATGGCACGCTGATAGGTTGCCCCAGCATTTTTCAGCCCGAAGGCCATCACTTTGTACCAGAATGTTCCCCATAGGGTGACGAAAGTGGTCTTCTCCACATCTTCGGGTGCCATTTTTATCTGATTATACCCTGAGAAACCATCCATAAAAGAGAAAAGGACGAACTTGGCTGTATTATCTACCAGTATATCAATGTGTGGTAAGGGAAAATTGTCTTTAGGACTGGCTCGGTTTAAATCCCGATAATCTATGCACATTCGCACTTTGCCATCCTTTTTTGGGACCGGGACAATGTTGGCTACCCACTCCGGGTATCGAGCCACAGCCAAGAAACCCGCATCGAACTGCTTCCTCACTTCTTCTTTAATTTTCAATGACATTTCGGGTCTCATCCTTCGTAGTTTTTGCTTAACCGGGGAAGACCCAGGATTCAATGGCAACTTATGCTGCACAATGTCGAGGTCCAGACCTGGCATGTCTTGGTACGACCATGCGAAGATGTCTTGATATTCTTCAAGAAGGGTTATCAAACCTTGGCGGATAGGTGCGGTCATACCGGTTCCTACTTTCACTTCTTTCTTTCCCTCTCCGGTCTCTAAGTCTATCAGTTCGGTTTCCTCTTGGTGAGGCTTCATTTCGGGTTCTTCCTGAGCGATCAATCTCTCCAACTCTGGTTAAAGGACATCCTCTTCCCCTCCTTCATTCATCGTTAGACTTACTTCTCGGTCAAAATTGATTATCAAACCCTCGTTGTTAGGATCCTCAAAGAATCGACCCTCGCATCTATACCATTCAAGACAAAAAACAAAAACATGCAAAATGATATGAGAAAAGGTGGAATCGCAAGAACAGATGAAACAAGATCTCTTTGTTATCTATAAGGTAGGTTTCACAAAACAAAAGAGAAAGGAATCTATAGCCTCTAATTACATTGAATCAGTGGTATAGACTTCCGACTGGCTCATCACGCGCCAGTTCCCCACTTGGGAATTGGGATGGCACGGTCACACGAAACTTGTTGGATCTTGTGGAGATTCCTCTCCTATTGCCGCCACCTCTTCCTCGAACATTGTCCCGGCACTTGTGAAACACTGGCTAACATGACCGGGCCATGCCCTATCTGCCCGGAGTCTTGACGGTGCATTCCTTCTTCCCGGTCTCCCAGGTTCATACCCTAACCCATATTTGTATGGGTTACCCCAAATGTCGACCACATCGGCATTCCCGTGGCTGTCCTTGCCCAGACCCATTCCAGGCTCATAACCGTGCCTGAGCATTACCCGCGCCACCATTAGGGCCGTATTAGAGAGACAAGGTAGCAACAGACTCGTTTCCACAGAGGCACAACTCACCACCTCAAAGGATTGGAAAGTTGTTTCCAATGATTCCTCCGCTGCTTCTATATATGGCGCGGAGGAGGGGCAGCTCACCAGCATATCTTCTTCGCCTGACACTATCACCAAGAGTCCATCAATCGTGAATTTCAATTTCTGGTGAAGCGTCAAAGGGACCACTCCTAGAGCGTTAATCCAGGGTCTCCCCAAAAGGCAGTTGTAGGCAGGATTTATGTCCATCACTTGGAAAACCACATTGCAATTGTGGGGGCCTATCTGAATGGGGATGTCAATTTCCCCCATCACCTCCCGCCGACTATTGTCAAAGGCTCGTACTACCATCGAACTTGGTTTTAGACGTGACACATTAAAAGGAAGTTTCTCCAAGGTGGTCTTTGGCATCACATTTAAACTTGAACCATTGTCGATAAGTACCTTAGCGACGACATGGTCCATGCATCTGACAGACACATGTAGAGCTTTGTTGTGCCCTCTCCCCTCAACTGGAATCTCTTCTTCCGTGAACGCGATATAGTTATTGGTAGTTATATGATTAACAATGCCTTCAAAACCCTCGACTGAGATGTCGTGTGCTACGTGGGCTTCGTTGAGGACCTTTACCAATAGTGCACGATGAGGCTCGAAGTTTATGAGCAGTTCGAGCAAAGAGATCCTTGCCGGAGTTTTATTTAGTTGCTCAACTACCTTGAACTCACTTTGTTGGATGAGACGAAGGAACTCATGAGCCTCTTCTAAGGTCACCACCTTTCCTTGAAGACCTTCTTTCTTTTCAGCTTCTTTTACCACCGGGGGATCCACTTCTTTTGAGGGGGTGGCGGCGTCTGCGGGCTCTTGGATCATGGGTGCTTTCCCCTTGGAGGGAAATTCCGCCTAGTAAGGGGGAGCAAACACCCGGCCACTGCGGGTTACGCCACTAAGGCCGGTAATGTTGGTCACCTTGGCTGACAAGGAGTCAACCTCGGTTGCAGCCCTTTCTCCAAAAGCGGGAGGGGTATACTTCCATGGAACGGCCTTATTGCTTTGATAGGAAATCGGCGTTGGCTTGGGTACTGTTGGGGGGTACTCGGACCTGGAGCCAGTCACATTCCTAGTGAAACATATTACTAGGGCTTTGGGGGTTGGGGGAACCTTCCTTTCTGCCGACTACATGCAAATCTGTGATTCTTCCCTATCTCCTTCGGACACTTCGAGTTGCCCCCAGTCCATGAGTCGTTGAAGTAACTCTTCCACCGCGGGGTAGATTTCCATGTCATGTGATTCCCCGAGATGAAACAGACATTCGTCACTTTTGTCTCCGCCACGAGAGACCATGCATGTTGCCTGCAGCGACTGGTAGATAAATCGTCTAGACGTAGCCACATCTTCTAATCTTTTTGACCCTGACGGCCTATCCTTTTTGATGGCGTTTACGCTAGCTCCTCCATGACTGGCTAGTGGATTGGTTTTAACGTTGGGGCCCTCTTCTTGAAATGATAGCCAGCCGGCATTTATTAGGTGTTGCACCTTATACTTGAATGGCAGGCAAGAGTCAATGTTGTGTCCGGGGGCTCCACTATGGTATGCGCATGTGGCATTTGAGTTGTACCACTTGGGGTATGGTGCCTGGAAGACCTTCCCGGGTATGGCCACCACCAAATGATTTTCCAATAATGAGGGCCATAACTCGGAATATGCCATGGGAACAGGAGAGAACTCGTCTCTCGGGGGCCATCGTGCATTGTTATAGCTCACGCCAGGAGTTGTATTATTGGTTGGCTAGGGAATGGCTGGAGCTGTGTGTATTTCCTTCCTTTTTCCGTGTGCCCACCACTAGGGCTCTTCTATTGTTGTTGGGGGCAGCGTTGGAGGCATATTCAAACTTGCCTTTCCTCAGTCCGGACTCGATTCTTTCTCCGGCGAAGAAGAGGTCTGCTAAGTTAGCCGGCATATATCCTATCAGCTTCTCGTAGTAGAACGTAGGCAATGTATCTACCATAATCGTGATCATTTCCCTCTTCGTCATAGGTGGGATGACTTGGGCTGCTAGGTCTCTCCACCTTTGAGCATATTCCTTAATGGACTCATGTTCCCGTTTGCTCATGCTCTGAAGTTGGTTCCGATCAGGAGCCATATCTGTGTTGTATTGGTGCTGCCTAATGAAGGCAGTTGCCAAGTCTTTCCATGACCGGATCTGAGAAGCTTCCAGATTGGTGTACCATGCCACTACTGCTCCAGCTAAGCTGTCTTGAAAGAAGTGCATAGAATATGCCCCCATAGAATATGCCCCCATCCTTCGGCAATACATCCGAAGATGACCTTTTGGACACGTCCTCCCTTTGTATTTATCAAAATCTGGCACTTTAAACTTGGAAGGAATGATGATGTCAGGTACCAGACACAAATCCGCTAAATCCGAGAACGGATAGTTGCCGAGGCCTTCTACCGCACTCAGCCTCTCTTCAAGTAGATCAATCTTTCCCTTGTCTTTTGCAATGGGAACGAGTTCCTTAACGGGTACAGATGGAGACGGGACGTGGCGGACTATGTTTGGTTGGGGTAACTCATGGGTAGCCGGTTCCTTGAGGGGAAGTAGAGGGCCTAGATGGGCATCTCCTTCATCATCTTCCTACAGAGGGTAGTCGGCATGAGGAGGGAGCTGCCCCTCGAAGGTAGGGGCTTGGCTTAAATCGTTTGGAGCGGTACGGGGAGTGAAGTTTGGAGGCAAATCAGAAGGGTAGGCTTGAGGACTATACCTCCGATTGAAACCCGTCGCGTTTCTGTCTCGGCCCAAGTTTATTGCGGGTTATAGCACCGGTTCCGCTTCCCTAGCTGTATTGGAAGTGGCTGCCGTAGCATTATCTTCTATTGATTTTTGAATCTTTAGCATGGCTTTCGTGATAGAAGCCATCTGATCTTTTAAGGCCGACATGTCGGCCTTCATCTGTTCTTGCACTCCCTCTTCGTTATCCATCTTACTTTTGGATCGGGTGTTATAGGGGTGCCTTTGCGCTTTTTTAGTTATGGTGAGTTCCCTAAAGAAACATATACTGGTGAGCATGCCACCAAATCATAAATATGCTAATGAATGATCAGAGCACTTGGATCCACCTCAAGGCCTTTTTAGACAACGTGATGAGTTTCAGAACTTCTCTTTTTATAAAAAAGGAACAAAAGCTTTTATCTAGCCAAGATCATACAAAAGTGTTACAACAGAACCTAACGGTTTCTAATTATATGGGCCATCAAATCTATCGTGTGTTGACAATAATTGATTAGCCCGTGAATTTCCTCTGGGGCTGAACACACTTCGGTGATGGCCTTTGCTTTGGCTAGTAGTCACGGGAGGTCTTGACTTCCATTTAAGGTCAAGGCAAACCTATCCATCCACATGGTCGCTTCTTGATGCAATGCATCAATCACCCTCCCTCTTGCTTCCTTCTCGGCGTATGCTTGTGCGAAGTCCTCTACTAGCTTTTGTTCATGGGTCAATGGCTGGTTTAACTCTTCTTTGTACTGGCCTATTATAGCTAGCATGCTTTGCTCCGTGGCTTCTAAGTGTTGGGCCAAACTCCTCTTGGATCTTGAGCAGGCAGCTAACTCCTCCTTTAAGACCATGCCATGTACTCGTGACTGGTCTCTTTCCTTTCTCCGGAGCTTGAGCTCATTGTTGCTGCCCCACAAAGCTCCTTGGAATTTATCTCGGCCATGCTCTTCCTTGCGAGCCCTCTTGGTTTCTTGTTCAAGGGCTCTTGCGGTAGCCGCATTTTCTTCTCGTAACTCGGCACACTCTTTCCGGATGTCTGTAGCGACTAACTTGAATTTTTCTTTGGCGAGTCTTGCCTTTCCTAGCTTTGTTTTTAGAGCTTGGACTTCTTCATCCTCTTCCGGAGCTTCGAAGTTCTCCTCGTTGATAATTTTCAACTTGGAGAGCCAATCTAACCCTCGTGTATGAACTCTCAGCCATTCATGATAACCACCGATAATGCCATTACGGATGCCCCTAAGTTCTTTATCTTTCCTTAACGGGCTTTCCCATGCCTTGTGGACTCTTTGTATAATCTTGAAACTTTGCGCGCTGAAATCTCTCATAAGGAAAGGCGAGAGGCTCTCTTCCGTCGGTGCTCCCCTCATGGGGTACCCTAACTGTCTAATAGCAAGTGCGGGATTGTAGTTAATACAACCCCTCGTCCCTATCAACGGAATGTTTGGGTAGTCCCCACATGAGAAGAGAACTCCCTCCTTTCCTTCCTTCCATTGAGGAAACCAGTTGATTGTTATGCCTCCTATCCCAGCCATGTATTGGTCCCAATCTACTCTTCTTTTTTCGACGCACGAGCGATAACTTTGGAGCGGACACGGGTGCCTTATGTCTTGTTGGAATAGGTGCGAAACCAACCACACACAAAGAACGGGTAAGCAGCAGACAATCCGTGCGTTGTTCTTCTCGCACCTTCGGTCAAATGTATCAAATAAGTCCACCAAGATAGCTACCACCGGGCTCTCCTTGCTATGGTGATATGCAAGGAAAGCATTAATCGCAGCTAGGTCCACCAAACCGTCCAAGTTTGGAAAGAGGACAACCCCAAAGATTAGCAAAGCTAGTATATCCGCAAACGGGACCCACTCCTCTTGATTCGCCATATCCCTTGCCTTGCCTTCCAAGTATTTCTGCGATAGGCCCACTACGCCGTATTGAGTTTGCTTCATAGATCCAACTCTCTCGCCGAATCTCCGACCACAGCTGCAATCTTGCTCAAGGAGGGAAGAAACCCAGAGAAAAGATACGGTTTTCTTCCCCCAAGAAGGCATCCTAGAATCTCCTCAAATTCTTCAACAGTCGGTACTATTTGGAAGTCCCCAAACGTGAAGCATCTCAATGGCTGGTCATAGTATTGGGCGAGGGATACAACGGCTTCCGTAAATACCTCCGCTGTGGTCAAATCTAAAATCTTTCCATACACTTTGCGGAAGGCTTGCCTTTGGAGGGGTCCCATCAACCGTCCCAACTCCTTAAGGCTGGTGACATCTAGGCCCTTAATCTTGACTTGATAGAATCTTTTTTCGATTCGATTTGTCCCCATCATTTACCTAAAAAGGGATGAATCAAGGCTCTGATATGAATGATGCAATACACATGCATGAAACAAAAAGAAAAACAAGTGGTAATTTACATATACGAGACCGAAAAAGATCCATCTTTTTAATACTACGTTCTAGGCATTGCGGCGCCCCAACGTATGCATTAAAAAGTGACGCATTACTCTAAAGAGACAAGATATCACTAGCTATACAACAAAACTATAATTCATGCGCTATTCGTGGAAGAATGTATGAGAACAAATGGCACAGAGCGTGGTTGCTCCATGCCCCTTATTTGGGGACCTATAGGATAATATCTAGGGGTTTCTAATAACTACTCCCAACGATCGATATCTGACATGGCTGTTTTCTAGAGGTATCATCACTCAAGATAATAATATTGCGGCGGTATGGAATACCAGCGACAACACATTATAAAGAGAGAAAGCTCTAGACGAGGTTTCACTATTATCAAGCAAGTCGGAGACCTAGCATGACCATAGATTCACCTCCACTCCTTAGATTTCCATGGACCCGGGTATAGGGCCCCTTTTTACTCAAACCCGTGGGTGCTTAGAATGCAGTGTAAAAATGTGGAAAAAAACAGCATTTATTATATTTACACAGTTCAAAAAATGCACGCACAAAGTTTCACAATTCCACACTTTCCTAAAATAGGCCTAACTCACAAAAACACTCCCTAGTGGAGTCGCCAACTGTCGCAACCTACCCTTTTGCGGGCGAGCGAGGCGAGGCTTACGGGTGCGTCTTCCAAAGGAGGAAAATGCGCGGAGTCACCACCAACATTTATTTGTGGAAAATGTCAGAAAAACCAAAGGAAACCGGTCATGAATATTCCAGATTCGGGAGTTGTATTTACGTTTGAGGAAGGTATTAGCACCTCTCACGTTTGTCCCAAAAGGACAACAGCCTTAAATTAGAATTGTGTGAAATTGTGTACCTAAACTTCTATTTCTTTTTTATTTTTGAGGTCGACAAAAGTGGGGCTCTTGCTCCTACGTACCCTCCATCGAAGAGGAAATCAGGCCTACGTAGTTCTTTCAAAAGGGCGAATCAAGCGATTCTTTTTACTTGGAAGGTGGTTCTTTTAGGGCGTTGGACCTTAAAATGATCCATTTTTTTACTTGGTGAGAAAAACTGAGGTATTGAACCTTAAAATCCTTTTTAGTGATTTTTGCGAACAAGCTTGACTTTGTGAGTTGATTTTAGCCTTAGTTTCACTTTAGTTATTAGTCAATTCGATTAAAAAAGAGAAATCCCAAAGAGAAATGTCCGATTGATTTTTTGCTTTATTTTACTAAAAGATATTTTTTTATTATTATATTATTATTTTACCTCTTTTTGGTTTCCAACGTGATTACGGCATGACCGAACGGTCGGATTTCATTTTAATAGAAATTAACGGATATTACAATTCAAATGATCGGTGGAAATTTATTTTATTTTTTGATTAGGCGAGAAAATGACTTAAGTAAATGACTAAAGCACGTCAAAAGGGGTTACAGAAGGTAAATGAAAAGGGAAATAAAAGTACGCGAAAAAAATGGGGACCACCAATGGTACATAGAATGAATTGAAAAGTTCGGTTTCGGGAACTTACCGGTTGAAGACCGAAGAACACAAAGAACGAACGAAAGACGGCGGAAAACCTCCACGGATTTGCTTACGGAAACATCACGGACGAGTTACGGAAGCGCCTCGGCTTGAATTTTTTTCACGGAATTGATTTTTTTCACTAATTTCAAGTGATCCCAAGATACCAGGAGGGCTGAACCTTTTTCTCCTTCACTCCTCCCCCTATTTATAGAAAAATAGGGGAGAAGCTTGCCACCCAGCTCGCCCAGACGAGCCAAGTTGCTTCCTCCAGAAGCAACCGCCTTCTAGAGGAACATCCTGGAAGGCCCAAGTGGGTCTGGTAGCTATTTGCACCCCCTTTTTTACTAAGTACACCCCCTTGCTTTTTTGATGATTCTTTTTCCGTAACGTTACGAAACTTTACGAATTTTGTAACGATACTTGTTTTCTTTCTGTAAGGTTTGGAAACCTTACGGGTCACGTAATTACTCCTTTTTTGGCTTTCGGAATGTTACGGAACCTCACGGATTGCGTAACAATGCTTCCTTTTGATTTCCGGCAATGTTACGGAACCTCACGGATTGTGTAACAATGCTTCCTTTTGATCTCCGGCATGTCACAGAACTTCACGTATTGTGCAACAAAGGGTGCCAAGTACCTCGAAGCGGTCAAACAAAGGTTGCATGCCATCAAACAATGGTCCCCGGACGAAATTAGGGTATGACAACAACCTTTAATCAAATGTGCAATATCATGTCTTCAATTTGTTTTATTTTCCCTTTTTTATGTTTTTATGTCTGTTGTATTTTTTATCTTTTTTTGGTCGACAAGGGTGTTTCCCTCGCTCCTACGTATCCTCAATTGCGATGAGGAAATCAAACCTACGTAGTTCTTTTAGAACTAAACGTTGGTTAAGTTGTTTTGATCTTTTTCCGCAAGATCAATTTTAACTGAACAAAAGTCATTTAAGGTGTTGCACCATTAAACGATCTTTTTATTCTTTTGAAATGAGAGAAACATTAAGGCATTGGACCATTAACGATCTCTTGGTTTTGAACGGAGAGAAACATTAAGGCGTTGAACCATTAACGATGTCTAGGGGTGGTTGACAAAAGCGGGGTTTTTGCTCCTACATATCCTCTATTGCGATGAGGAAATCAGACCTACGTAGTTCTTGCAAAAGCGATAAAGTTATGTGTTGATTTTATGCCTTTGAACGGTCCATGTTAACCGATAAAAGTAAAGAAGACCATTTAAGGCGTTGGATCATAAAATGGTTTTTAGAGATTTTTGCGAACAAAACTTGATTTGCGAATTGATTTTAGCCTTAGTTTCACTTTGATTATTAGTCAATTCATTCAAGAAAAATGTCCGATTGATTTTTTTGATTATTTTATTATTTTTTTTCAAGATATTTTGATTATTTTATTATTATTTTTCCCCAAATATTTTGATTATTTTATTATTATTTTGCTTTTTTGGTTTAACCGAGGTTACAGTATGAACGATTGGTTAGATTTTGTTTTAATAGTGATTAAACGAGATTACAACACAAATTATCAGTTGAAATTCATTATCATTTATTAGGCGAGATAACGATTTAAACGATCGGTTAAAGCTCGTTTAAAAAGGAAGAAAAGAAAACCGAAATGAACAAAATGAAGATGAAAGCCAAAAAAACAAGAAATGAATTGAAAGTCTCAGATTTGAACACTTACTGGTTGAAGAACGAAGAACGCATGAAGAACGGACGAAGAACGACGATAAATCTTCACGAAATTGCTCACGGAAACGTCTCGGAAGTGTTACGGAAGTACCTCGACTTGGATTTTCTTCACGAAAACACGTTTTTTCACCCAAAACAGCTGAAATGCATAGCATAGGGGTCAGAGACCCTTTGGAACATCCCCCACTTGGCCTATTTATAGAAAAATAGGGAGGCGGTTGCTGTCCAGCTCGCCCAGGTGAGCTAGGTTGCTTCCTCTTTAATCAACCCAGCTTCCAAAATGTTCTGGAAGGGCCCAGATTCGAAAATTTGAAAATTTCTATTTGCAACCCCATCTTGATAAGTTCACCCCCCTTTTCGTAATTTACGGAAAAGTTACAGAAGCTTTACGGAAGCATATAGGACTTGATTTTCCTCTTTTTTCTCTTCCCTTTCACCAATATTAAGTGAAATATGCTTAACCAAGGTTTTTCAGAAATTTTATGGAAGTCCCGGAAGCCTTACAGAAGCATATAGGACTTGGTTTTCATCTTTTTTCTCTTCCCTTTCACCAATATCCAGTGAAATATGTTTACCCAAGGTTTTCAGAAATTTTACAGAAGTATTACGGAAGCCCTAGAAGTCCTAGAAACCATTTTTGAACAAAACGTGGAGTTGCTTAGCCAGGAAGAAAAAAAAGGTCCATAATCCTCTAGATGGGCCCAAATTTTGAAAATTCCTATATGAACCCCATTTTACTAAATACACTCCCTTTTGTGTTTTTCTACCGATTTCTTTCCGAAACCTCCCAAAACTTTACAGGTTCCACAGAGATGGGTGTTTTTCTTCCGAAACATTGCGAAACTTTACGAATTACGCAATGATGCTTGCTTTTCCTTTCGGAATGTTGCGAAACTTTACGGATTACACAACAATGCTTGTTTTGACTTCTAGAATGTTGCGAAACTTTACGGATTACGCAACAATGCTTGTTTTGAGGGTCCCAAAGGGAACAAACAAGGTTTGAAAGCCGACCGCAAGTGTCTCCGGATGAAATTAGGGTATGACAGTTGCCCCTCGTTACTTATCTTTTATTGGAGATAAAAGGGAAGTAAATATAAGACACTAATTTCGTTCGAGCTGAGCCTCACTCGACTGATCAATAGCCCAACCAGCGGAACCTATCAATCAAAAAGAACAGAAAAGGCATCAGGAGCACCAATAAAAACCTCAGTGCCTTGAAGGTGATAAAACTGGATAGCCATGACGTTTCCACATGCTATCAAACTTGATCGTCCCTGCCTAGCAGAGAAGAATCTTGCGCGTCGTCGGACTTGAATGTCTCTGGATGATGAAGGTAAAACTTGCAAAGATTTTCAAAATAATCAGAATCGGACGACCAACATCATCCCGATATTATCGGACTTGTTCGCCTTTGGCTGACGAAGGTGCGGATAACCACGAGGTATCTCCGCATGCTACCGGACCCTTGAGTCTGATGGTAGAAACGAGACTTTTTCGCGGTCTTGGCCGGAAGATGCTGACATCTCTGGGAAAGATGCAGATGACGACGTTAGTCACTGCATGCTTTCGAACCCTTGAGTCTGACGGATAGCAAATGAGACTTTTTCGCAGTCTCGGTTGGAAGACGCTGACATCTCCGGGAAAGGTGCAGATGACAACGTTAGTCACTGCATGCTACTGGACCCTTGAGTCTGACGGTAGAAACAAGACTTTTTCACGGTCTCAGCCGGAAGACGCTGACATCTCCGGGAAAGGTGCAAATGACGATGTTAGTCACTGCATGCTATTGGACCCTTAAGTCTGATGGTAGAAATGAGACTTTTTCACGGTCTCGGTCGGAAGATGCTGGCATCTTTGGGAAAGGTGTAGATGACGACGTTAGTCACTGCATGCTACCGGACCCTTGAGTCTGACGGATAGCAAACGAGACTTTTTTCGCAGTCTCGGCTAGAAGACGCTGGCATCTCCAGGAAAGGTGCAGATAAAGATGTTAGTCACTGCATGCTACCGGACCCTTGAGTCTGACGGATAGCAAACGAGACTTTTTCGTAGTCTCGGCCGGAAGATGCTGACATCTGGGAAAGGTGCAGATGACGACATTGGTCTCTGCGTGTCAATGGGCTCGCTTGCCTCTAGCTGACAAAAGGTATGGATAAGCATAAGGTGTGTCCGCATGCTACCAGACCCTTGGGTTACGATAACAAAATTAAGACTTTTTTTGCGGTCTCGGCCAAAAGACACTGACATCTCCGGGAAAGGTGAAGATGACCACATTGGTCTTTGCATGTCAACGGGCTCACTTGCCTCTAGTTGATAAACGATGCGGATAACCATAAGGTGTGTCCGCGTGCTACCGGACCCTTGGGTCACGATAGTAGAATTGAGACTTTTTTGCGGTCTCGGTCGGAAGATGCTAACATCTCTGGGAAGGGTGCAGATGATCACATTGGTCTCTACGTGTCAACGGGCTCACTTACATCTAGTTGACAAACGGTGTGGATAACCATAAGGTGTGTCCGCGTGCTACCGGACCCTTGGGTCACGATAGCAAAATTGAGACTTATTTGCGGTCTCGGCCGGAAGATGCTGACATCTCCGAGAAGGGTGCATATGACCACATTGGTCTCTGCATGTCAACGGGCTCGCTTGCCTCTAGCTGAAAAAAGGTGCGGATAACCATAAGGTGTCTTCGCGTGCCATCGGACTCTCGGGTCACAGGATAGCAAAAAGTATGCGCGGATAACCATCAGGTGTCTCCGCGTGCCACCAGACTCACAGGTCACGATAGCAAAAAGTGTGTGCGGATAACCATCGGCTGTCTCCGCGTGCCACCAGACTCACAGGTCACGATAGCAAAAGGTGGGGTGGTCGACAAAAGTGGGGCTTTTGCTCCTACGTATCTTTAATTTGTGATGAGGAATTCAGACCTACGTAGTTCTTGAATTTTTGTGTGAGACTAAAATAGTCTCGGTGTTCTTTCACTAAAATGCAAACATGCTTTAGTAAAGAAACAAAACCTCCGACTGATCAGAGCAACATATAATTTTTGGAGAAAAAAAAATGTGTCCATTAGGGAAGGAGAGTATGCTGATAAAATTTTCTCATAACCACAAATGAGATTTTGGACATTAGCGTTTCGTTTCTAAACGACCATTTAGAGGAAACACTGGGTTCAACTGAAAATAGAAAAAAAAAACCACTCAAAGTGTATCAATCTCACACAGGCAAGTGTTTTATCCTAATTCCGAACCATAGATATGTCATGACTTGATTTTGCAAATCATTTCCTATCAAATCAAAGATTACATGCGTGATCATGGAGCAATAGGACTTTTTCAGGAATAGTGTTTTGGTGAGAAATTTGGCTCTGAGTGTTTTGGCCTTTCCCTTTTCTATTTTTGTTAAGTGCAGGGCGAGAAAGTCGCCAGCGCACAGGATTTTGGTTGGCAATCAAAAGGAGAGGACTACTTGAAGTCGTGGTTTCCTTTCTTTCCTTATTTGGTTGTGACTATTTTGTATTATTTGGATATTTGTCTGGTCCGAAGACCCTTTTGTATAATTCTTTCATTTTCTTCCGATCTTTGATCGGGGTTTTACTTTTTTCCTTTGTTTTCTTTCAATCTTTGACCGGGAACTTCTTTTTTTTTCTTTTTTTTCTTCCGATGTTTGATCAAGAACTTTCTTTTTCTTTTTGTTTTTGAAGCACGTTGGTCGCTTAACAATGAATGGCTCTTCTTTCTTGGGAGATCCCATTGTTCCTTCTTTCGAGGGCAAGGATGGAAATTCTCATCCTAGGTCAAGGTTTATGGTGGTTTGAGGTTTTAGCTCAAAAGGCTTGCAGAATTGTTGGACATGATATATGTCAGGCCGTTGGTTTGGCCAGCGATTCAGAGATAAAGGAATGTCTCACATTATTTCCATGACACACATGCAACAATGATGATTTGGAAATTTTATGCAAAATTGGTCATGCATGCACCCATGTGGGCACTCAAGCATCAAGTTTTTATGTTCATGTGACACTAGGGCTCATGATTCATTTTCCCTATTTAAGTCAACCCAGTGTTTCCAAAACATGTTCTTTTATCAATTCATACATTCATCCGAGTCCATTTTGGGCGTTTGGGAAAATTTTCACAGCATTCACCATTCAGGTGCATACACATTTTTTTCACAAAAAACTGGTGTTATGATTAGTGAATCTTTTTCAAAGAAAAACTGGAAGTTATTTCTTTTCAAAAGCGTGTTGGCTTTTCAACCGAAAGATATATTTTTTGTTCTTGTTTGTTTTTGTTGTTTTTTTTCTCAAAAGATTAAAAACAGCTTGTAACCTGGGCACAGCTGATGCCCGAGATCACATCTTTTTGAATGGCTCCGCCTCCTCCAAGGAAGTGCGGAAATTCATCATCCCTCAGTTGCGTCTGTCTCTGTCTGAGGAATGACCATCCTTTGATGGCCTCGAAACGCTATCGATGTTCCACGCTCTAGAATCAATGTTTGTCAAAACCTGTGTTGGCTTGTGGGGCCACATTGCAATCCTTTTCAATGGTGCCCTTCCTGGACTTCTTTGCGGGGAGCTTCTTCATAGCCAATTCTAGGTTGCCTCCTAGTAGTGCTTCTTTAACGTCTTGAGTCGGACGCAAGATTGTAAATCACAGGCCTAGTACCTGCTCGTACCTGTCCCGGTGGTTGGGTGCCTGCTGGTCAACCATGTATCGTAGGCAATGCTCTAGCCCTTGTAGATGAGTTGAGGTGGATTCCAAAGGTGGTGGCGATGAGTCTGCCGCCAGCTGCTGGCTGTCCCCAGGCTGTCGTGGTGCCTCGCCCTGTGCCTGCCTGGGGGCACAATACTTCGTGATGAAAGCTCGGTTAATAGGGGGCCTGATGACCTTGTTGGGGGTGAAGGACACTCCGTAGAACCGATAGAGGCCCGTAATCAGAGCTAGAACCCCAGGACCCTGTTGAAATTCTTCGGGTCCACTGGGTGTCTTGCGGGCGTGATCCTTGCAAACAGTAGATGACATCAGAAATCAGTTAAGCCATGTGCATACTTACTGTCGCAACCTACCCTTCAGCGGGAGGGCGACGCGAGGCTCACGGGTGCGTCTTCCCTGTGAGGAAAATGCGCGGAGTCGCCACCAACGTTTATTCGAGGAAAACGTCAGAAAAATCGGAAAGATGTGGTCTACAAACTTTAATCGGGGAAGGTATTAGCACCCCATGCATCCGTCACAAAGGACGACAGCCTTTAATCAAATGTGCAATATCATGTCTTCAAATTGTTTCATTTTCCCTTTTTTACGTTTTTATGTCTTTTTATGCCTTTTGTATTTTTTTATCTTTTTGTGGTCGACAAGGATGTTTCCCTTGCTCCTACGTATCCTTAATTGCGATGAGGAAATCAGACCTACGTAGTTCTTTGAGAACTAAATGTTGGTTAAGTTGTTTTTATCCTTTTTTTGCAAGATATATTTTAACCAAACAAAAGTCGTTTAAGGCGTTGGACCATTAAATAATCTTTTGATTTTGAAAGGAGAGAAACGTTAAGGCGTTGGACCATTAACGATATCTTGGTTTTTGAAAAGAGAGAAACGTTAAGGCATTGGACCATTAATGATCTCTTTGGGGTGGTCGACAAAAGCAGGGTTTTTTCTTCTATGTATCCTCAATTGCAATGAGGAAATCAGACCTACATACAACAACAACAACAACGCCTTATCCCACTAGGTGGGGTCGGCTACATGGATCAACTTCCGCCATAATGTTCTATCAAGTACCATACTTCTATCCAAATCATTAAGTTCGAGATCCTTTTGGATAACCTCTCTTATAGTCTTTTTGGGTCTTCCTCTGCCTCGAATTGTTTGCCTTATCTCCATCTGGTCTACTCTCCTCACTACAGAGTCTACCGGTCTTCTCTCTACATGCCCAAACCACCTAAGTCTATTTTCCACCATCTTCTCTACAATAGGCGCTACTCCAACCCTCTCTCTAATAGCTTCGTTTCTAATTTTATCCTGCCGAGTCTTACCACACATCCACTGCAACATCCTCATCTCCGCTACACCTACTTTATTCTCATGTTGGCTCTTGACCGCCCAACATTCTGTTTCGTACAAAATCGCCGGTCTTACTGCAGTCCGATAAAACTTTCCCTTTAGCTTGATCGGTACCTTTGCATCACATAACACCCCCGATGCTTTTCTCCATTTCATCCATCCTGCTTGAATGCGATGATTCACATCCCCTTCAATTTCTCCATCATCCTGTATTACAAACCCAAGATATTTAAACCGTGTGACTTGAGGGATAATATGGTCTCCTATTTTCACCTCTGAGTTAGAAACCCTCCTTCTTTTGTTGAACTTACATTCCATATACTCCGATTTGCTTCTGCTTAGGCGAAAGCCATGTGTTTCTAGAGCTCGTCTCCAAGTTTCCAACCTCTCATTCAACTCCTCCCTCGACTCTCCAAGGAGGACTATGTCATCTGCAAAAAGCATGCATCTCGGCGCTATCTCTTGGATTTGTTCCGTGAGGACATCCAGAATTAAGGTAAAAAGGTAGGGGCTAAGGGTTGACCCTTGATGCAAACCAATTGTGATGGGAAAATCGTCTGACTCTCCACCCTGTGTCCTAACACTAGTCGATACCCTATCATACATATCTTGGATAGCTCGAATATATGCAACCCTAGCCCCTTTCTTCTCTAGAGCTTTCCACAAAATCTCTCTAGGCACTCTATCATACGCTTTCTCCAAATCAATAAAAATCAAGTGCAAGTCTTGTTGGTCCATGCGATATTGCTCCATCACCCGCCGTAATAAATAAATCGCTTCCATGGTCGACCTTCCCGACATGAAATCAGACCTACATAATTCTAGCAAAAATAGTAAAGTTACATGTTGATTTTATGCTTTTGAACGGTCCATGTTAACCGATAAAAGCAAAGAGGACCGTTTAAGGCGTTGGACCTTAAAACGGTTTTTAGTGATTTTTGCGGACAAAGCTTGATTTATGAGTTGATTTTAGCCTTAGTTTCACTTTGGTTATTGGTCAATTCATTCAAGGAAACTTCTAAAGAAAAACGTCCGATTGATTTTTTTGACTATTTTATTCCAAGATATTTTGATTATTTTATTATTATTTTTTCAAGATATTTTGATTATTTTAATATTATTTTACTTTTTTTGGTTGAACTGAGGTTATAACATGAACGATCGGTTAGATTTTTTTTAATGGTGATTAAACGAGATTACAACACAAATGATCGGTTGAAATTCATTTTATCATTTATTAGGTGAGAAAATGACTTAAATAAACGGTTAAAAGCTCGTTAAAGACGGAAGAATAGAAAACTGAAAATGAACGAAATGAAGATGAAAGCTAACAAAACAAGAAATGAATTGAAAGTCTCGGATTCGAAAACTTACCGGTTGAAGAACGAACAAAGAACGGATGAAGAACAGTGAAGAACGACGGAAAACCTTCACGAATTTGCCCATGGAAACGTCTCGGAAGCGTTACGGTAGCACCTCTGCTTGGATTTTCTTTACGGAAACAATTTTTATTCACCCAAAACAGCTGAAATGCATAGCCAAGGGGGTAAGGGATCTTTGGAACAGCCTTCATTCGCCTATTTATAGGAAAAGGGGGGAGGAGGTTGCCGCCCAGCTCGCCCAAGCGAGCTGGGTTGCTTCCACCATAAGCAACCCCGCTTCCACAAGGTCTTGGAAGGCCCAAATACGAAAATTTGAAAACTGTTATTTGCATCCCCATCTTGATAAGTTCACCCCCCGTTCTTTCGTAATTTACGGAAAAGTTAGGCAGCCTTACGGAAGCATATAGGACTTGACTTTCTTCTTTTTTTCTCTTCCTTCTCACCCATATTAGGTGAAATATGCTTATTTAGGGTTTTAGGAATTTTACGGAAGCATTACGGAAGCCTTACAAAAGCATATAGGACTTCATTTCCCTCTTTTTCCTCTTCTCTTTCACCAATATTAAGTGAAATAGGCTTACTCAAAGTTTTAGGAATTTTACGGAAGCATTACGAAAGCCCCGGAAGCCCTGGAAACCATTTTCCAACAAAACGTGGAGGATCTTGATAAGTTCACCCCCCTCCTTTGCTAAATACACTCCTGTTTATTTACAAACACCCCACTTTGCTAAATACATTCCCATTTTCGTGTTTTTGACCGGTTTCTTCCCGAAACGTTACAGAACTTTATGGATTACATAACGACACCCATTTTCTTTCTAGAATGTTGCAAAACTTTATGGATTACGCAACAATGCTCTTTTTGACTTCCGGAATGTTGCGGAACTTTACGGATTGCGCAACAATGCTTCTTTTCGACTTCCAGAATGTCGCAGAACTTTACGGATTACCTAACGATGGGTGTTAAGTACCTCGAGGCGATCAAGCGAAGGTTGCATGCCACCAAACAATGGTCCCCAGAAGAAATTAGGGTATGACAGTTGCCCCTCTTTACTTATCTTTTATTGGAGATAAAAGCGAAGTAAAGATAAGACACTAATTTCGTTCGAGCAGAGAATCATTCGGCCGATCAATATCCCAACCAGCGGAACCTATCATTCAGAAAGAAAAGAAAAGGCATCAGAAGCGTCGATCAAAACTTCAGTGTCTTGAAAGCTATAAAATGGGATAACCACGACATTTCCACGCGCTATCGAACTCGATCATCCCCACCCAGCAAAGAAGAATCTCGTGTGTCGTCGGGTTTGAATGTCTCCGGACGACGAGAGTAAAAGCCTGCAAAAATTTTGAGAATAATCAGAATCAGACGACCAACATCATCCTGATACCGTCGAACTCGTTCGCCTCGGTCGGTGAAAGGTGCGGATAACCATACGGTACCTCTGGCTGCCACCCGGCTTGCTGTCCCTGGATGACAAAAGGTGCAGAAGACGACGTTAGTCTATGCGCGTCAACGGGCTCGTTTGCCCCTGGTTGACGAAAGATGCGGATAACCATACGGTACCCCCGCATGTCATCAGACTTGTTGTCTCAGGATGACAAAAGGTGTAGAAGACGACGTTAGTCTCTGCGTGTCAACAAGCTCGCTTCCCTCCTGGTTGACGAAAGGTGCAGGAGGCGACATTAGTCTCTGCGCGTCAACAGGCTCGTTTGCCTCCTGGTTGATGAAAGATGCAGATAACCATACGGTACCCCCGTATATCATCGGATTTACTGTCTCAGGATGACAAAAGGTGCGGATAACCATACGGTACCCCCGCATGTCATCAGGCTCGCCGCCTCGGGATGAAAAAAGGTGCGAATAACCATACGGTACCCCAGCATGTCATCGAACTTGCTTTCTCAGGATGACAAAAGGTGCAGAAGATGACGTTATTCTCTGTGCGTTAACAAGCTCGCTTCCCTCCTGGTTGAAGAAAGGTGCAGGAGACGACATTAGTCTCTGCGCGTCAATGGGCTCGTTTGCCTCCTGGTTGACAAAAGATGCGGATAACCATACGGTACCTCCATATGTCATCGGGCTCGCCGCCTCGGGATGACAAAAGGTGCGGATAACCATACGGTACCCCTGCATGTCATCTGACTAGCTGTCTCAGGATGACAAAAGGTGCAGAAGACGACGCTAGTCTCTGCGCGTCAACAGGCTTGCTTCCCTCCTGGTTGACGAAAGGTGCAGGAGACAATGTTAGTCTCTGCGCGTCAACGGGCTCCTTTGCCTCCTGGTTGACGAAAGATTTAGATAACCACATGTTACCCCCGCATGTCATCGGACTTGTTGTCTTAGGATGACAAAAGGTGCGGATAACCATACGGTATCCCCGCATGTCATCGGGCTCGCCGTCTCAGGATGAAAAAAGGTGCGGATAACCATACGGTACCCCCGCATGTCATCGAACTTGTTGTCTCAGGATGACTAAAGGTGCAGAAGACTATGTTAGTCTCTGCGCGTCAACAAGCTCGCTTCCCTCCTGGTTGGCGAAAGGTGCAGGAGACGACGTTAGTCTCTGCGTGCTACCGGACTCTGAGTTTGACGGATAGCAAAAGAATGTGTGCGGGTTACCGTATAGCGCATCTCTATATGCCAATGAACTCACGGGTCACAATAGTGAAAGGTGGGGTGGTCAGCAAAAGTGAGGCTTTTGCTCCTACGTATCCTCAATCCCAATGAGGAATTCAGACCTACGTAGTTCTTGAATTTGTGAGACTAAAATAGTCTCGGTGTTTTTTCACTAAAATGCAAACATGCTTTAGTAAAGAAACAAAACCTCCAACTGATTAGAGCCATATACTTTTTTGATGAAAAACAATGTGTCTATTGGGGGAAGGAGAGTATGCTGATGAAATTTTCTCATAACCATAAATGAGATTTTGGATGTTAGCGTTTCGTTTCTAAACGACCATTTAGAGGAAACACTGGGTCCAACAAAATAGAAGAAAATCACTCGAAGTGTATCAATCTCACACAGGTAAGTGTTTTATCCTAATTCCGAACCATAGATATATCATGACTTGATTTTGCAAATCATTTCCTATCAAATCAAAGATTACATGCGTGATCATGGATCAATAGGACTTTTTCAGGAATGGTGTTTTTGTAAGGGATTTGGCTTTGAGTGTTTGGGCCTTTTCCTTTTTTTTTGTTTTTGTTTAGTGCGAGGCGAAAAAGTCGCTAGCGCACAGTATTTTGGTTGGCGATCAAAGGGAGAGGACCACTTGAAGTCATGGTTTCCTCTCTTTTCTTGTTTGGTGGTGACAACTCTGTATTGTTCAGATATTGTCTGGTCCAAAGACCTTTCTGCGTATTTCTTTTGTTTTCTTCTGATCTTTGATCGGGAATTTTCTTTCTTTTTCTTTTTGCTTTCTTCCAATCTTTGATCGAGAATTTTCTTTTCTTTCCTTTTTGCTTTCAAGGGCAAGGATGGGCATTTTCACCCGGGGTCAAGGTTTATGGTGAGTTGGGATTTTGGCTCAAGGCTTGTAGAATGGTTGGACATGATATATGTCAGGGTACCGGTTTGGCTAGCGGTTCAGGGATAAAGGAGATGTCCCACATTATTTCCATGATACACATGCAACAATGATGATTAGAAAATTTTATGCAAAACTAGTCATGCATGCACTCACGTGGACACTCAAGCATCAAGTTTTTATGGTCATGTGACACTAGGGCTCATGATTCATTTTTTCCTATTTAAGTCAACCCAGTGTTTCCAAAATATGCTCCTTTATCAATTCATGCATTCATCCGAGTCCATTTTGGGTGTTCGGGAAAATTTTCACAGCATTCCCCTTCACGTGTATACACATTTTTCAACAAAACCCTTTGTTTTGATCGGTGAATCTTTTTCAAAGAAAAGCTGGAAGTTATTTCTTTTCAAAAGCATGCTGGCTTTTCAGCTGAAAGATATATTTTTTGTTCTTGTTTGTTTTTGTTATTTTTTTTTTCAAAAGATTAAAAATAGCTTGTAACCTGGGCACGACTGATGCCCGAGATCACATCTTTTTGAAAAAGGCGTGCAAACGAAAGTGCACAAGACCTACACATTTTTTGTGTTTCAGAAAAATCGTCATAAAGTAAGGACGACCATATGCCCAAAGTGATAAATTACTCGCAATGCGACAGATAACTGCATGTTCAGTTTAATCACAATGGACATAATAATTGGAAGCAGATAATGTCAAATCACAAGAGAAATAACAAAATAATAGAAGAACTGAAAGCATTAATGAAGGATAAATCACAAGTTTGGCGATCCCAGTTGTATGGCTCCGCCTCCTCCAAGGAAGTGCGGAAATTCATCATCCCTCAGCGGCCCCTGTCTCTGTCTGAGGAATAACCATTCTTTGATGGCCTCAAAAACTATTGATGTTCCACGCTCTAGAATCGCTGTTTGTCAAAGCCTATGTCGACTTGTAGGGCCACACTGGAATCCTCTTCAATGGTGCCCTTCCTGGACCACTTCGCGGGGAGCTTCTTCGTAGCCAATTCTAGGTTGCCTCCTAGTATGGCTTCTTTAACGTCTTGAGCCGAATGCGTGATGACTTGTCGATCACGGGCCTAGTACTTTTGCCTACCTTTGGCTTTGGACTTGGTCTCCTGCTGGTCGGCCACAGGTCGTAGGCAACGCTCCAGCATTTGTAGATGAGCTGAGGGGCTCTGGAGGTGGCGGCAGTGCGTCTGTTGCCCGCTGCTAGCCATCCCCTGGCTGCTGCAGTGTCTCGCCCTGCGCCTGCCTGGGGGTGCAGTACTCCTTGATGAAAGCTCGGTTAGTAGGAGGCTTGATGACCTTGCTGGGGGGGACAGGTACTCCGTAGAACTGATAGAGGCTCGTAATCAGAGCTGGAAACCCCAGGACCCTGTTGGACTTCTCCGGGTCCACTGGGTATCTTGCCGGTGCGATCCCTACAAACAGTAGATGACATTAGAAATCAGTTGAGTGATGTGCATACTTACCTATGTCACGATGGCGTGATCTTGCTGGGGGGGACGGGCACCCTGTAGGATTGACAGAGGCCCGTAACCAGAGCTGGAAACCCCAGGGCCCTATTGGATTCCTCCGGGTCCACTGGGTGTCTTACGGGCGCAATCCCAACTGACACTTTGGCAAGGGGAGGTCGGAGTTGTGGTGGTGCGCATGATCCGCACTCATCTCCCTACGACGGTAAGGACGAAATCTTGCCCCAGTATGCATAGTAGTTGCACGATAGCCTCCCTCTCTGGTTGTGCTTGCACAGTGGACCCTCCTCCGAGATCAGTAGGGTGGCCAAGGAATTGATAAAGGGAAACTACTGGCCCCTCACTCGGGAGCGCAAGTGTCGGTTCAGCATTAAGGGCAGAGGACCTTAAATTCTCTTAAGGTGCAGATGTGGAGCCCACTGAAAGTGAGGACACATAGCCCTCTAAAGGTGAGGGCATGTAGCCCTCTAAAGTCGAGAACGTGTCGCCCTATGAAGGCGAGGGCGTGCAACCCTCTGAAGGCGAGGGCGTGCAGCCCTCTGAAGGTGAGGACGTGCAACCCTTTGAAGGCGAGGGTGTGCAGCCCTCTGAAGGAGAGGATGTGTAGTCCTCTGAAGGTGAGGGCATGTAGCCCTCTGAAGGCGAGGACGTGTAATCCTCTGAAGGCGAGGACGTGTAGTCCTTCAAAGGTGAGGATGTGTAGTCCTCTGAAGGTGAGGGCATGCAGCCCTCTGATGGCGAGGACATGTAGTCCTCTAAAGGCGAGGGCGTGCAACCCTCTAAAGGCGAGGACGTGTAGTCCTCTAAAGGTGAGGACGTGTAGTCCTCTGAAGATGAGGACGTGTAACCCTCTGATGGCGAGGACATGGAGTCCTCTGAAGGCGAGGGCGTGTAGCCCTTTGATGGCGAGGGCGTGCAGTCCTCTGAAGGCGACGGCTTTCAACCCTCTGAAGGTGAGGACGTGTAGTTCTCTGAAGGTGAGGGCGTGCAATCCTCTGAAGGTGAGGCGTGTAGCCCTCTGAAGGCGAGGACGTGTAGTCCTCTGAAGGTGAGGGCATGCAGCCCTATGATGGCGAGGACGTGGAGTCCTTTGAAGGCGAGGGCGTGTAGCCCTCTGAAGGTGAGGACGTGTAGCCCTTTGAAGGTGAGGGCGTGCAGCCCTCTGAAGGTGAGGACGTGTAGTCCTCTGAAGGTGAGGGCGTGTAGCCCTCTGATGGCGAGGACATGTAGTCCTCTAAAGGCAATAGGTTCTAGTACCCAAGGGTCCACCCATATGAGAAAGCATAAGATTGACTCATTGAGAGGGCTGGTCATCCCAAATTCAAAATATTGGACATTAGATGTAGGAAATCTATACAGTTAACATGATATTTAGGGATGCAGATGCATGCAACCTTTGTCGTGAAATTTGGTAAATGCGAACTTCATATAAAACAATGCAACATAATGGAAAGTTGTACAATGTTCATGACATTCTTTCCCTATTTTATGATTTTGATTTAATTTTTTTTGGAAAACACATATTGACTATCCTTTTGAAAGAGGTGATACTTCATGCAACCTCATCCAATCTTTTGCAAATCTCCTCGAGAACTCCCTCAGAGTGTATGTTCTGTTGATTCAGTCACCTGACAATTTTGGGGTGATGACAATGGAACCATTTAATCAATCCATTGAAATCCCAAGGTTTGTCCCCCCTTTTTCATTTAAAAACATCAACCGGTGAGAACTTTTGACTTGTCCCTAGGTTCGTTTGAGGCTCATGCACGGTGCCCCTCATTGCCCTAGTGTAGGGCTTTTAGGTATCAACCTTGTCTTTTGTCATGACCTTGTAGCAGGGAACCTATTGGGTGAGAACTTCTAATCTGCTCCTAGGTTCGCCTGAGGTTTTTGCATGATGCCTTTCATTGCCCCAGTGTAGGGCTTTGAGGTACCAATCGTTGTCTTTCGTCATGACCTTGTAGTAGGGAAGAATGAAAGAAGCGGTTTGATTCTCGCAAAAAGAATTTTTCAAGGACGAGAAATAGTTGAAGGATTTTTTTTCAGTTAACGGGTTAAGTCAAATGACTCCTATTCTTGATAACTCACTTCTCTCTAAAAAAAGACAAACTTTCTGGAATGATAAAATGAGGTCACATGAACGTCTATATTTTACTTGAAAACACAGTCAATCAAATGTTTTTTTCCTTTTTCTTTTTGAACTTTTTTTTTTCTTTACTCATCGTTTACGGCACCCTCACCGAATGTGTAGCACGATTAATTTCTGATTGAACGGTCTTGGAAGTCCAAACTCAGAAGCGCAGGTCGCTTGAGCAAACAAACCAACGGCTTGCACCCACATTCCAGTGGAAGCAAAGATGTAATTACGAAAGGATGAGGGACAAAGATGTCAAATTTATCCATTTTATTTAGCATTGTAACTGTGGTTTACAATAATGGCATAAACTTGAAAATCCCGATGAGTCATTAGAGACATCTAACAACAACTTTCAAAATTTCCCCATGTGTGGTGTCACTTGTCAATGTTAGGATTCAACAAGCGATTCTCCTCAAATTTCAGTCAGCCCGCATCAATTAGACCTTGCACCTTACGCTTTGAGGTCATACAGTGCTCAATGGAATGCCTCGGGGCTTCTTCATGACAAGCACACGTTGCGTTCTAGTCGTATCCTCGGAGAAATGGAGGTTGAGGAACCTTGGTTGGGGTTATGGCTACCATTGAATTATGGAGTGGATATGGGAGCAAGTCATCATAGGAGACCGGAATTAGGGTGAATTCTATAGGCTTTTTCACTGCAAAATTCCTTCCTTCGTTGGTGTTTTGGTTCGTGCTAAAGGTGGTGTTCGTGATTGGAAGTGTGGTAGACAGGCTTTGTAGTTGATTTAGGGATGGCCTTTGTGGATGACTAGGTGGTGGGTAGTGAGAAGGGCTGATATTGGCTGAGTAATGACATTGTTTGGCTGGTGGGAAGTTTGGCCATGTAGGAATGACAATCGCAACATGGGTTTCTCCTTCATTCTCACCCTCTTCATTTGCCCCAGTTTTCTCATTTGTCCAAGCAGGATGATTAAATTTGCCTCTTTTCAGACCCACTTTGATCCTTTCGTCAACGATAATTAAATCAGCAAAGCTTGAAGATGTGTAGCCCACCATTTTTTCATAGTAGAACACTGGTAATGTGTCTACTATCACGGTTATCATCTCCCTTTTCGTCATTGGGGGTGCCACCTGGGCTGCCAGATCCCTCCACCTTTGGGTGTATTCTTTGAAGGATTCATGCTCCTTTATGCACATGTTCTATAATTGCATCCTATCCAAAGCCATATCAGAATTGTACTGACACTGCCTAACGAAGGCAACCATTAGGTCCTTCCAAGAATGGACTCAGGAAGGTTCCAAATTAGTGTACCAGGTAACAGCTACCCCTGTAAGGCTTTCTTGGAAGAAATGTATTAGCAGTTCCTCATCTTTTGCGTATGCCCCCATCTTCCGACAATATATCTTTAGATGGTTCTTGGGGCAAGTAGTCCCTTGTACTTGTCAAAGTCTAGCACCTTGAACTTGGGAGGGGTGATGATATTGGGTACTAGGAACAACTCTTCTAGGTTAGCAAAGGCATAATCTTAGCCTCCTTCAATGGCCCTGAGCCTTTCCTCTAGATGATCCAACTCTCCCATTTCTGCCATAGCATGAGGGTTTTTACCCGTTGTGGAATGCAAGAGGTGTGGTTGTGGGTGATATTGAGGGCCCTCCAAAGTGTTTTGCAGGGGTATATCACCAACCACTTGCCCTTCAGTGGTATATCCGAGGCAAGGCTCGAAGTCGGCTAGATTATGGTGGGGCATTTCATGTGTCTCCACCATGGGTCAAGAGACATGTGCATGATCAGATTGAGGTTGTTGGCTCTCAATGAGTATAGGAGTGGAGTTATTGACATTCTCATTGGGAGTGTATGCCACATTGGGTGGTGTATAGTTGGGAGGCAAGCCATATGGTGGGAAGGCGTGCTCGTTTTGAATTTTCACATCATGTGGGCCGCCCGTACTTCCCAAATTTTTGCCTACCATACCTGAGGTTGGAGGATTCATTTGGTTGGGGCCAGATGGGGGCTTCAGGTTCACCTTAGCAATAGCGCTGGTAGCAACAACAACAACCACATTGGCTTCCATTATCTTTTTCATGCTCATCATGGCCTCCATCATTGTGGCCATTTGCTCTTTCATGGCCTTCATGTCGGCCTTCATCTGCTCTTGCACCTCCTCTACTCCACCCATTACTCTACCTCTAGCACGGGTTCGGTAAGGGCATCATAAAGCTTGTTCTTTTCTTTTTTATAACAATGATTAAGTTCGTTTTTTTTCAAGGAAAGAATGCAATGAGCAATGCAACCAATGAAAAGCATGGATGTATGCGAATGATACACAGTTGAAGTATTGCGAATTTTTACGCAGGACATGGAGTTGAATTAATTTAGATTTTCAACATGGTCCATGACATCTTTGTCAAGGTGAAACTAGAAGTAACAAGGACATCAACAATCCTAAATGTGTTTGGCAGTAGACGAAGCAGTGATGTAACTCGATTCATCTTTTGCCCTAATTTGCAAATTGGTTACTTCCATACTTGACCTTGACTTGATGAAACTTTTCTAGAAAGCATGAGCTTGGTTTAACCCTATAATCCAAGGAATGGCAATTTTGATTGCCAATAATTTGACAACATTTCACAGAGATGAATGACTCGAGCATACTTAAGCTATGCATGACAAATGTAATTATGAAAATTGAGATGCCTGAAGAAACATCTTTTCTTAGTTAACCATGCATTAGGTACCATGGTCAATCATTTTGTTTTTAAGTGAAATGGGTTTATGATTCCAACATGGTTGGCTCATGGTACCGAACATATGCAACTAGAATGCAGCGTGAATTTTCATGCTTCCTTTTTTTGTTTTTGTTTTGCAGAGGAAAATGCAAGGATCATGCATGAGCAAACGTGAAAACAAAAGGTATGCAGTTTGTAGAACAAAAAGTATGTTGAATGCATATGCATGATGATGCAATGACTCATGAAAAATGTGATGCTGGAATATGATAACGGACAAATGCAGGAATGATATGTTCATTATGATGCCATGAAGAGATGCTTATGCGATGCATGATATGAATGCATTTACGGACACGAGAGCCCGGAAAATCATCTCTTCTTACTTGCGCATTCGGGGGCGCAGTGCTCCATGTGTGCAGTTAAGAAGGTGACATGGACCTTACGGCTTCCCGTGACAAAAGACGAGACCAACATACAACGCATGCGTGACAACATGATTAGATGCACAAAAGTGCAACAAAGGGATGTACACAACATGGCAATATCCTCAAATAATCATACAACAAAGGTGTACATGACATTTAGGTTATATGCATGGCAGTGTTTAAAAGGCACGCAGCGTGTTCACTTCGTGCCCCTATTTTAGGGACCTAAACGGGAGGAACTAAAAAGGCTTTTAGTGATAATTCCCAAGGTGGTCATATCTCTCTTGATGGTTTCTAAAGGTATCATCCCATTCGAAAAAACATATTGCGGCAGTAGGGACTACCAGCAACAATATGTTATCAAAGAGAAAAACTCTAGATGAGGGTTAACTGTTATCAAGCAAGTCGGAGACCCAACATGACCACAGATTCACCTCCACTCCTTATGTTCCTATGGACCCGGGTATAGGGCCCATTTTCAACTCACCGTGTGTACAAAAAGTTGGTGTTTGTGTGCATCAAATGAATAAATACCCATCTCATGCATACATTAAAAAACACACTAAAAGCATCAAAGAGTTATATACAAGAACATAAGAGAAATAAAAGGAAACCAACAAAAGAGGAAGTCATGCTATTGCACGAGATTAGAAGGCCTAACTCTCTAAAAATAGTCCCCAGTGGAGTCGCAACCTACCCTTCGGCGGGAGGGCGACACGGGGCTCACGGGTGCGTCTTCCATGGGAGAAAAATGCGCGGAGTCGCCACCAATGTTTATTCGAGAAAAACATAAAAAAAACCGGAAAGGTGTGGTCCACGAACTTTAATCGTGAAAGGTTCAGGAGTTGTATTTACGCACGGGGAAGGTATTAGCACCCCATGCGTCCGTCACAAAGGACGACAACCTTTAATCAAATGTGCAATATCATGTCATCAAATTGTTTCATTTTCCCTTTTTTACGTTTTTATGTCTTTTTATGCCTTTTGTATTTTTTATATTTTTGTGGTCGACAAGGGTGTTTCCCTCGCTCTTACGTATCCTCAATTGCGATGAGGAAATCAGACCTACGTAGTTCTTTTAGAACTAAACATTGGTTAAGTTGTTTTTATCCTTTTTTCGCAAGATATATTTTAACCGAACAAAAGTCGTTTAAGGCGTTGGACCATTAAACAATCTTTTGATTTTGAAAGGAGAGAAACGTTAAGGCGTTGGACCATTAACGATCTCTTTGGGGTGGTCAACAAAAGTGGGGCTTTTGCTTCTACGTATCCTCAATTGCGATGAGGAAATCAGACTTACGTAGTTCTTGCAAAAGCGGTAAAGTTACATGTTGATTTTATGCTTTTGAACGGTCCATGTTAACCAATAAAAGCAAAGAGGACCGTTTAAGGCGTTGGACCTTAAAACGGTTTTTAGTGATTTTTGCGGACAAAGCTTAATTTATGAGTTGATTTTAGCCTTAGTTTCACTTTGGTTATTAGTCAATTCAATCAAGGAAACTTCCAAAGAAAAACGTCCGATTGATTTTTTTTATTATTTTATTCCAAGATATTTTAATTATTTTATTATTATTATTTAAAGATATTTTGATTATTTTATTATTATTTTACTTTTTTTGGTTGAACCGAGGTTATAGCATGAACGATCGGTTAGATTTTGTTTTAACGGTGATTAAACGAGATTACAACACAAATGATCGGTTGAAATTCATTTTATCATTTATTAAGTGAGAAAACGACTTAAATAAACAGTTAAAAGCTCGTTAAAGACGGAAGAAAAGAAAACCGAAAATTAACGAAATGAAGATGAAAGCTAACAAAACAAGAAATGAATTGAAAGTCTCGGATTCGAAAACTTACCGATTGAAGAACGAAGAACGGATGAAGAACGGTGAAGAACGACGGAAAACCTTCACAAATTTGCTCACGGAAACGTCTCGGAAGCGTTACGGAAGCACCTCGGCTTGGATTTTCTTCACGGAAACAATTTTTTTCATCCAAAACAGCTTAAATGCATAGCCAAAGGGGTAAGGGATCTTTGGAACAGCCTCCCTTCACCTATTTATAGGAAAAGGGGGGAGGAGGTTGCTGCCCAGCTCGCCCAGGCAAGCTGGGTTGCTTCCTCCATAAGCAACCCGCTTCCACAATGTTCTGGAAGGCCCAAATTCGAAAATTTGAAAATTTCTATTTGCGCCCCCATCTTGATAAGTTCACCCCCTTCTTTCTTAATTTACGGAAAAGTTACGGCAGCCTTACGGAAGCATATAGGACTTGACTTTCTTCTTCTTTTCTCTTCCTTCTCACCCATATTAGGTGAAATATGCTTATTTAGGGTTTTAGGAATTTTATGGAAGCATTACGAAAGCCTTACGGAAGCATATAGGACTTGATTTCCCTCTTTTTCCTCTTCGCTTTCACCAATATTAAGTGAAATGGGCTTACTCAAAGTTTTAGGAATTTTGCGGAAGCATTACGAAAGCTCCAGAAGCCCTGGAAACCATTTTCCAACAAAACGTGGAGGATCTTGATAAGTTCACCCCCCCCCCGTTTGCTAAATACACTCCTATTTATTTACATATACCCCACTTTGCTAAATACACTCCCGTTTTCGTGTTTTTGACCGGTTTCTTCCCGAAACGTTACGCAACTTTACGGATTATGTAACGAAACCCATTTTCTTTCTGGAATGTTGCGAAACTTTACGGATTATGCAACAATGCTCTTTTTGACTACCGGAATGTTGTGGAACTTTACGGATTGCACAACAGTGCTTCTTTTCGACTTCTGGAATGTCGCGGAACTTTACGGATTACCTAACGATGGGTGTTAAGTACGTCGAGGCGGTCAAGCGAAGGTTGCATGCCACCAAACAATGGTCCCCAGACGAAATTAGGGTATGACACTTACTTATGTCACGATGACATGACCTTGCTGGGGGGGACGGGCACCCTCTAGGACTGACAGAGGCCCGTAACCAGAGCTAGAAACCCCAGGGCCTTGTTGGACTTTTCCGGGTCTACTGGGTGTCTTGTGGGCGTGATCCTTGCAAATAGTGGATGGCATTAGAAATCAGTTGAGCCACGTGCATACTTACCTATGTCATGACGACACAGACCAACTGGCACTTTGGAAAGGGGAGATCAGAGTTGTGGTGGTGCGCATGATCCGCACTCATCTCCCTATGGCGGTCTGGGCGAAATCTTGCCTCGATATGCATAGTAGTTGCACGATAGCCTCCCTTTCTAAAGGCGAGGGCGTGCAGTCCTCTGAAGGCGAGGGCGTGTAGTCCTCTGAAGGCGAGGGCGTGCAGTCCTTTGAAGGCGGGGGCATGCAGTCCTCTGAAGGCGAGGGCTTGTAGCCCTCTGAAGGCGAGGGTGAGCCGTCCTTTGAAGGCGAGGGCGTGCAGTCCTTTAAAGGCGACGACGTGCAGTCCTCTAAAGCCGAGGACGTGTAGCCCTCTGAAGAGGAGGACGTTTAGTCCTCTGAAGGCGAGGGCGTGTAGTCCTCTTAATGCATAGTAGTTGCACGATAGCCTCCCTCTCTAAAGGCGAGGGCATGAGTCCTCTAAAGGCGAGGGCGTGCAGTCCTCTGAAGGCGAGGGCGTGCAGTCCTCTGAAGGCGAGGACGTGCAGCCCTCAAAAGGAGAGGGCATGTAGTCCTCTGAAGGCGAGGACGTGTAGCCCTTTGAAGGGAAGGACGTGTAGTCCTCTGAAGGCGAAGACGTGTAGCCCTCTGAAGGCGAGGACATGTAGCCCTCTAAAGGCGAGGACGTGTTGTCCTCTAAAGGCGAGGGCATGTAGCTTTCTGGAGGCGAGGACGTGCAGTCCCCTAAAGGTGAGGATGTGTAGTCCTCTGAAGGCGAGGGCGTAGTCCTCTGAAGATGAGGGTACTAGTACCCAAGGGTCCACCCTTATGAGAAAGCAAGAGATTGACTCATTGAGAGGGTCAGTCATCTTAAATTCAAAAGATTGGACATTAGCTGTAGGAAATCTATGCAGTTAACATGATTTTTAGGGATGCTGATGCATGCAACCTTTGTCTTGAATTGCGGTGAATGTGGACTTCGTATGCAACAATGAAATGTAATGGAAAGTTGTACAATGTTTATGACATTCTTTCCTTATTTTGTGATTTTGATTTGATTTTTGAAAGAGGTGATAATTCATGCAACCTCATCCTATCTTTTGCAAATTTCTTCGGGAACTCGCTCAGAGTGTATGTCCTGTTTGATTTATTCATTTGAAAATTTTGGAGTGACAACAATGGAGCCGTTTAATCAATCCACTAAAATCCCAGGGTTTGTCACTCCCCCTTTTTTTTGTTTAAAAACATCGACAGGTGAGAACTTTTGACCTGCCCCTAGGTTCGCCTGAGGCTCACGCATGGTGCCTTTCATTGCCCCAGTGTAGGGCTCTGAGGTATCCATCATTGTTTTGTTTTCACAACCTTGTAGCAAGGAAGAATGAAAGAAGCAGTTGATTCTCAAAAAGGATTTTCAAGGACGAGAAACAATTGAAGGATTTTTTAGTTGACAGATTAAGTCAAATGACTCCTATAATCCTATTCTTGATAACTTACTTCTCTTTCAAAAAGACAAACTTTCAAGAATGATAAAATGAGGCCACATGAATGTCTATATTTTTACTTGAAAACACAATCAATCAAATGTTTTTTTTCTTTTTCTTTTTGAACTTTTCTGCTTTACTCGTTGTTTACGGCATCCTCACCAAATGTGTAGCACAAGTAATTTTTGATTGAACGGTCTTGGAAGTCCAAACTCAGCAGCACATGTTGCTTGAGCAAACAAACTAATGGCTTACACCCACATTCCAGTGGAAGCAAAGAAGTAATTACGAGAGGATGAGGGACAAAGATGTCAAATTTATCAATTTTATTTAGCATTGTAACTGTGGTTTACAATAATGACATAAACTTGAAAATCCCGATGAGTCATTAGAGACATCTAACAACAGCTTTCAAAATTGCCCCATGTGTGGTGTCGCTTGTCAATGTTAGGATTCACAAGCGATTCTCCTCAAATTTCAGCCAGCCTGCATTAATTAGACTTTTCACCTTACGCTTCAAGGTCATACAGTGCTCAATGGAATGTCCCGAAACTCCTCCATGATATGCACATGTTGCGTTCCAGTCGAATCCTCGGAAAAATGGAGGTTGAGGAACCCTGGCAGGGGTTATGGCTACCATTGCATTATCAAGTAGATATGGGAGCAAATCAGCATAGGACACTGAAATTAGGGTGAATTCTACAGGCTTTTTCGCTGCAAAATTCATTTCTTGGTTGGTGTTTTGGTTTGTGCTTGGCATTAGATGTGCGGCCAACAAACTTTGCGATGATTTAGGGATAGCCTTTGTGGATGATTGAGTGGTGGGTAAGGAGAAGGGCCGATATTGGCTGAGCGATGACATTGTTGGGCTGGTGGGAAGTTTGGCCATGTAGGAATGGCAGCCTCAACATGGGTTACTTCCTCATTCTCATCCTTTTCATTTGCCCCACTTTTCTCATTTATCAAAGCAGGATGAACAAATTTGCCTTTTTTCAGACCCGCTTCGATCCTTTTGCCGGTGAAGACCAAATCCGCAAAGCTTAAAGGTGCGTACCCCACCATTTTTTTCATAGTAAAACACTGGTAATGTGTCTACTATTATTGTGATCATCTCTTTCTCCGTCATTGGAGGTGCCACTAAAGCTGTCAGGTCTCTCCACCTTCGGGCGTATTCTTTGAAAGATTCGTACCCGTTTTTGCACATGTTTTGTAGTTGCATCCTATCTGGAGCCATATTAGAATTGCACTGATACTGCCTAACGAAGGCAACCATTAGGTCCTTCCAAGAATGGACTTGGGAAGGTTCCAAATTAGTGTACCAGGTAATAGCTACCCCAGTAAGACTTTCTTGGAAGAAATGTATCAGCAGTTCCTCATCTTTTGCGTATGTCCCCATCTTCCAACAATACATCTTTAGATGGTTCTTGGGACAAGTAGTCCCCTTGTACTTCTCAAAGTCCGGCACCTTGAACTTGGGATGGGTGATGATATTGGGTACTAGGAACAACTCTTCTAGGTTAGCAAAGGCATAATCTTCGCCTCCATCAATGGCTCTGAGCCTTTCCTCTAGATGATCCAACTCTCCCATTTTTGCCATAGCAAGAGGGTTTTTACCAGCTGTGGAATGCAAGGGGTGTGGTTGTGGGTGATACTGAGGGCCCTCCAAAGTGTTTTGCAGGGGTATACCACCAACTGCTTGCCCTTCAGTGGCATATCCGAGGCAAGGCTCGAAGTCGGCTAGATTGTGGTGGGGCATTTCATGTGTCTCCCCCATGGGTCAAGAGACATGTGCATGATCAGATTGAGGTTGTTGGCACTCAATGAGTATAGGAGTGGAGTTATTGACATTCTCATTGGGTGGAGTATAGTTCGGAGGCAAACCATATGGCGAGAAAACCTGCTTGTTCTGGACTTGCACAAAATGGGGGTTGCCCGTATCCGCGGTTGGATGATTTATTAGGTTGAGGCCACATTGACCTCCATTATCTTCTTCATACTCATCATGGCCTCTATAATTGTGGCCATCTGTTCTTTCATGGCCTCCATGCCGGTCTTCATCCGCTCTTGCACCTCGTCTACTTCAGCCATTACTCCAGCTCTAGCTTGCATTCGGTGAGGGTGTCATAAAGTGCGTTCTTTCCTTATGATAAAAATGATTAAAGTTTGGTTTTCAGGGAAAGAATGCAATGAGCAATGCAACCAATGAAAAGTACGGATGTATGTGAATGATGCATTGTTTGAGCTTTATCGTGACTTTCTTTGTTTTGCAGAGGAAAATGCAAGGATCATGCATGAGAGAACATGAAAATAAAAGGTGTGCAAAAAACATGTTAGATGCAGATGCATGGTGAAGAAATGACTTGTGCAAAATGTAATGCATGAAATGATAAGTGACAAATGCAGGAATGATATGTCCATTACAATGCCATGAAGAGATGCTTATGCGATGCATGATATGAATGCATTTATGGACATGAGAGCCCGGAAAATCATCTCTTCTTACTTGCACATTGGGGGACACAGTGCCCCATGTGTGCATTTAAGAAGGTGATATGGACCTTCCAACCTTCTAGCTTCCCGTGACAAAAAACGAGACCAACATACAATGCGTGTGTGACGACATGATGTAGACGCGCAAAAGCACAACACGGGGATGTACACAGTATGGCAATATCCACAAATAATCATACAACCCCGGCGTACATGACATTTAGGTTATATACATGGCAGTGTTTAAAAGGCACGCAACGTGTTCGCTTCGTGCCCCTATTTTAGGGACCTAAACGGGAGGAACTAAAAGGCTTTTAGTGATAATTCCCAAGGTGGTCATATCTCTCTTGATGGTTTCTAGAGGTATCATCCCCTTCGAAAAACATATTGCGGAAATAGGGACTACCAACAACAATATGTTATCAAAGAGAAAAACTCTAGATAAGGGTTCACTATTATCAAGAAAGTTGGAGACCCAGCATGACCACAGATTCACCTCCACTCCTTATATTCCCATGGACCCGGGTATAGGGCCCCTTTTCAACTCACCGTGTGTGCAAAAAGGTGTTGGTGTTGTGTGCATCAAATGAATACATATTTATCTCATGCATACATTAAAACACGCTTACAACATCGAAGAAGTTTATACAAGAACATAAAGGAAAAGGGAAACCGATGAAAGGGAAAACACAACTTTTGCACAAAAGATTAATAGGCCTAACTCTCTAAAAATAGTCCCCAATGGAGTCGCCAACTGTCGCAACCTACCCTTCGGCGGGAGGGCAACACAGGTGCGTCTTCCAAGGGAGGAAGGCGCGTGGAGTCGCCACCAATGTTTATTCGAGGAAAACGTCGGAAAAACTGGAACGTGTGGTCTACGAACTTTAAGTGTGAAAGGGAGTTGTTTTTACGCACGGGGAAGGTATTAGCATCCCACACGTCCGTCACAAGGGACGACAACCTTTAATCAAGTGTGCAAATATGACTTCAAAACTACATATTTTCCCTTTTTCCTGTTTTTATGTATTTTCCCCTTTTTCTGTTTTTATGTATTTTTCCCCTTTTGTATTTTTTATCTTTTTATGGTCGACAAGGGTGTTTCCCTCGTTCCTACGTATTCCTCAATTGCGATGAAGAAATCAGACCTACGTAGTTCTTTCAGAACTAAACGTTGGTTAAGTTATTTTTATCTTTTTTCGCAAGATATATTTTAACCAAACAAAAGGTCCTTTAAGGCGTTGGACCATTAAACGATCTTTTGATTTTGAAAGGAGAGAAACGTTAAGGCGTTGGATCATTAATGATCTCTCAGTTTTTGAAAGGCAAGAAACGTTAAGGCGTTGGACCATTAACAATCTCTTGGGGTGATCGACAAAAGCGGGGATTTTGCTCCTACGTATCCTCAATTGCGATGAGGAACTCAGACCTACGTAGTTCTTGCAAAATCGATAAAGTTATGTGTTGATTTTATGCTTTGAATGGTCCATTTTAACCAATAAAAGCAAAGAGGTCCGTTTTAAGGTGTTGTACCTTAAAACGGTTTTGAGTGACTTTTGCGAACAAAACTTGATTTTAGCCTTAGTTTCACTTTGATTATTAGTCAATTCATTCAAGGAAACTTTCAAAGTAAAGCATCCGATTGATTTTTTTGATTATTTTTTATTATTTTTTTCAAGATGTTTTGATTATTTTATCATTATTTTGCTTTTTTTATTTAACCGAGGTTACATTGTGAACAATCGGTTAGATTTTGCTTTAACAGTGATTAAACGATATTACAACACAAATGATCGGTTGAAGTTCATTTTATCATTTATTAGGTGAGGTAACGACTTAAACAATTGGTTAAAGCTCGTTAAAAACGGAAGAAAAGAAAACCGAAAGTGAAAGAAATGAAGATGAAAGACAACAAAACAAGAAATGAATTAAAACTTTCGGATTCGAAAACTTACCGGTTGAAGAACGAAGAACGGACGAAGAACGGTGAAGAACGATGGAAAATCTTCACGAAATTGCTCATGGAAATGTCTCAGAAGCGTTACGGAAGAACCTCAGCTTGGATTTTCTTCACGGAAACACGTTTTTTCACCAAAAACAGCTGAAATGCATAGCATAGGGGTTAGGGACCCTTTGGAACAACCCCCCCCCCCCCCCCCCCCCCCCATTTTTGAAAAAAGGGAGGGGGGGGGGTTGGCCCCCCACTTGGCCCAGGGAACAAGGGGCTTTCCCAGAAAATTCTTGGGGGAACCCCTTTTTCAAAAGTTCCCCCTTTTTTTTCCCAAAATTTCAAAAAAATTTTGGAAACCTATGGAAAGCCAATGGAATTTGAATTTCTTTCTTTTTTTCCCCCGCCACCCCGCCCCGATTCAGCGGAATATGCTTATTTAGGGTTACAGGAATTTTACGGAAGCCCCGCAAGTCATTTTTTTAACAAAACGGGGGATGAGGTTGCCGCCCAGCTTGCCCAGGCAAGCTAGGTTGCTTCCTCCTTAATCAACCCAACTTATGAAATGTTCTAGAAGGGCCTAGATTTGAAATTTCTATTTACACCTCTATCTTGATAAGTTCACCCCCTATTTTTGTGTTTTTTGGCTGTTTTCCTTCCGAAACCTTACGAAACTTTACAGATTCCACGACCATGGGTGTTAAGCCTTCCGAAGTGATAAAAAACGGTCCCCGAATGAAATCAGGGTGTAATAGTCTATTTACACCCCCACTTTGCTAAATACACTCTCGTTTCGTGTTTTTGGCCGGTTTCTCTCTGAAACATCTCGGAACTTTATGAATTCCACGGTGATGGGTGTTAAACATTTTGAAGTGGTCAAACAAAGGTCGCATGCCGATAAACAATGGTCCCCAGACAAAATTAGGGTATGCCACCTAAGACTTAAAAAAGTACCTCATCCTCAAGGTGGTACTCAGCTCGCAATTGCTCCCAATCTTCCCAAGTGGTATCTTCCGGAAGCAATCCATCCCATTGCACAAGTTCCTTTAGTTTGGGTTGTCAAAACCTAGGATGTACCTGGTGCTTATAATGGCAAGAGGGGATACCACTGGTTCATTGTCAATTACTACCGGTGGTAGTGAAAGTGCAGGAGAAGCATTAACCAGAGCTGGTTGGTGAAATTGTTTAAGCATGGAGCAATGAAAAACGGGATGGATGCAACTGTCATCGGGTAATTGTAACTTATAAGCAATTGGCCCAATTCGATCAAGCACCTTAAAAGGCCCATAATACTTCTTACTAAGTTTGTAAGAACCCCTCTGGTGACCCGTAACAGATGATTGTCGATGTGGTCGGAGTCACACCATGACCAAGTCTCCGATATTGAATTCAACATCTTTGTGTTTCTTGTTAGTTGAGTGTTTCATGGCCAATTGAGCCTTTTGAAGATTTTTCTTTAATTCGAGGAAAATAGATTCTCTATAAGAGAGGAATTCGTCCATTGCTTCCACTTTCGAGGTCTCTGTGATGTATTGTGGCCAATCTGGCGGTTTTTGTTCGAAAGTAACCTTGAATGGCGAGACACCGATGCTTGAGTGCCACGACATATTATAAGACCATTCTGCCGAATTAAGGAGCTTGCCCCATGAGGAAGGTTTCTTGTGAAGGAACGCACGTAGATACTATTCGATCACACGATTCAAAACCTCGGTTTGCCCATCTGTTTTTGGATGGTAAGCCGAGCTCATCCTCAGCTTCATGCCGCTCAGTCAAAACAGGTTTTGCCAAAAATTACTGATAAATAACGGGTCCCTGTCGGAGACCAAGCTCCGTGGCATGCCATGGAGTTTTCCGGCAATGTCCATGAACAAGATAACGGCTGAGTAAGTAGAATGTTGTGTTAGCAGCATGCCCAGGTGCACTCCCTTCGAGAACTGGTCTACTACGACCAAGATGGTGGTGTTTCCGTGAAATGGTGGTAGGCCCGTAGTGAAATCTAGGGAGAGGTCCTCCCAAGGTCGACATGACACCGGTAATGGACATAAGAGGCCAACGACTTTCTTGGTCTCGTACTTGGTCTGTTGACAATTTACACAGGTCGCCACAAATTGCTTTACATCCTTCCTTAACCCAGGCCAATATAAGTTTTTAGTGAGCCTTGCTAGTATTTTCGGCACACCCATGTGGCCCCCTGTCAGAGTTGAGCGGCACTCTGTTAAAAGCGTCTGAATGAAAGGGATGCCTTGTGGTAACCAAATGCAATTTCCATGCAAAATTAACCTATTTGAAACAGAATATCCATGGAATGTTTCGGGATGGGCCCTTATGTTCTGTCTGAATTCAATGAAAGTTGCTTCCTGAGTTAATTGTTTCTTCGGTTCTTCCAAAAATGCCAAGCATGGCACCGACAATAATAACATGGTACCTTCTGTTTTCTCAGATCTTCGAGATAAAGCATCAGCCACTAAATTAGTGTTACCATACCGATATTGGATGCAATAATCATAACCCATGAGTCTGGCTAAATACATATGTTGCTCTGGGGTTTGAATGACCTGAGTCAAGAGCTCCTTAAGGTTCTAATGATCGGTTAAAAATGGTGAACTGTTGACCAAGCAGATATTGTCTCCACTTCTTAACCGCAATCGTAATCACACATAATTCACGCACATAAGTTGAAGCTTGCAACAATTTGGGAGTGAATGGCTTACTAAAAAATGCAATTGGGTGCCCCTTCTATGATAACACTACGCCCATGCCAACTCCGGACACGTCCATTTCCAGGGTAAACAGAAGGGTGAAATCGGGCAATATAAGAACAGGAACAGATGTTAGGGCCTCCTTTAGGATCCTAAATGCTTGATCAACATCGCATGTCCATTCAAAGGGTTCCCTGGTGCTTATTTTGATTAGAGGAGCAACGATAGAGGCATATACACGAATGAACCGACAGTAAAATCCGGCGAGTCCTAGAAAGCTCTGTAGAGCTTTCATGGTTTTCAGAATAGGCCATTGATCTATTGCTTGAACCTTGGAAGCGACTGGTGCAACTCCTTGGCCCGAAACAACGTGGCCCAAGTACTCCACTTGTGGTTGCTCAAAGAAGCATCTAGAAAACTTAAGGACGAATTGATTGTGAAGAAGGGTCTCAAAAGCTTTCTTTAACTGGAGTAGATGTTCCAGCAAAGTTCGACTGTATATTAAAATGTTGTCGAAGAAGACAATGAAGAATCGCTGGAGGTAAGGTCGGAAGATGTCGTTCATTGTGGCTTGAAATGAAGAGGGGGCATTACACAACCCGAACGACATCACCTTAAACTCATAATGACCAGGGTGGGTATGAAATGCAGTCTTAGCAACATCAGGTTCATGCATCCGAATTTGGTAACCCTGCAAAAGATCTAGGTCAAAAAACCAGCTTGCACCTCCCAACTCGTCTAACAGCTTGTCAATGGTGGGAATGTGATAACGGTCTTTGTCGTTATCACGTTTAGTGCCCGATAATCTACACAGAGACGCCACGACCCATCGTGCTTCTTGACTAACAGAACAGGGGAAGAAAAAGGACTGATACTTGGAGGAATAAGGCCTTTCTGTAACATGTCCTCAATTTGGCTCTCAATCTCGTGTTTCTAAAAGTGAGGGTATCTATATGGTCGAACATTCACAGGCTCTGAATGAGGTTGAAGGTGGATGTGATGGTCTGTGGGACGCGAAGGTGGCAGGGATTGGGGTGGTTGGAACAAGGAGTTGCATTTGGCTAGAAGGGGTTGAATTTTGGAGGGGATGATTGTAGTGGTTGGGCTTGAGGGGAGCTCTATGGTGGTGATGGCTATATGGAAACACGCACTCGTGCCATCCTTTCGGAGAAGACGATGAACCTGGGGGTGTGAAAGGAGACCCAAAGTAGACACATCATCACCCTTTAGTTCAACTAAATGACCATCATGGAAGAACTTCATGGAAAGGGTGTTGTAGTCTGTGAGAATGGGTCCGAGAGCCTTAAGCCATTGGACTCCTAGCACCAGGTTAGCACCGCTCAGGGGAAGGAGTTGTAAGTGTATCGTAAACTACGTTTTCTGAATCAACACTGGAACTCCCTTGCAGAGTTGATCGCAGTTCAAGTGTTGGCCGTTACCCACCATGACACTCAGTGGGTTTGTATTGCGCGAAGGCAGGCCCAACAACCTTGCTCATGGTGCTTGAATAAAGTTGTGGGTACTACCCCCATCAACTAAAATCACCATGGGGTGCACATTGATATAACCTAGTAACCTCAGCATCTCAGGTGCTAGGTGGCCCGAAAGGGAATGAAAGCTGATTTGGGCCGGGGTTAGGTCTAGGTCATCGGGTGGGCCGGGTGGATGATCCAAAGTCACATTGTCTTCAAAAGGGGAATCATCTTCATCCGAAATCAGCAAGAAAACCATAGAGGAGCATTTGTGCCCACGGTGAAACTTTTCATCACAGTTGAAGCATAATCCTCGATCCCAGTGGGAAGCCAACTCCATCGGTGAACGGTGTTTGAGAGGGACAGGATTGGAGGGGGGTAATCTTAAAGATGTGGGTAGTAACAGTGGGTTTGGAGTGGGAGGGGAAATTGGAGGGCTCGAAAAGGTTGTTGGTGGGGAAGGTTTCAAAAAGGTTGTGGGTGGGGAAGTGTGAGTTACCCTGGATGAGGGGTAAGCGGGCCCAAACCTGTTACGCCCCTGTCGGCGAGCATCGAAGAGTTTCTCTTCTTGTAAACGTGCCAACCCTACCGCCTGAGCCATCATCAAAGGTTGGTGCACTTGAACTTCTCTGCGTATCTTCGGGGATAGTCACGAGACAAAACAACTCAGGAGAAAAGGAGATGGCAAGCCAACAATGCGATTTGCCAGGTCCTTAAACTCCGAGAAGTAAGCGTTAAATGTTTCTTTCTGGGTTAATTTAAATAATGTGCCAGTAGGATCCTCATATTGTGAAGGCGCGAATCTGGATTTCAGGGCTTGAAGGAAAAGTGGCTAGGATATGAACTGTCTGTTGCTCGTCATCCACTGGAACCATGCCAGAGCACGACCATCCATGTAGAAGGAGGCAATCGTCAGCCGTTCATGCTCCGGGGTCACGTGATACTCGAAGAATTGGTTGATCTTAAAGATCCAACCAAGGGGTTTTTCTCCATCAAACCTGGGAACCTCAAGCTTCATGCGGTGTGAAGAAGAGGGAGTCGCGGTAGAAGGGATGGCCAAAGAAGACGAAGGTGAGTGACTGATTGGTTCTGGTTTCTGCAGGTTACTGATGAGCTCGTTAATTTTATGCATGAGGTTATGTAGGGTATCGTTGAGGGAGATGGTGAGCTTGGATATAGCTTCCTCCAGGTGATCGGAGTTAGCTTTGGATCGCGTAGATTCTGCCATGGGTCTCTCAACAAGAGCACAAAAAATGTTAGGAAAATTGCTCTGGTTTAAAGGGACCAGTTCCTCCTAGAAGCAGGAGATGAGAGTGAGGAAAATAGTGATTTTCATTATCTACCATATTACATGATACTCATATTTATACTAGAATTATGCTAACTAAATTTGTAATTTTGTGCTAATAAGGTGTAATGGAAATATGAAATAAAGGTGTAGTGGTGGGAGTAATGGCAGACAGGGATCAGACAGAGGTGCCACGTCAGTAGAGTTTGTTATATGTAATCCTTCAAGTACGCAGGTACAATGCTTCTCCTTTTAGGTCTGGTTGCTACATAATCCTTTTGGCTATCATGCATGGTCTCATCAATGAATTAGCCATAATGGTTTCTGCTGCATATTGCATTAGGAACGAAGATCCAAAGCCACATGAAATTCATCTTGAAAGAGCTCGGCACTTGTCATACAACAGAAGGAGGCATGATTGCTGTAGAAGCAAGCTTCATGATGATGAACAAAAATTTTGATGATGACAAACCTGAAATCAAGAGAATACATGCAAGTTTTGTTCTATCGTTCACTCATCTCTTTCTCCCCCTTTCTTTTTGAATTCATGCTTAAATTTAAAACTTAGTAAGTGGTATTATGTTCTTGATTTCTAAAATACCCATTTTTCTTGGTATCAAGTGGTCTCGGAATAATTAAGAAGGGGGGAGGGCTGAATTAATTATGAACGTGTCTTGATTAATTAAAAATTATCCTTCTTAATGTTACTAGATTCAATTAGGCTTTACTACTAAGTTATGAGAAAGTAAAGAACAGAAACAATAACTTAGAAAAAAGTAAAGTGGAAACAAAAGGTGCACAGCGGAAAAATAAAGAGTGTAGGGAAGAAGAAAGACAAATACAAGATTTATACTGGTTTGGCCATAACCCGTGCCTATGTCCAGTCTCCAAGCAACCACTGGTTGTTGAGATTTCCAATAACCTTGTAAAATCCTTTACAAGCAAAGATCCACAAGGGATGTACCCTCCCTTGTTCTCTTTGAACAACCAAGTGGATGTACACTCCACTTGAACTGATCCACAAGAGATGTACCCTCTCTTGTTCTCAGTATTACAACCCAAGTAGATGTACACTCTACTTGTACCACAAAAGATGTATCCTCCAATGTGTTAAGACAAAGAATTCTTAGGCGGTTAGTTCCTTGAATCTTTGTAAGGGGAAACAAAAGATATCTCAGGTGGTTAGTCCTTTGAAATCTTTTGTTTAAAGGGAAGATGAAGAATCAAAAGAATTCTCAAGCAGTTAGTCCTTTGAATCTTTTGGCAAGAGGGAGAAGGAAGAATCAAAAGAATTCTCAGGTGGTTAGTCCTTTGGATCTTTTGGCAAGAGGGAGAAGGAAGAAACAAAAGAATTCTTAGGCTGTAGTCCTTTGAATCTTTTGGCAAGAGGAAGAAGGAAAGAAGAAGAAGAACAGTACAAGTTTTTGGCCAATGAACTTTTCTTTACAAAGAAAGTATTGAACAAAAACTCTTAGAAAGATGAATGAATGAATGAAAGAAATATGTTATGCATGCTTTGAAAGTTGTGCCATGGTCACATATGTATAGCCATTTTATGGCTCTTGAAAAAGATTTGTGACTTTTGGCAATTTCTTCAAAACTAGTCACTTTAAGAGTTGTGACTCTTATGAAAACTAGTCACTTAAAAGTTGTGACTCTTTTTGAAAACTAGTCACTTTAAAAGTTATGACTTTTAAAAAATCTTCAAAAACTAGTCACTTTAAGAATTGTGACTTTTGGTAATTCATTTTTCAAAATAAGTCACTGGTAATCGATTATCATCATAGTGTAATCGATTACACATCAACATATGTGACTCTTCATGTTTAAATTTAAAAATCAAAACGTTTAGAAACACTAGTAATCGATTACAAGTATTGTGTAATTGATTACACAAGTTTGAAATGATTTGAAAATGTTTTATCACAAGTTGTGACTCTTGAAATTTGAAATCTAATGTTTTAAAATATTGGTAATCGATTATATGATTATGGTAATTGATTGCTGCTTTGTAAATCAATTTGAAAAGAAAGTTTGCTTCTGGTAATCGATTACTTCCTTCTGGTAATCGATTACCAGAGAGTAAAACTCTTTGGTAAAAGATTTTTCTTTTTGAAAAATTCTCTTGAACAAAATTGTGCTATTCAATATTTTGAAAAACTTTTAATACTTATCTTAATGGTTCTTGCATATCTTGAGTCTTCTCTTGATTCTTTTCTTGAATCTTGATTCTTGATTGAACAACTCTTTGATTCTTTGAAACTTGTTTGACTCTTGATTCTTGACTTGAGTCTTTGGCATCATCAAAATAAACTTGGAAAGCTTTGCTTCCACAATTGCTTCAGTAGATTTGATACACTTTATGGTGCAAAATGTCTTTGCACTTTGTAGCCTTACCATTGAGACATTGGTGGTCATCAAAATATCCTAACCTGAAAAGCCATTACCTATCAAACAAGTTACTATTTGACTTGCTGCCAGCTATGAAACGGTTAATGGTGTTATCTTTGTCACACTTCAATAACATCACTGAGGTACCAGACTCTCTTGGAAACTTGACAAACCTTAGATACTTAGATCTCTCTAACACTAAAATTGAAAGATTGCCAGACACAACATACAAGCTCCAAAATCTACAAACCCTATTGTTGTCCAAATGCTGGTTACTCACTGAATTGCCAAAGAAAATTGGAAATTTGGTTAATTTATTCAACCTTGACATTAGTGGCACCAAATTGAAAGAGATGCCAGTGCAAATAGCAGGACTGAAGAATCTCCAAACACTGTCTAACTTTGTTGTTAGCAAACAACAAGATGGATTAAAGGTCTCGGAGCTGGGAAAATTTCCCCATTTACAAGTGAAACTTTCAATCTCAATGCTATAGAATGTTACTCATTCCTCAGAAGCTTTTCAAAAAAATTTGAAGAAGAGAAAATTGATGAGTTGGACTTGAAAAGGAACTATGATACCTCATAAGACTTGCAAGTTGAAAAGCTCATACTCAATCAGTTACAACCTTCAACAAATTTAAAGAAATTCAACATTCAATCCTATGGTGGAACCAGCTTTCCAAATTGGTTTGAAGATTCCTCTTTTGCCAACATGGTGTATTTGCACATCAGTGGCTGTGAGCATTGTTGGTCACTGCCTCCACTAGGACAGCTACTTAGTCTCAAGAAACTCATCATTTCAGGACTAAATTTAGTTAGGACTATTGGAACTTAATTCTAGGGAACTTGTTCCAGCTCCCTTTTGTTTCAACCCTTTCCCTCATTGGAGATTTTGAGCTTTCAAGAAACGCAAGAGTGGGAGGAATGGAACTTAATTAAAGGCGCATTTGTAAAGTTTCCAATTCTGAAGCGTCTTTTTCTATGCGACTATCTTAAACTCAAATGAAACTTACCCAACAATCTTCCTTTACTACCAGAACTGGAGTTGTCCCAATGTCCCATGCTCAACTCACAACACCACCCAGATGACATGGTGAATAATGGCAACCTTACAAGGCTACTAATGACACTTTCCCTTTATTCTCTTACACAGTTAACTATCACAGGCATTCCCTCTCTAGTGTCGTTTCCAGAAAACATTTTGCCCACAACATTGCACTATCTTACTTTCCTTTTTTTGCCAGAATCTCCAATTCCTATCTTGTGAATCCTTACCATGCTACACATCACGGGAGAATTTGCATATATTCAACAGATGTGACTCATGACATCATTCCCCTTGTCCCATTCCCCTGTTCTCAAAAGCCTATTCATTCTGGGTTGCAAGAATCTTAAACATATTAGCGTCATGCAGTGTTCATCATGGCAGAGTCTCTTGTGTCTTGAGAGTTTATCCATATACGCGTGTTTGAAGCTGGAGACAGTTCCCGATAGCGGATCATTGGTCACTCCAAACCTAAACAATTTCCTCGTGTCCACTTGCGGAAAACTGAAATCACTTCCTAAACCAATCAACGCTCTCTCTAGACTTTATCAAATGAGTGTTTATGGGATTTCGAATTTGCTGGCTTTTGTAGAAGGTGGTTTTCCAGTTCATTTGCGGACACTTGAGATTTCCTAATGTGGGAGTTTGACCACGTCGGCGATTGCTAATTAGGGTTTGCAGCAGCTGACTTGTCTGATGGAGTTACGGGTTCGAGGGGACAAGCTTGTTAATGCGTTGATGAAAATGGAAGTGCAATTGTTACCCACTTCTCTTGTGCATTTTGCAAATCTTTAAAGTGTGGAGATTTCAGATAGTCAGAGATTGGAGTCATTTCCAAAAGAGAGAATGCCTTCCTAGATTTCCATGCTGACCATCAAACCATGTGTTTTGTTAAAGGCAAGTTTCAAGAGCAATGGAGGGAGAGTGGAATAAAATCGCTCACATTCCATGCATGATTGTCAATAACAAAGTGATGATTATATAGTGTTCAGGTCAATGTTCTCGTCAAGCTAACATTTCTACATAAGAGAATATTTGCTACGGTCTTCCAACTGCTTATAGAATTCATTACATCAATATCAAAATTATCATTTATCACGTTGAAATCTTTTTTTTTCTTTCTTAATTCATACACCCATGAATAGAATGGAAAAATCAATTTCGTTGTGTACACACACACTTCACTTGTTATTCATGGAATTGTAGTCATTTACATTACCTCTACCTCTTAAAATTGTAAATTTTGATTCCAAGTTCATAAAATTGCATTGCCTCCCTTAACCATTATCTACACCCCATTACACTAGTGAGTGTTTTGTTTCATTTTGACAAATACTTTCCAATTGTGATAGCACTTTTCTAATCTGCCTTTAGAAAATTTGGCAAACTATGATGAAGAATTTTTTGGTGCAACTTACATATGTTACACAAGTACTATAAAGCTCCTTCTCAACATGTATTTGGTGCAATTTAGTACATCACAAGTAGCGGCTTTTGAACTTGGAGAACTATTCTTAGCCAGGTATCTAGCTTCTTTAAGTATGTTTAATTCTACTCCATTCACACTAACTAAGAATAATCCAATCACTTTCATAATCTCTTTCCTGGTGATAGTAGAGTAGTTCCAGAGCTTGCATCCAAAAAGGTGGTCCTGAAATTAACATATATGCAATTTCCTTTTCAGGATGCAGAAATTCCTAAAGTTTATGAGTTGGCTAGTTATCTTGTTCCTCTTATCATACTGTTGAGTTTGTTGAATAATATAAACTTGATTTAGCCCATTAATCAAGTGTTAGGCCCATTAAAGTTTGTGCTACTACTCCAAAGAAAATTCTAGAGAAGTATAGAAATAAGTAGAAGTAATATTTAATCGGAAGAAGTGTGTAGAACTAAGTAGTTGGGAGATGTGTGTAGAACTCACCCTTGAAGTGTGTGGAATATTTCTTGATGTATCTAGAACTCCCCCTTGAAGCCTATAAAAGGGGGAGAGGTTGTCATTTGTAAGTGAATCTAACAAAGCCAAAAGAAGCCAAAACAAAAGCATTTCTCAAGTCATAAAAACTAGCCTTCTTTCAAATATTTTTCCTCCTTCATTACTCTCAAATACTTCATATAACCATCTTCTTTCCAAAGTGGTATCAGAGCTTAGGTTCTGATGAGAAATTCCTCTATAGTTATGGCAATCAGTGGAGTAGCATCCTTCCAAGTTCCACTTCTAAAGGGGAGCACCTATGACAATTGGAGCATCAAAATGAAGGCCTTTCTTGGAGAACATGATGTTTGGGAAATGGTTGGAAAAGGCTATAAGGAGCCGCAAGATGAGACTTCATTATCCCAAGCACAAAAGGAGACTTTAAAGGATTCAAGAAAGAGAGATAAGAAAGCTCTCTTCCTCATCTATCAAGCATTACATGATAATGCGTTCGAGAATATTTCTAATGCAACATCCGCTAAGGAGGCATGGCATAAGCTTCAAACCTCTCACAAAGGAGAAGACAAAGTAAAGAATGTGTGTCTCCAAACTCTAAGAGGTGAGTTTGAATCCTTACATATGAAAGAGTCAGAGTCCATTTCTGATTATTTTTCAAGAATTCTCACTGTTTCAAATCAACTAAAAAGAAATGGTAAGAAGTTAGAAGATGTAAGAATTATGGAGAAGATATTATGCTCATTAGATCCTAAATTTAAGCACATTGTTGTCACAATCGAGGAAACCAAATATTTAGAAACTATGATGATAGAACAACTTCAAGGATCACTGCAAGCTTATAAGGAGAAGCGTAAGAAGAAGCAAGAGATCACTGAGTAACTCTTCAAGATTCAACTGAAGGAGAATGAAGAAAGTCAAGGAAATGAGAGAAGTCAATGAGGTCGAGGTCGAGGTCACGGTCGAGGAAAGGTTGTGAAATTCTGATACTGGGGACAGATGTCGTACAGGATGTCACGACATCACGCTTCAGAACATGCAGATTATATTTGACAGTGTGTACAGTTTAAACAAGTAAATAACACAAGAGAATTGTTAACCCAGTTCGGTGCAACCTCACCTACATCTGGGGGCTACCAAGCCAGGGAGGAAATCCACTAAAATAGTGTTAGTTCAAGGTCTAACAGCCACTGTTTACAACCTTCTCACCTAACCACTACCCGTGCAATCTCTACCTAAGAGCCACTCTTAGATATGAGAACCCCGCTCACTCCCTCTCAATCACACTCCCGTGTTTACAAACAAATCAAAGACACACCAGAGATTGCTCTCTGAACAATAGAGATCAACTCCACACACTAGAGATCAACTCTACACACTAGAGATCAACTCTACACACTCAGGTCCAACACTTGATGTTAGAGTAACATCAAGGTGGCTCACAAAACACTCAAGTCCCAAAACTCACAAAATAACTCTTCAATCCCGGACTTGGTCCAGAACTCGTGCAGCCTCCATGTTTATATAGCAGTGTGCGTTTCTGGGCTGCAACTACTTGTGCTGGATGAGATCTATCACTTTCCTGAAAATCTGCACTTAAAGATCTAAAATATACAGTTTGATCTTTTAGTTTTTATCTTTAATCTTTAATCCCTGAACGAACTCTTCTAGTTTGTAATTCAAACTTTAATTATCTTTTAATTCGTTCCTGAAGATAGATCGTCTAATCTCTTGCTAACTGCACAATAATCTGTTAAAGATATAACAGATTTATATGTCCGGTATTTTCGGGCCAGATGTCCTGGACATCGTATCCGACATCGTGGATGCTTCCATTCTTCATTTGACTTTTATCTTGCCTTCCAGTATTTTCGGGCAGGATGTCCTGGACATTGTATCCGACATCGTGGATCCTGCAGCTTCAATGCTTTTAGCAATTCCAGTATTTTCGAGCAGGATGTCCTGGACATTGTATCCGACATCGTGAATCCTGCAGCTTCAATTCTTCATTTGACATTTCATCTTGCCTTGTGCATTGTGCAGCCCGATCTTATTCTTTGACATAACGTTGGACATCATGTGCAGCAACTCCAGCTTTCCTTCATTGTCTAAGTGCTTATGTTTTAACAAAATCTTAGCCAATCTTTTAAAACTCAGTAGAGCTAAGCACTAACAATCTCCCCCTTTGGCAAATTTTGTCTAAAACATACTTAGACACTTCCTGAGCAGGTACGAGCAGTTATGCAAGTGGGATCAGCAACTTTCATTATCAGAGTAATCAAGCACAGCGGAAATTCTGCAAGTTGCAAATCTACAAGTCTTCTCCAGGATGTCAAGACATCTCACGTGACATCAGCTTTCTGCTCCCCCTATCTCAATGCTCTTTCACTGCAGCATCTTCTATCAGCTAGTAGCTTACACCAGTCATCATCAGCTGCAGCAGTTTGTCTCCCCCTCAAAATCATATACATACAACTCCCCCTCAAAATCATGAATCATGCATACATCGTATCCTACTACTACTGCATACATAGTATCTTACTACTCAAAATCATGCATAATACATACATACTACTACTCCCCATTTTTAGACATAAATTTGGCAAAGGTAGAATGCATGAAATTAATGTGCAAATATTACAGACCAATAACAATCAATTGTTCAAAGGGACATGCCCTTATAGCTAGTAAAAGTAAAAAGCAAAAGTAAAGGTCTGATGGTCATGGGGTGGCTTCAGAATCATCATCTGATTCAGTATCCTCTGCTGCATCTTCCTCTTCCTCAGCAGCTTTCCCTGATGTTGAGACAATGTCTGGGACATGTGTCCCCTCAAACAATTTGTAATGCGGGGATAAAGGAGATTCTCTCTTCATCACAGAGTCAGTGTAGTTTAAAATATTGGGATGTTGACTCAACATAATGCCACACAATACAGTTGGGAAGGCAATGGGTAATTTGACAGCAAAAGATTCTGAATGCTTAACAGTTTGATCAAAAATATAGTTTCCAAAATTAAATTTGGACTTGGCTCCAACAGCATACAGAAATTTACCCAAACCTGTGGCAATAGTGGAAGTGTGATTGGTGGGTACCCAGTTTGCAGCTCCAATCCTGTGCAGGATTGCATATTTCACACTTAGCTTCCCTGCAGAGAGCTTCCCTTTCTTTGGCCAATGCTGGACTTGTTTGGCAGTGATTTCCTTGGCAATTTGATGCTCAGAAACAGCAATATCCACCACTCCATCTGTTGGTCTGCCCAGGTATTTGTTGATTACAGCAGGGGAGAATCTAACACATTTTCCTCTGACAAACACTTTCTGGTACTCATCACTCTTTCGGTTAGTTATGTCAGAGGGAATGTTGACAATGAATTCCCTGACTAGGCTTTCATAACAATCTCCCAACTTGGTGACTGTCTTCAGTAGTCCAGCAGTCTTGATGAGGTCCATGATCTCCTTGCAAGCCAAGGCATCTCTTCCCAGTTCTCTTTCTACAGCAAGCCTGCGTTGATACACGAATTTCCACCTTTCTGCATTGCCAATGGAGTGAAATGAGATGTTGTCCAATGGTGCATCAGGGACATTTTCAGGCACCTTTTTCCCTGATTTCTTGGCCCTCTTTGATGTCGAGACATCTAGTTCGACATCATCATCAGAATCAGATGAGGAAATTTCTTTCCTCTTCTTGGAAGGAATTGCAACTTTGCTCCGTCTGGATGTGGTAGGAGTGATTGGAGTGCTCTTCTTCTGTGTCATAGTCTTGATTCGTCCAGACCTCTTAATGGGGGTTTTCCCTTTTCTGCTTTGTAACCTTTCTGCAATGCCAGGTGCCAACCTGTTGGCAATGGGTTCCTCATCAGATTCTACTTCTTCAAGGTCAATGAGGTCACCTGGAGCAGGTTCTGGTGCCCGTGGTGCAGGGGTCTCCTCTGTGGCTTGATCCTCTTCCTCTGTTGATTCCTCTTCACTGGGTGAAGGGAGGACTTCAGCATTTGGAGTGGAAGATGTTGGAACATCTTTATCAGCATCAGGCACAGAAACATTTGGGGTGGAAGATGTTGGAACATCTTCATCAGCATCAGGAACATAAGCATTTTTCAGAATGCTACTCACAATACTGCGGATCTTCTTGTCCATCTCCGTGTCTACTTCCCTAGGACTTGTTGCAAGGCTAGGGTTTTCAGAATTCTTCACTCCCTGTTGTCGTTTGGGGACCAGTTTCTCAGGAACAGGGGCTTGACCAGGAATCATTTGTATGGGTTGGATGTTGAATTCAGGTTGTTCCTGGTGCGGAGATGATGGTACAGAGGGTGAGCCAGGAGCTGCAGTATCTTTTGGTGAGGTAGCCATGGAGAAACAGAGCTTTTGAAATGGTTTAGTGAAAATCTGAGAGCTGTTGTGGAATGCTGAAAACGAGATTACCACTAAAATGTAAATTTGAATGCGGAATGTAGAGGGACGTGTGAAGCAACGGTCAAATCTGTTTTGGCCCAGTAGTGAATGTGCTATAATCGTTTGAGCACATTCAGATAACAGTAATTGCTATAAATCCTCTAGCAGACAAATGCCCAGCTTGCCCCTCAGTTTTTCAAACTGATTTGCATCCAATGCCTTTGTGAAAATATCTGCTATTTGTTCCTCAGTGTCAACATGCTTCAGTGTGATCACTTTATCATCAACAAGCTCTCTGATATAGTGATGTCTAATGTCAATGTGCTTGGTTCTGCTGTGTTGCACAGGATTTTTAGAAATATTAATAGCACTCAAGTTGTCACAGTATAATGTCATGACATCTTGTTCGACATTGTACTCCTGGAGCATCTACTTCATCCAAACTAGTTGTGAACAGCTGCTTCCTGCTGCAATATACTCGGCTTCTGCAGTAGATAGGGACACACAGTTCTGCTTCTTGCTGAACCATGAAATAAGATTGTCGCCCAGATAGAAGCATCCACCAGAAGTGCTTTTTCTGTCATCTGCACTACCAGCCCAATCAGCATCACAATACCCAACCAGCATTGAATCTGAACAATGACAGTACATAATCCCATAGTCACTGGTGCCATTTACATATTTCAGAATTCTCTTTACTTGAGTCAAGTGACTTATCTTAGGATTGGCTTGATATCTTGCACAAACACCTACTGCATAGGTGATGTCGGGTCTGCTAGCTGTTAAATATAGTAAGCTCCCAATCATGCTTCTGTACAGACTTTGATCGACACTGGTGCCAGCTTCATCTTTTGACAGCTTCAAGTGAGTAGGTGCAGGTGTTCTTTTATGGCTGGCATTCTCCATCCCAAACTTCTTGACAATGTTCTTTGCATACTTGCTTTGTGAGAGGAATATGGAGTCTTCCATCTGCTTCACTTGAAGTCCCAGAAAATAAGTCAGCTCTCCAACAAGACTCATTTCAAATTCAGATTGCATCTGTTGAACAAAATGTCGAAGCATCTCATTCGACATCCCTCCAAACACAATGTCATCAACATATATCTGTGCTATCATCAAGTTTTCAGCATCTTGCTTGACAAAGAGAGTCTTGTCAATTCCTCCCTTCCTATACCCTTGCTGAGTAAGGAACTCTGTTAGCCTTTCATACCAAGCTCTTGGAGCTTGCTTCAATCCATAGAGAGCCTTCTTGAGCCTGTATACATGATCTGGATGAGTTGGATCTACAAATCCCTTTGGCTGCTCCACATAGGCTTCTTCATTCAGGTATCCATTCAGAAACGCGCTCTTCACATCCATCTGGTACAGCTTGAATTTGAGGATGCAAGCTACACCAAGTAACAATCTGATGGATTCAAGTCTAGCAACAGGAGCGAAAGTTTCATCAAAGTCTACACCTTCAATCTGAGTGTAGCCTTGAGCAACAAGTCTGGCCTTGTTTCTGGTTATAACACCTTCTTCATTGGTTTTGTTCTTGAAGATCCACTTGGTGCCAATCACATTAGTTCCCTCGGGTCTCGGAACTAGCTCCCAGACTTCATTCCTTTTGAATTGCTCCAATTCTTCTTGCATAGCATTGATCCAGAACTCATCAGTCAGTGCCTCTTTCACATTCTTGGGCTCAATTTTGGAGACAAAACATGAGTTGGAGACAATCTCAATCTCCCTTGATCTTGTAGTGACTCCTCTGTTTGGATCTCCTATAATCAGCTCCTTGGAGTGCATCTTCTGGATTCTAATGGAGGGTCTCTTGTCAGGTTGGTTGATGTTTGATTCATCTGTAGCAGAATCAGAGTTTTCTGCATTTTTTCCACTTTTAGCTGCATCTGCTACATTGTCTCCCGATGTTCTGACATCTTCTTCGACATCATTCTTTCTTGCTGGAGTTAGATCATCAATAACCACATTGATGGATTCCATCACAGTTCTGGTTCTGGAATTGAATACTCTATATGCTCTGCTGTTTGTAGAGTATCCCAGGAATATTCCTGCATCACTCTTGGGATCCATCTTTCTCCTTTGCTCTCTATCTGCCAAAATGTAACATGGACTTCCAAAGATGTGGAAGTGCTTGACAGTTGGCTTCCTCCCTTTCCAGATTTCATACAGTGTGGTTGGAGTCCCTCTTCTAAGTGTGACTCTGTTGTGGATGTAGCATGCTGTGTTCATGGCTTCAGCCCAGAGATTATAGGGAAGTTCTTTGGCATGAAGCATGACCCTAGCAGCCTCTTGCAAAGTCCTGTTTTTCCTTTCAACTATGCCATTCTGTTGTGGTGTAATGGCTGCAGAGAACTCATGAGTGATGCCTTCAGATGTGCAGTATTCAGTGAACCTGCTGTTTTCAAACTCTCTGCCATGGTCACTCCTGATTCTCTTGATGACACAGTCCTTTTCTCTTTGAAGTCTTAGACTCAACTCCTTGAATACTTCAAAGGTGTCTGATTTCTCTCTGATAAAGTTGACCCAGGTAAATCTGGAGAAATCATCCACAACAACATAGGCATACCTCTTTCCTCCAAGGCTTTCAACTTGCATAGGCCCCATCAAGTCCATGTGAAGTAATTCCAGCACCCTGGAAGTGGTCTGATGTTGAAGCTTCTGGTGGGACATCTTGACTTGCTTTCCAATCTGACATTCACCACAGATTCTGCCTTCTTCTATTTTCAGATTGGGAATGCCTCTAACAGCACCTTTGTCAATGATTTTCTTCATACCTCTCAAGTGCAGATGTCCAAATCTTTGATGCCATATTTTGACTTCATCTTCTTTGGAGAATAGACATGTGGAGGAGTAACTGGTTTCTTGAGGTGTCCATAGGTAACAGTTGTCCTTTAACCTGCTGCCCTTCATTAGAACTTCACTCTTCCCATTTGTCACCAAGCATTCTGACTTTGTGAAGTTTACATTGAATCCTTCATCACACAACTGACTGATGCTGATCAGGTTTGCAGTCAGTCCCTTCACCAGCAGTACTTTGTTCAGACTAGGAAGTCCATCATGGACTAGCTTTCCCATTCCAATGATCTTTCCTTTAGAGCCATCTCCAAATGTCACATAGCTAGTGGAGCAGGGCTCAATGTTCACCAGGAATTCTTTAACTCCTGTCATGTGTCTGGAACAGCCGCTATCTAGGTACCAGTCTTCCTTAGCTGATGCTCTAAGTGAAGTATAAACAACAAGACTGACAATCTTGTGTTTTGGAACCCACATAATCTTCTGTCTGCTGCTGCTACTTTGAGTTCCATGATGTGGATGGCCATGTAGATGATAGCAAAAGGGCTTTATGTGACCATACTTGCCACAGTAGTGACACCTCCACTTCTTTCTTTTACTTCTTTTACTCTTTTTCTGCTGCGTTCCATGATGTCGAGACCGATGTTGTGACATCGTGGCTCCAGTGCTGTTTTTGGCAGGAACAAATTCTGTCATGGTTATTCTGCCAGCAGATTTAAATCCAAGTCCTCTCTGGTTTCCAGCATTCTTCCCAAGCTGTAGCACCTCATCGAGCATGTCTGAGCCTTTATTCAGCATCTTTATTGATTTTGTCATGTTTTCCAGTTTAGAGTTCAGAAAACCAACTTCTCCTTTAAGCTCAGAGATCTCCTCTTCATGTGCCTCCTTCTCAGCCTCCAGATTTGCAATGACCTTCTTTAGTTGTGCTTCTTGCTGAAGAATCTTCTCACTTTTGATGCATAGTTTTCTATAGGATATAGCAAGCTCATCAAAAGTGATTTCACTATCTGTATCACTTGAATCTTCAGCAGATTCAAATCTCCCAGTGAGTGCATTCACATCTCTGTCAGAATCACTTTCTTGTTCACTCTCTGTATCATCAGACCGACATACAGAAAGTCCTTTCCTCTGCTTCTTGAGATGAGTGGGACATTCAGCTTTGATGTGTCCAAAGCCTTCACACCCACGGCATTGAATTCCTTTGCTGTGACTGGTCTTTTCATCTGACCTTTTCTGGTATTCACTACCTTTCCTGATGTCGAAAGGGATGTTCCGGACATGTGGTTTCTGCCTCCTGTCCATTCTGTTCAGCACTTTGTTGAACTGTTTTCCAAGGAGCACAACTGCATTAGTCAGCCCTTCATCAGTATCCAGGTCATACTCATCTTCTTCTCCTTCATCATTGGACACGAACGCCAGATTCTTGCTCTTCTTTTCAGCCCTATCCGAGAGTCCTAGCTCAAAGGTTTGAAGGGAACCAATGAGTTCATCCACTCTCATGTTGCAAATGTCTTGGGCCTCCTCTATTGCAGTGACTTTCATGTCAAATCTCTTAGGCAAGGATCTGAGGATCTTTCTTACCAGCTTTTCATCTGTCATCCTTTCTCCCAAGGCAGTGCAAGCATTGGCAATTTCAAGAATGTTCATGTGGAAGTCATGAATACACTCTTCCTCCTTCATCTTCAGATTTTCGAATTTTGTAGCCAATAGTTGCAATCTGGACATCTTCACTTTGGAGGTTCCTTCATGAGTGGTTTTCAGGATCTCCCATGCATCCTTGGCCACTGTGCATGTGTTGATCAGTCTGAAGATATTCTTGTCAACTCCATTGAATAGAGCATTCAAAGCTTTGGAGTTTCCAAGTGCCAATTCGTCTTCTTCTTTAGTCCAGTCTTCTTCTGGCTTCAATTCATCAGTGGGCTTTCCTTCTGTGTCCAGCATCTTGGGATGTTCCCAGCCTTTGATGACAGCTTTCCAGGTTCTGCTATCCAGTGATTTGAGGAAGGCCACCATCCTTGCTTTCCAGTATTCATAGTTGGTTCCATCCAGAATAGGTGGTCTGTTCACTGGTCCTCCTTCTTTCTCCATGTTCATCAGAATTTATCTCCCTAGATCTCACTCAGTGATTTCGAGTGCCTGCTCTGATACCAATTGAAATTCTGATACTGGGGACAGATGTCGTACAGGATGTCACGACATCACGCTTCAGAACATGCAGATTATATTTGACAGTGTGTACAATTTAAACAAGTAAATAACACAAGAGAATTGTTAACCCAGTTCGGTGCAACCTCACCTACATCTGGGGGCTACCAAGCCAGGGAGGAAATCCACTAAAATAGTGTTAGTTCAAGGTCTAACAGCCACTGTTTACAACCTTCTCACCTAACCACTACCCGTGCAATCTCTACCTAAGAGCCACTCTTAGATATGAGAACCCCGCTCACTCCCTCTCAATCACACTCCCGTGTTTACAAACAAATCAAAGACACACCAGAGATTGCTCTCTGAACAATAGAGATCAACTCCACACACTAGAGATCAACTCTACACACTAGAGATCAACTCTACACACTCAGGTCCAACACTTGATGTTAAAGTAACATCAAGGTGGCTCACAAAACACTCAAGTCCCAAAACTCACAAAATAACTCTTCAATCCCGGACTTGGTCCAGAACTCGTGCAGCCTCCATGTTTATATAGCAGTGTGCGTTTCTGGGCTGCAACTACTTGTGCTGGATGAGATCTATCACTTTCCTGAAAATCTGCACTTAAAGATCTAAAAGATACAGTTTGATCTTTTAGTTTTTATCTTTAATCTTTAATCCCTGAACGAACTCTTCTAGTTTGTAATTCAAACTTTAATTATCTTTTAATTCGTTCCTGAAGATAGATCGTCTAATCTCTTGCTAACTGCACAATAATCTGTTAAAGATATAACAGATTTATATGTCCGGTATTTTCGGGCCAGATGTCCTGGACATCGTATCCGACATCGTGGATGCTTCCATTCTTCATTTGACTTTTATCTTGCCTTCCAGTATTTTCGGGCAGGATGTCCTGGACATTGTATCCGACATCGTGGATCCTGCAGCTTCAATGCTTTTAGCAATTCCAGTATTTTCGAGCAGGATGTCCTGGACATTGTATCCGACATCGTGAATCCTGCAGCTTCAATTCTTCATTTGACATTTCATCTTGCCTTGTGCATTGTGCAGCCCGATCTTATTCTTTGACATAACGTTGGACATCATGTGCAGCAACTCCAGCTTTCCTTCATTGTCTAAGTGCTTATGTTTTAACAAAATCTTAGCCAATCTTTTAAAACTCAGTAGAGCTAAGCACTAACAGGTTGGACATGGGATAGTGGACAAAGTTCAAATTTCATCAATAACAATTACGAGAAAGGAAAAAGCTCAACAAGAGAACATGGAAGAGGCTATACAAGCACAAGGTATGATAAATCTCAAACCTGATGCTATAACTGTCAAAAGATTGGCCACTATGCTTCAGAATGTAGATTCACCAAGAATAGAGTTGAGGAGGAGACTATGTGGAGCAAAAAGACGAGAAGTTTGAAATAGTGCTCCTAGCACGTGGAGGCAATGAAGGTAGCCAAGAAAGCACATGGTACCTTGACACTGGTGCAAGCAACCATATGTGCAGAAAAAGAAGCATGCCCATGGATCTTGATGAATCAGTAAGTGGCAATATCTCATTTGTTGATAATTCCAAGACTCTTGTAAAAGTCAAAGGTAAGATCTTAATTTGTTTGAAAGATGGAAGACATGAATTCATATCAAATGTCTACTACGTCCCAAATATGAAGAACAATATTTTGAGTTTGGGATAATTACTCGAAAAAGGCTATGATATTCACATGAAAGATTCCAGTCTTTCCATCAAAGATGGGAGAAACAATCTAATCACCAAGGTACCAATGTCAAGAAATAGGATGCTCTTGTTGAATATCCAAAACGATGTTGCAAAATGTCTTAAAGCTTGCTACATTGATGTATCCTGGCTATGGCATCTTCTATTTGGGCACTTAAATTTTGGAGGCTTAAGTCTGCTATCAAAGGAGAAGATGGTGAGAGGACTACCCTCTATTAACCACCCCGATCAACTCAGTGAAGGATGTTTACTTGGCAAGCAATTTAGAATGATTTTTCCAAAGGAGTCAAACCCAAGAGCTAAGAAGCCACTCTAGCTAATACATGCTGACGTTTGTGGGCCAATCAAGCCAAGCTCACTAGGTAAAAATAGTTATTTCCTCCTTTTCATTGATAATTTTTCAAGAACAACATGGGCCTATTTCTTAAAGCAAAAATCATAAGTCTTTTTTGCCTTTAAGAAGTTCAAAGCTGCAGTGGAGAAAGAAAATCGTCGAAAGATCAAATCCATGAGGATTGATCGAGGAGGAGAATTCACTTCCAAAGAGTTATGAGAGTTTTGTGAAGAAAATGAAATTAGATGTCCCCTGACGGTTCCATGATCCTCCCAATAGAATGTTGTGGCGAAAAGAAGAAATAGAAGGATTCTTGATATGGCTCAAAGCATGCTCAAAAGAAAGAAATTGCCAAAATAATTTTGGGCAGAAGTTGTGGCATGTGCAGTTTATTTGACCAATCGATCTTCAACAAGAAGTGTATGGGGAAAGACACCACAAGAAGCATGGAGTGAAAGAAAGCCTGATATCTCTCACTTGAGGGTTTTTGGGTGTAGAAGGACAATGGGACTTTGAGACTCATGAAAAGGAATGCAACTTTTTCCTCCACTTGAAGAAGAGAATACACCTCAACATGTTCAGCAAGAGCTACCCCATCAACATCAACCACTCATGAAGATACTTTGCCATCTCCTAAGAGTGAAAGGGTTGTGTCACGTACAAGAACCCTCCAAGATCTTTATGATGGAACTGAGAGATTGGATAATATCACACTATTTTGTCTCTTTGCATATTGTGAATCAATGGACTTTGAAGAAGTTGCGCAAGATAAAAGATGAATAGATGTGATGGACGAAGAAATTAGATTCATCAAAAAGAATGACACATGGGAACTCGTTTCCCTTCCAAAAAGGCACAAGGCTATTTGATGTAATCCTACCCCCCAAGGGAATTGGATAGAAGACTCTAACAAGATTGGGCCAGAGATGCAGGAAAAGGCCCTAGGATTCTCATGAGCCTTAGGGTAGATTTTGGGCCCATGGGCTATGTATGAGCCCACTTTTCTTTGTAAATATTAGAATAAATTTTCCTTCTTTTGGGCCTTGTATTTTGGCCATTTTAGGTTTGTAGGGTACCCTAAAAATTAAGAACACCCTATCCTACGAGTTAAGGGTACCTTAGTAGTATATGGTTTTAGCCTTGTATTTTAGGGAATTTTGAGTAGCCTTTGTAGTAGAGACTTTTTTGTATTTTCATGTATTTTGGCATGGGGTGAGCTTAGCTATTGGAGGGGTGTGTATAGTTCCCCCCTCTAGCTTCTCAAGGAATATGCTAAGATGACTTTTGCATATTCTTGGAATATTCCTTTGGAATATTCTTGTGGCATGTTCCTTTCTCATGTGCTAGAGGCACACCTTCCATTCTTGTAGCATCTAAAGGGAATATGCTAAGATGCCTTTGGTATATTCTTGGAATATGCTAAGATGCCTTAGGCATATCCTTGGAATATTTCTCTTAGATTCACATGAAATGAAATTAGTGACCTAGGCTATAAATAAAAACATGTATAACACTTGTCATAACTTTGATGAATGAGAGTCTTGTGAGACACACTTCAAAGTTCAACTTCTCTCCCTTTCTTCCTTCAATTTTCTATGCCACTTTCTCTCTCTCTTTCTCTCTCTCTCTCCCTCATTCTCTTTCTCCATTGAAGCTTTCTCTCTAAGCTTCTTATCCAAGGCACTCTCTTGGTGGTGAAGCTCCTCCTTCCATGGCTTATTCCCTAGTGGATGACGCCTCCTCTCACCTCTTCTCCTTTACCTTCCGCTGCATCTCCATGGTTGAAAATCACCATTGAAGGACCTCATTGAGCTCAAAGATTCAGCCTCCATAGAAGCTTCTCAAGCAAGCTTCCATCACTATTGGTGTCAAGTGGGTGTACAAAATAGAGAACAATGCAAAGGGAGAAATTGAAAGATACAAGGCTAGGCTAGTTGCAAAAGGTTACAGTCAAAAGACTAGGATTGATTATGACGAGGTGTTAGCTCCGATCGCTCGCATGGAGACCATAAGACTAATACTCTCTCTTACAGCTCAACATAGGCGGAGAATTCACCCGATGGACATGAAGTCTGCCTTCTTTGATGGAGTCCTTGAGGAAGAAGTGTACATTGAGCAACCGCTAAGATACAAGGTGAAAGGAGAAGAAGACAAAGTTAGCAAGCTAAAAAGATGCTTTATGGACTAAAAAAAGCTGCTCAAGTAAGAAGACTTTATCAAGTTAAGAAGCTTAATTGGAATGGTAAATCAAGTTTAAGGGTGATGTTAAATAATATAAACTTGATTTAGCCCATTAATCAAGTGTTTGACCCATTAAGTTTGGGCTACTAATCCAAAGAAAATTCTAGAGAAGTGTAGAAATAAGTAGAAGTAATATTTAATTGGAAAAGTGTGTAGAACTAAGTAGCTGGGGGAAGTCTAAAGAACTCTCCCTTGAAGAGTGTGGAATCTTTCTTGATGTATCTAGAAATCTCCCTTCAAGCCTATAAAAGGGGGGGGGGGGGGGAGGTTGTCATTTGTATGTGAATCCAACGAAGCCAAAACAAAAGCATTTCTCAAGTCATAAAAACTAGTCTTCTTTCAAATATTCTCTCCTCCTCCATTTCTCTCAAATACTTCCTATGACCTTCTCCTTTCAAACATAGTTCATATTTGGGTATTCCTCTATTGAGGACTTGAGGTTAGTAGTTGATAGTGTTGTCTATAGAATGCTTTCAACTTGTCATGAAATGGATTTACCTTCAAAATATTTCTGTGTTTGTAAGGTTTTATGTTATATGCAGCTAACATTAAAGAGTAGATATTTTGTTAACTCTAATTGTAGGAATTAAGTGTGTGTTGGACATTTTGTTATGTTAATTACAAGTTTATTTGTTTTTGGATATTATGCCAGCAATACCTTTACTCTTTTTTCTTTTAGCTTTTGTTAGGTAAGCTTCCATTTATTGAAAAGCAAAAGAGCCATGGAGGGCAATAAAATCGGCTTCAAGAATAGCCAAAATCTGGTGAGGAACATCCTCCACAATCATGAAAATGAAAAGCTAATTTTTCTAGCTTATCTGCCCCTAAATTTCCACTCTGTCTTGTATGAAGCAAAGATAGTTGTCTTCCTCTACGTGTAAGGTTCTCATAGTCCTTCAATAGTCCTACATGGTATAAGTAGTGATGAACATTTGGCTTTTTCCATCTCAAGTGAAGAGCCTGACTTTCTGTCTCACAAGTTTTGTTTGTAAAATACTACTGTGATGAGGTTTTGATGGGCCATCTAAAAGCAATTGTCTCCGCAGCCAAAGGATCAAAACAGCTCAGTTAAAAGAGGTTGCTACTGCAGGATGAATTCCAGCATGATCTTAGGATATTGATAGTATATGAATAATTGACTATGAATAGTCTATATATAATGCACTCTTTTAGAAGAGGTTTGTAATGTAGTTATTATAATGTGATCCTTATAACCAGTAAATAACTAGCAACAGCAACTGAAAAATAATTTAGGGAAAAAATTGAAAGTGTTAGATGATGGCTTATACATCTATGTATAGCAATACCACCAAAGAAATCCAATCTAGTCTTTTAGTTTTACGAATAGAAGAAAAAAAAATTAAACCACAAAGGGAAAAACAATTGCCAAAGAATCATATCATTAAGCCCATTAACCTCATTACACGGGACTCCTTTCTTGGAGTATGGTCAGAAGAAGAAGCAAATTCAGGAGTAAATAGGAATTTTGGTCCCTAACTTTTGACCCCTTTTGCAAATTAGTCTCTATCTTTTTGAAATGTAAAAAGTAGTCCCTGTCTTTGCATAAGTTTTGCAAAATAGTCCTTGCTGTTAAATTTAAAAGTAATGTCGTTAGTGAGGTGCGTTGTTGGCAATTTTAGTGTCACATAGACTATCCAAAGTGGCAAATTGTCTCAGATTGTGACACGTAGACTGAACTTTGATGCAAAATTTAAAAAGTTATCAAATATTTTCTTCTTCACTTGCTTCTTCTTCCTCAAATTAGGGTTTCTAAAGCTTTTCTCCTCTCAATTCCAACATGGTGGAGTCTTAAGTGTGTGTGTTTCTCCTTGGTCTTATTTGTCCCCCTCGCTCCATCTTTTTCCTCCCCTCACTGCATCTTCTTCCTAGTGGGCTTTGATTTCTCCATGTCCACAAGTGGTAGTTCTTCTCCATTTTTTGGTAGAACCATTCGCCAATGCCACCATGGAAGAAGTGCAGCTATTCGAACTGCAAGAACAAGGAGGAACCCAGGAAGGTTATTCTATACTTGTGCATTGCCCCAAACAGACACAGATAACTGTCAATTTTTTCAATGGGTTGAAGAAGAAAACCAAGTTTCTAATCCTTCTTCTATCACAAGAGAATCAATGATAGTGGCTGATTTGAACCTACAAATTGAAGCATTGTAGAAGAAAATGAAAAATTTAACAAACATTGTGTTGTTAGGTTTTTCAATTTTAATTATAATGTTAGTTTTAGGGGGAATATGTTTTAGGAAAAATTTGTAGTAATATCTTCTGATATTATAAGTGTTGTTTTGCTGAAGAAATATTGTGAATGAAATTCCTCAAGTTTTTGTTGCTACTGTCAGTTACTTTGCAGTTCCTCAAGTTTTTCATTTGAAATTTGATTTGGGTCTATCTACTGCCATATTTTCTGCTTATAATGCTTCTTGACATTTTTTATTGACAACCAGTAGAAATTTGAGTTAATTTGGCTTCATCAACATTTTTCTTGTTATTGTTCCCTAGTCCTTTGGCTTCATGAAAAATATGATGTCTCACTCATCTGCCTACCTTCTCCCATTGCTATGATTATGAGTACTTTATAGTGTGAGTGATTACTATTAAGATTATCTAAATCATAGCCACATCACACACTTAACATACCACTCTCTAAAAAAAAGCACTAAAAGTAATGGTCATTCCTTGTTTTCTCTCTAATTCGAAGTTCAAATACATAAGCTGCAGCTCCAAAACAATGTGTAAATTATAAAAGAAGGAGAAGAAACAAGACATTAAATCATGTGATTATTTTTCAAACTCTACAAGCTGCTATGAGGTTTAACAGTGGTCCTAGTCCATATCAATAGTTCCTTACTGTCATGGAAATTGTATAGATGCAGAGGAAATTGCTAGTAGAAATTGCTCCAAAGCCTGCATAAAAGCTCCAACACCTGAGCAGAAAACTACTAGCAAATTTCATTTGACACTTCCTAAACAAGAGAACCAACATGGCTCAACCATAATTTCATTTCATAGACCAAAGCATATGATGAGCACATGCACCAGTGCATGCTAGTTACAAGCAATCCTTCAGCAGGGCAAGCTTTCACACCATAAACCAAAATAGATAACTCAAGCTTTCATAGATAAGTACCATAATGTTTACATCATTCAAGCTTTCAAATTTAAAGTACCAAAGTACACAACATAAACTAGTACCTACTGAATATAAATTAGTCATATCCAACTACACATCCTAATAACAAAATAAAACAAGAAATGGGTCTTCACTTTTCTTCATTTTTATACTGGATCTTTATCAGCAGCCTTCCTTCTAGTGAACCTTGGTGTTGGCATGAAAAGTAAGGGTGTTGTTGGTGGGACATCTACAATAGGTGTGTCTACTGTTGAAGTGTTTGAAATGTTCTTTTGTTTGGGTCTTCTTATGTTTAACTTATACCTTGCTACTAGTGGAACATCAACAATAGGTGCAGGGACCTACATTAATACCTTTCTCTCCACCACCAACATCTGCATCAATGGTGGCCAAGTACAAATAAATTATATTAATCAATTATAAACATTAAATTCCAAAATTATTCAAAATTATGCTAACCATGTTGGACCAAGTAGAGATCAATTAAAATTTACCTTCCTCATGGCCAGCAACAGGTACATCATCTAAATCATCCTCATTACTAGCTTCTAGAATTGGATGACATTTCAAGTCCAACATCAATGGGACTTCTTCTGGAATTGGATCAACTTCATGATGAAAATAAACATTTATCTCATTCTCATTTTCCAAAGCATCCTTCACTAAGTATAATATATCTCCATCTATTGTATAGCTCCTTAACCCATGATTAAAATCTAAGTCCTTATCAATCAACCAAAAATAATCTCCTATTCTGCTATACTTCTTACATGCTTACACCAGATCACATAGGATAAATATGTTCATGTAATTTGTAGATATATCCTCCCAAATGTCAAATTCTCCGCCTATATATTCAACCTTTCCATCATTGGCACGTGGAGTGAATCTTCCTCCATGGTGCAATATTAAAGTTATCTTGGCATCCATTCTACACAATCAGAAACCACAAACAATGTCATATATTAGGAAATAAAAAACCTAACTCAAACATAGGCACATCACACGACAAAATGCAATGTCATGTATAAAAACAAAGCATCATAAATCAAAATAATAAAGGACCATAAAATAGAGTAACAATGAATCCATGCTATATCAAAACCCTTCAACATATAAAAGCCCAAAAATACAAGAGAATATAAATCGTTCTTCATCAAACCTTAATCAACACATCACAACGATTTATATGAATGAAAAGCAAAATGACGAACTGGTTCACCAAAATAGTGACCAAAACAAAAAACAAAAATGCAAAAATGCAAAATAACCACGAAACAAAACTCTTCATGTAACAGGGCGATGAACAAGAAAACAAAAATGACAACATAAACGACTGCAAATGAAAATGATAACGTACATTATGCAAACTTGGAGCAACAATGAAAATGAACACACAAAAATTTCAAATGATAGCGTACATGACGCGAACTTGAGTGAAGAGCAAAGCGCGAAGAGTGGCAATGACCAACGAATGCTGAGAAATGTTCGCTACTGGCGGAGGGAGGGGTTGATGATGAGAACAAGGGAGACCACGACTAGAAAATGGAGGGAATACAAAGAGACGTTCTTAAACCACAGTGAAAAAACCCAATGCAATCGTAGTCTAAGTCAGTGAAACCGTTTTGGGGAAAATGGGTTTACTTAATTTTTGAATGGTTTTTATCCTAATTTATCATAATTTTTCAATTTAGTCCAAAGACTTGCCACATGGGTTTGCTTACATGGACAAAGACTTGCTACATAGACATATAACTAACAGTGGAAATTGGATTTTAATGGTAGGGACTTATTTGCATAACGGATGTAAAGATAGAGACTATTTTTTACATTTAAAAAAGATAGGGACTAATTTGCAAAAGGGGCCAAAAGTTAGGGACCAAAATGCCTATTTACTCCAAATTCAGAGTTATCATTCCCCTATTTTCTTTGTATCTTATTTTCATGCAGGGCTTTCTGATGTGTCATTATTTTCTCCTATTTCTTAACCCTTTTTGTCACCATTTTAATTACTGATTAGCCTTAATTGTCAAATTAATTATGCAGTTTCATCATTTGGGCCTACTTGACTAATTTTGTGTTTTTAATTTCATTTCAGGAGAATTATAAGCAATTGGGCTTGGATCTGGAATTGGGCTGAACTGGCTTGGACTTGAAGAGAGCAGACAATTTTATTTTATTTTGTCCAATTTTTATTTATTTTTTGGGCTTGGACTTAAAAACGATTTTTGTAAGCTTTGGGGCTGATGACCTTTATAACAACACCAGGGTTTTAGTAGAAGGCAGACTGTTGAGATAGGAGAAAAATTTTAGGGTTTTGCAATTTCAGTTTCGTGTTACTGTTCACTCGCACTGTTCACGTAGCAATAAAATTTCGTTTTCTACTTCAAATTGCAATTTTGTTTTCTGCTTCTGCCTTGGAATTCGTTTTCATTTCTACTGATTAATGGAAGGCTGAGTCTCCAATGTTGTTTTCTCTTGAGGATCAAGCACGACTCTCTTTGAGGTTTTGTTATTACTATTGAATTCTGATCAGTTTTTCCCCTTCACCAATTGCTTTGTATTTGTTGCTATTAATCCATGCATGCTTAATGCTTGATTAATTGTCTCTGTGCTTAATTTACGTTCATGCTTAATGATCAGTTTCGTTCATGCTTAATGGACATGTGAGAAGGATTAATTGGTGTATGTGTTGCTTAAGAGACTTGCTTTTGAATCAAGGGGAAACAACATATTTTAGTTTTGTTATTTTCTTATTCAAGTTTGCTTGCTGTTTAATTTGCAAAAACAAACACCCCCCCCCCCCAATTCGTTGCTGTTTCACTATTACATGTTATGAACGTTTGGTTGATCATTGCTCACTGAGAGACAACCTAGGATCACTTCCTAGATACTGTATTTTAATGTTTATTTGATTCGGGTACGGCCTCGATCACTTTCCTTATAACATGCATGCGTCCTCATATTCTTGAATTGATGCTCACGCAAAGATTTAATCCAATAATCACAAGCCCCAAGTTGAACAACCTTTAGCACAGTATTCTTGTTGTGATCAAGAGACATCAACGCATAATAGCTTATTGCACTTGATAAGTAAAAGAAGTTCAATACTTATGCAAGAATTCCTGGGACTAACTATTTTACATATACTGATAACAAGAACATTAATTTCCTTGCTGACATGTGGAAAGAATTCATAGCCATTCATGTTTGGCATGTGAACCATGATGATTACATCGATACAAATTTTTCCTTTACTCACCAGATTCAGTGCATGTGATAACTACAATGCAACAAAAAAACTATCATTTATTGAAAAAAAAGGATTGTACATCTTTCTCTAAGCAATAGTTAACAAAATAAATCTTGTGTATCTAACCTTGATAATGATAAATTCAACAACTTTTGGATCGTTATCGATGGCAAGAACCCTAATACTTGCTAGGAACTTTGAGAGAAGATTTTCAACACATTCCCATAAAGTTCAAGAACTTTTGGGTCATTATCGATGGCAAGAACCCTAAGATTTTCTAGGAATTGGCGGAAAACTTCTACTTGAAGGAAACTTTGGCCATTGCTGAGTGACCTTGGAACAAGGAAGGGAAGGAAAATGAAGAAGTGATTTGTTAGGCTTTCACATTAAAATGGGTTAAAAATGAAAAATATTTACCATAATGAGTTGGTCAACAAAGCATTTATCAGAATGAGTATTTTTGTCACATAGGAATATAGGAGGCGCTACCCTGAGGACACATTTTCATTTAATTTAGCGTCGGCTAAGCTAATGCAAAATATAAAAAAAAATTACAATTGTAATTGTGTTTCAATTCAATTATTATTTAACCTTTCACTATATAAATATATTTCATTGTAAATTTTGTAATTATAATATACTCTTCATTTTTTTACTTATATTTTATAATCTTAACTAAGAATTGAAATAAAGATTAACAAAGTATATAGGAATGACAACAGAATATGGGTGAAGTTATTTAAACTTATATTAAAAAATATGGGACCAAAAGACTATTTTAGCTTAAGATTTTTCAATTTTTTTAAAATGATTATCACGAGTCAATTTGTTTAAACTTTTAAAAAAAATTGTATATTCACTAATTCATAGCAAATACGTTGGGTTCCTAATTCATAGCCTCGCATATTCACTAATGACTGGCATACATTCCTGCTTTGTAGCCTAGCAATAGACAAATAGGTAAATACTAATTACTTTATAAAAAATGAAAATATTAATTAATGTTAAGAAAACATTAGTTTGGATTGAAAAAAGGTTATTGACGCCCATATTTCATGTAAGCTTCTACATGGCAGCTGTTTTTCAAATTTCAATTAGTTTACCGTGAAAACTTATCAAATATTCTCTAAAATTGCAATAAGTCGTAACAAAAAATGTATCTACCTTTGCAACATAATGCAAGTATAGAAAATTAAAACAGACCTGCAAATGACTAGCAACATTCTCTCTTGTCCAACCAGGGGCATCAATCACTTCAAGAATTAGCTTTGGCACATCCTCTGAAAAATAATTAAGGAAGAAAATTAAAAGTGTTAGGTCATGTCTTATATACATGTATCACTTGAAAGTGGTCTAAGGTTTCTCGATTCCATGCATAATAATCAGCAATCAAGTGATTATGTAAGTTTTTAGGTGAGTAAATAAATAACCGCTTGCTTTTTGCCATCATATATTGCAGTTTTATGTTTCCATAGTGTGTTAGCTCTATTATTGACTCATATAGGAAAACCTCTATTATTTCCTGCCATCGTTGGCAAGTAGTTGACAATACCAATGCAGACTCTGAAGCAAATTGGTAGAGCTTAAATTAAAGTTGAATCAGCAGATCCTTGGGGGGTCATTATTCGTAGGTGACAAATGTTGGCATCATGTCATCAAAATTAAAATTCATATGGGCTAAAGTTTATGTCTTCTCACTACTAGAAAATATAGATTCAATATCGTGTAATTAATGTTGGTTTTAGGAAAATGAATGTTAACAAAATGTGCGGTGACACTTTTGTAAATAAAATGTATGGTTAACATTAGTTTTCCTAAAAACGATATTGTTAGAGGCAATTTAACATCAATTTTAAGAAAATCGATGCTGGCAATTTCATATTTGTAAATGTTACAGTAAGTTTTCACTCCTGAGCTATCTCAATTTGTTCCATTCGAAAACCCTGAACACGTGTCTATCGTCGCCGTCATGTCTATTGTCCTCACCACCGCTTGAGTTGATAGCATTCTTTCGCATTCTCCCTTGCACTGCCACTTCTTTCTTCTTTTTCCCATCTTTGGTCTCCACAGTCCTTGGTCAAATCTTTTGCAAAAGAAGCTACGAATCTCCCTTTTCTATAACCATGTTTAACAACATTAGGGGTTTTAGATTGGGAGGGTTGGGATGAGTTTTCGTGTTTTTGTTTTATTTGTTTAGCGTTTGTTAACCAAATTTGAATATGGCCATGTGTTAACATCATTACCATTTCAACTGTAAAGCCAACATTAAGACACTTATGATACTGCACTCTAACTAAAGACGAGATCTGACATTGATATTCTTTTATAATGAAAGATTGAAAAGAGATTTTAGAGCTTCATTAGATTTTACATTGCACCTCTTATAATGCAAGCAAAAACCTAGTAGAAAATTGAGCTTACATTAAGCCAAGATTAATATGTGATGCAATAGAAGAAAATTGAAACCAGTCATTCAAATATTTAATAATAAAAAGGGATCCTTCAAAAGATATTGAATGTTATAAATTTCCATATATGTCTATGGCTAAAGGTTCAAAAGTTTGAACAAGCCACAACATCAGTTTCTAATACCAAAATAACTATAGAAGTAGGGTTGCATTTACACCTTGCCAACACCAAGATGCATTTTTGGCTTTTGCCCTTTTCTAAGGAGTTTGCTTTTTTATGTCTCCACTTGAATGCACTAAGCCTAACTAATTAGTTCAAAGCATACACCCTGGAATAAAGCCACTCACTTGTTGAGGTTGAGTTGTATGTGGCAGTTATCCAATCTAAAGCTATACGCTACTAGAAAAAGTGTTTTAACATCGTCATGTTAAAAACAACATGGTGGCTTACTCATAAATAAAGATCGTGCTCACTCTCCCACTCTTTCACTTAACCCTCAACCTTTCTCCGTGACTTCAAATCCTTTGACCATACCCCTTCATCCATCTTCCCAATCCAGACAATCAATTCCTTTGCCTCAGTGGATTAAAATAACGGAGGAGCCAGGCACACCTTGTACCTCAACAAACAAAATCATTCACTCACTTGAGAAGCAAAACGCACTGAATCAATAAAAGAGTTTTTTTGGAGAGAGATTGAGATGGCTTTGACGAAGATGATAACACTATAGAGTTTGGACAGAAAGGCCTTCGAGGTGAAGGAGGTGGTGGCGATGGAGTTGCAGACGATCGAGCACATGATCGAGGACAACTGCGTCGACGGCGAAATTCCTCTTCCCAATGTTACCAGCAAGATTCTGGTGAAGGTTATCAAGTATTGCAAGAAGCACGTTGAGGCGAATTACGTTGATGAGAACCTGAGTGAGGATGAACTCAAGGCTTGGGATGATGATTTCGTCAAGCTTGATCAAGCCACGCTCTTCGATCTCATTCTGGTGAGGGTTTTTCCTTCAATGTTTCTTTATTATTTTGTTGTTTTTTTGGGCTGTTTTTGATGGTTTGGGTTTTGGATTGGGGGTTAGGGATTTTGTGATTGGGGTTTTGATTTTTGTTAGGGTTACATGTTGTTGAGGCTTGAAGGTTTGGCTTGTATTCAATTATTATTATTATGTCATGTTTCTTTGTTCGTGGAAGTTGAAATTTAGGATTTTCTTTTCAGTACTAGAAAATTTACTTTTAACAACATTAGAATAACATCGATTTTATAGAAAATCAATGTAAACGAAAATACAGTGGCATAATCGTAAATAACGCAATTTCATTAACACCGATTCTCTGAAAAACCAATATTAATGTGACTTTGTTAACATTGGTTTTCCAGAAACTGATGCTAACGTGAGTGATGTGACTTCGTTAACATTGGCTTTTCCAAAAACCAATGTTAACCAAGTCACTTAACATCGATTTTTGGTAAAAACTTACGTTTTATTATCTTATTTAAATTATCTTTTCGCGTTTCTGGCTCTTCAACTCTACTCTCACTCTTACCCTTCAGCCTCGCGATGGTCCTCTCCCTCGCGACTCTAGCTCGAGACGTTCTACTGCGACGCCGCCACCACCTTACCCACGTTCTGCTGCGACATCATCACCACCTCAACCTGTGTTCTGCTGCGATGCCATTGTCGTTTCGTCTTCTCGATACCTCGCAACAAAGAAGTCGTATTTGGTTTTGTGGCACCCTTGCGACTTCCTCCCCAGGTTAGCCTTATTTGAGCAACGCCTTTGCTTTGTGTCTAAAAATGTGCTCTCTAAAATTGAAAATGGTGGTAAATGCTATTAAACCCTCGTGAGGTGAATTTGTGATTCTCTAATGAAGCTTTTGTTTGTAAGCTATGGTAGTAGTGTTGCTATTTTTTATTTTTATTTTTGCTTGGTTTGTGGTTATGCCCATGGAAGTTAAATTATACTTGTGTTTTTAAGCTATGGTAGTGCATCCTTTTGTATATAGTTGTGGCATTGTGGGTTATGCATATGATAGTAGCTCATGTACAGAGTACTAGAAAATAGGCTTTGGTGGCACAGTTCTGTTTCTGGTTATGGTTTTGGTAAAATATCAGAGAAAATATGAGAGGAAATGTTGCATGGTTCTAGTTCCACCATAACAAGAGCACTTAGTAAATTTTAGTGAAATCATTGTCTATTCTGTTTGTTTTGCAGATTTATTGGTGTTTTGGTTGTTTGCATGGTTCTATTTTTGGTAGTTTTCAATAGTGTAGGCCTCATCATTGTTTGTTTGCATGGTTTTGGTTCTTAGATAAGGATGGTGCATAGTTAGTTTGTGCATGGATTGGTTAGTGGATTTAGATGGTTTGACAGAATGTACTTAGTGTCATGTTTGTATTGTAAATGGAGTTTAGAAACGATGGATGAACATCAACAGAACTGGAAGGAAATGGCTAACACAATGATTAAGATTAACAAAAAAGCAAAGGAAATGTTCAACATTGTTCATGTTATGGATCGGGTTAGAAATTTCAACACTCTCAAATAAATAAGACATGATATAACACTTTTTCTTATATTACTTTGCTTGTTAAATGTAGTCTTACGGTGAAGTCAGTAGGTCATTTGTTGTAAGATGGGAGGATGAATTAGAGCATACTTGGCATCTCCTACATATTAGTGGCAACATGCACTCTGTCACATATAACCAAGATCTGGTGAGCTCAACTCTACTTTCTGGATGGACAGAACTTAGAGAGTTCTATGGGTTCACTGGAAATTATTAGGTGACCTTGACCCAGTATGGACAAAGTGTTTTCCTCCTCACCATCTTCAAAAGCATCTTTGAACCAAAAGCTTACCCTAAATGACACTCCTTGTACCACCAAGTTCCTAACTCGGTCACTTTTAAAGTCCTCCTGACTGAGTACAAAGTGACTTGCAGCAGTTTGATGAGCAATTAAGCACTCCTCTGTATGTCAAATTTTAAAATGATATACATATCTAATATGAATATCATGTTAATTCCAGGATGTGTCAAGTACCAAGTACTCATTCATGAAAGCTACAAGATTCACCCATCTAAACTTGGAAGGGACTATGGAGTGTATGATAGTTTATAATCATCATAGGAAGATTGCAAAAATTGGAAATGGATGGAGGAATTTTGCACAATCAAAGAATTGCTTCCTAGAACTCAAATTATATATTTGAGTTCCCAGATGCAACTTCTAACTTTGTTTTATTTTGGCTTTGTTTGTAATTAAAGTACATTACTACTCTAATATTATCAATTTGTACTGGTAATCGATTACCATTTAGGTGTAATCGATTACACAGTGTAATTTGTAGGTTTCCATGTGCAAAAGCTGTGTAATTCGTGTTTGGGCACTGGTAATCGATTACATACTTTGGTAATCGATTACCAGAGAGGAAATCCATTGAGAGAGACCTTTTGACTATGCGTAGCGGTTATGGGACGCATTGTATTGTTACCTATAGTTAGATTTCTTATGAAAGAGTCTACCCTTTTCCTTTTATCTCTTGTAGATCGTGATGGCAGCGCAGTTGATCCATGATCGCGTGGTGATGGAGTGCCTAGAGGTTGTTTGGGAGACCCTCGAAGACAATGAGAGGTGCCGATTCCGTGGCACAATTCGACTCACTACTACTTCATTAGTACATCCAGAGGAACCCGCACGCACACTCCAGCAGCCTGTGGAGTGGATACTACCTACACCTACTCCATATCGACTAGTTGAGCCGGTTCAAGTGATAGAGGTGTCATCCTCTGAAGGAGATATTGAAGAGGACCTAGAGGAGTTACCTCCTGAACCTGCTGTGGATGCCCTTGACTTCCCAGAGGATGATGAGGACCCACTCCCTGATGTTGATTCCCCAGAGGATATTATGTCAGCATCTGAGGCAGACTCTACAGAGGAGAGTGGCCCTAGAGGGACAGCGAATAGTGACGACTCTTCATTGTAGCAGACGGCTCCTTAGACTAGGAGTACATACTTTTTGTGGGTGGGTGCACCTAGTTCAGACTACTAGGTTTACTCTTTTGATTTTTGGGTGGGTAGACTTATTGTATAGAAATTTTGATGGTTGTATATATTGTGGCTGAAGCCACCACAGTTGTTACCTTTGCTCTGGATGTCACTATGTTATTTTGCAAACTCTCATATTTTGGACAGTTTTAGATGATGAATGTAATTATGTTTAATCTTGTTATTTGAAAAGGAAGTGTTAACAAACTTTATTGAAAAGAGTTTACAGACCGCATCTTATTATTATCACGTGACGACCTAAAGTGATGACTGGTATATTTTTGAAAGAGAAAAATAGTTTGGAGGTTATGAGAGATCAGAAAAAAATGAATCCGAATAGAGTTGTGAACTGGTCATTCAGGACTCTATAGTGATAATTTTACTTCTGAATTTAATTACTGTGAAAAAGAGAGAGAAAAGAAAAAGAAAAAAAAATTCCCATGGTTTTCTGCTATTTAATTTATTATTATTAAACCAGTCATTATTTAGGGACGCCACAATATACATCCTGGATTAACTTTGTGCATTGGAGAATGAGACGCTCCATCGCATTAAGCAACAAGGATTGGACATTGATCCTCACCTTCTCATTATAAGTGTTATTAACAAGCTAACTTGAGTTTACTTACTTATAATGTGCGGATATGTTATTTAAATTGGTGCTTGTGGAAGCTATTAAATGCAACTAACTCATCTTCAACCTGATGTAGTAGGAACTACTTGTGGCCAACGTCTTGAGAAGATATTTGGAACTAAGAATCCTTCAACTGGATTTTTTCTTTGAATACTACTTCTCGGCTTAAGTTTCCTTCCTCCATATTCCTCACCAGCTCTAGAATGTGATCTAAAAATTGAGTCTAAATCTTCAAGCTCTTTACTCTTTGAAAGTTGTGTATTTACCCACTGCTCTAGCCAGTACCTCCATCTTCCATTTACTTTACTTCTTTCTAACTTTGCTGACCTCTGAGAGAGGTTTATGTATGTTAGTTTTAGAAACTTAATGTGCAAAAGAACAAGGCAAAAAACATGAAAGAGCTAGGAGCTTAATCTATGGTTAAATGAGTATTCTTTTGTTCTTTCTCTCTTGCTTGTGCAAGAGGTGTCTACCTCTTCCTTCATTACAATGCTTTCATCTTACTTTCTTTCACTATTTGAGTCCATCTAAAAATGAGAAAACCATGTTTCAAATTCTAAATAGTACTAGGATAAGTAACAACTACAATGTAATGTAATTGATAAAATGAAAAATGAGGTTATGCAAGTGGAACTTTGTGTTTGCAATGTGAATTATCGAGCTAATAACCTGCTATGCTCACCTAAATTATTTTGTCTGTAGAATCTTGCATCTCTTCATGTTCAGAGTAATCAAATCTCCCTTCAACCATTTGGAGCCTCCTTGCACAGACCTATGACTGGATGCTCACAATGGATTGTAGGTGTGACACCCTCTACCCCACACATATATGTACTAATAATAAAAGAAATAGGAATAAGGAATTAATTAAAAGTTCTAAAACAAATTTAAATAAAAACATTTCAAAATGGTAAAAGGCTCACATTCTCTTTTCTAACATGATAATAGAACTTGTCCAAATAAATAATAAAATCATCTCGGCTCAAAACAAGGTTGTCCAAAACATGATGCAATTAATATAAAAACCCATGTTTAAATGTCACATCCTATCAAAGCATTGTGTTTCAGTGTCCTCTAGCATGAGGTTCTTTAAAGTCATCCACTTAACCATCTACTCCCATGAACACAAGGTTCGAGATCATCACAGGATCCAAACACAAACAACACACCGGGAGTGAGTTATCATATTTTTAACTAAAATACGGCTAAACAAAAACATACGCAAAATACATTATAGAATTATTTATAACATAACTCAACTTACTACAATCCACATCACTTCACCACGTTATCATTTAAAATTTATCATAGAAATCACCAATCACATTATATATGAATCACACACTCGAGTTAAGACATAACAACACTCACAAATTTCATAATAAACAATTCACAGGAATTATGCAATAATTATACTAAGACTCAAGTCTATATGCAATATGGTTTCATGTCAGTGAAATACCACACTGGGGCGCTTAGGAGTACATAACAAGACACGCCACACAATGGGTATGTCAGGTCACTCTCACTAAGTAAAATCATAAGGTGACCAATCAGGGTCACTTTATTTTGCGAGAATGCTCCAACCACATGGGATCAACATAGACTTAAAGAAGCACTCAAATTGAGTGTCTTTACCCCCAAGGCCTAGACTCCGAAGAATCCGTTAGTGCATCACCTTCCAGATTCAAGTCCAACCCCTAAAATAACTTTTGCACGCAGACACTACTCATGAATTATACAATACCTATGACCTCACACTCGTGTTTCAAACACGTTTAACACATTACGCTACACTTTAACACTTCAGGTTCCTAACTTGGAACCCTAGTTCTCAAGGTAAATATCAATCGGGTTATTGTATAATTCACAGTTCATAACATAAGTATTGTCACATCAAGCGTTAACCACATACTTATTCACAACTATATCCCATGTCCACAATTTAACATCTCACAATGTCACAATCCACCATCACATGTTTATGTGTATCTCAAAAATTAGCACATGCTCAACTTTGCGCTTATACTCAATCTCAACAACAATGTTATAATCTCATTATAGCAATTTATCATGCCATATAAATCATATACACATCACACGGTAGTAATATTTGCATGACACAAAACATATATATATATATATATATTTAATCAAACTATATTATTTTCAATTAAAAAGATTTTCTACAACAATTAAATTAAAATTATATCAAAAGAAATTACTACTAGACATTAACTTTACAACTTTCTTTAATTTGTAAAATATCCCAAAACTCATTCCAATTGATCTTCTAAGAATCTTTACACATATTCTCCCTACTGTCCAATTGTGAATATTTCATCCCTTACCTCTAAGCGGGCTCTTGTGTGTAGTCCAGCCGTGATAGCGGCATCTCTAGTGTTTCCCTAATATCCCTCAAGTTTTTCTTCTGTTTGCTCTGTTAGGATTTTCAAGCATTAGAGAGAAGGTGAAAGATTGAAGCTTCACTATTCCCTTCAATGCCCTCAAAGCCTTCCTCGTCTGTAATGTCTTATATCAGTCAATGATCAAGAAAAAACAATGACAAAGAATAGAGTAAGTTAACTTTGGTTTTTTCTTCCACTTATTAATTTCTATTACTATTAGTACTTGCTTTCTTTTTTTTTTGTCAATTTTTGTTATTTCTTTTACTCTGTTTGAGTTAAAAATTTTAAATCACTAAATGTTGTAAGAAATCTTTTAATTTCTAAAAAATTTAAGCTTATACTTGGTTCACATTTAGTGTGTTTGCCATTAAGTCATGTTTGGATAAAATTATGTATGACCACTTATAGGAAAAGAGATGAATTTCCATAAATTAAAATCATTTGATACACTTGATTTTTGTAGAAGCTCTCTCATCTAACTTCCCAAAAAATGAGGCGCATACATTGATTTTGTCTCATGAGAGAAGTTCAATTCATTATATCTTTTTGTTTTACTCCTATACAAGTACCTGTGGAGAATTTTATGACCTAAATATATTTTTTTATATAATTAATATGAATCCACAAGTGAGGAACTTAGCAGTGAATGTAAAGCTTATGCAAAGAGGTCTTAAGGTGACACAAATCAAAGAGAATGGGTTGGACAAACTAACTAGTGATCGAGGCCGTACCCGAATCAAATAAACATTAATAATGCAGTATCTAGGAAGTGATCCTAGGTTGTCTCCCAATGAGCAATGGTCAACCAAACGTTCATAACAGATAGTAATAAAACTAACGAATTGGGGGGGGGGGGGGTTGTTTTTTTTGTAAATTAAACAGCGGGCGAATTTTAATTAGAAAATATCGTAATTAAAACACGTTGTTTTCCCTTGATTCACAAGCAAGTCTCTTATCCTAGGTTACGAGAATTTATCCTTTATCAGTTCAACCACTTAATCCAACCCTAAATTAAATTACTAAGTGAAATTTAACATAAGGCTATCATTATGTGATTAAGCAACACATACACCAATTAATCATGAACGAAACTAATCATTAAGCATGAACGTAAATTAAGCGCAGAGACAATTAATCAAGCACTAAGCATGCATGGATTAATAGCAACAAATATAGAGTAATTGGTGAAGAGGAAAAACTGATCAAAATTCAATAGAAATAATAAAACCTCAAAGAGAGTTGTGCTTGATCCTCAAGAGAAAACAACGCTGGAGACTTAGTCTTCCATTAATCAGTAGAAACGAAATTGTAGATTGAAGCAGAAAACGAAATTGTATTGCTACATGAATAGTAAAAACTGGAATTACAAAACCTAAAATTATTCTTTCTCCCTAAAACAAAAAGTGACTAAAACGAAAAGAAGAGAGTAAAGAAAGAGCCTAAACTAGAACCTTGGTGTTGTTATATATGTTCTCAGCCTCAAAGCTTACAAATCTGTTTTAAGTTCAAGCCCATAAATAAAATAAAATTTAGATAAGATAAGATCTAGATGAAATAATATCTAGATGAAATAAAATCTAGATAAGATAAGATAAGATCTAGATGAAATAATATCTAGATGAGATAAAATCTAGATATGATAAGATAAAATCTAGACGAAATAAAATCTAGATAAGATAAGATTTGGTAGAATAAAATAGTCTGCTTTCTTCAAGTCCAAGCCTAATTGCTTATAATTCTCCTGAAATTAAATTAAAAACACAAAATTAATCCAGTAGGCCCAAATGATGAAACTGCATAATTAATTTGACAATTAAGGCTAATCAGTAATTAAAATGGTGACAAAAAGGGTTAAGAAATATGAGAAAATTATGACACATCAACTAGGTTACCCCGAAATGCAGTTTCAATTTTGATGGCTGCAGTAGATTCTTCAATGTCCCTCTGGCATTGGTATGTGGACTGTGGAGCACCATTCCTAGTTTTGTTAGAAATATTTGGAGGGATTCAAACCCACAACCTCTCCTTCCTCCCTTCTCACTTTTCCAACCACTAAGTCAACCTTATATCTTATAAAGTCCTAACTTTTTGTTTGTTTCCTTTGTTTCACAGGTCCACATGGAAAAATTACTCTAAGAGTCTTCTAACTCTCACTAGTGTTTATGGGTTCTAGCAGCATGTGTCTAACCTTGACCGTCGTGAGAGTCGCCGTTATCTTAAAGATGTTTTATGGACTCTAAGTTCTACAAATTGGCGTATATTTGTTCCTTCTATTCATAGTTTCTACTTAGTATAATTAGCATAATGGTAGAAATTATGGTAGGCATAATTTTTAAGTTTAAGATAGTTATTATTATAATTAATAAACTTATCATACACATTGATATATGATCGAATAATAGTGTAATTTGTTTTTATCATCTGTGTGTGAACTATGTCTTTTAACTTGTAGAAGCTTGCACTTAGGTATCTTATTTTTTTATTATTAACTCTGTATGAAAAAAAACACTTTCCCCACTTAAGGAAAAAAATCCAGCATTTTTTAATTCTTGCTCAACTCTGAGATTCTGATGCCCCTTCATTTTGATCAGATTTACTTTTTTAAATCATCACATGCAATATCACTATATTACTTGTCATTAGATGCTTTTGATTAATATCTATCAAAACATTGATTTAGATGGCTCCTCAGAGTCTTTTCTTTCTTTTTTAAAACTTGCAATCAATGCATGAAATCGTTTGTCTTAAGAGTGTGTTTGGATAGAAAATTTTAACTGAGGAAAGTAATTTACCAGGAAATTTAAATTTCTTTAATCTAAAATTCATTGTTTGGATGTTTTTTTATAAAGAATTTAAATTTTTGGAATTTTAAAAAAAATTAAACAATTAAAAATGTAGAATTTTAATTTCCTTCTAAAAGTTGAGAAATTAAAATTCTCTTCTTGATAGAAGAACCTTCCAAAACGCTTGTGTATTTCTTTTATAACCTTCATCCTCTCTTCCATCTAAAAGTTCCCAAAATTCCATTCTTCAACTCGCGACTCTTCCCTCACGCCGATGACCCTCTTCTTCAAGAAACACTGTCCGAGCTCACGGAGCGTCGATTGGGTGCGGACATAGGGGGACACGTAGAACTGCACCCGCCAGTTAGGGGAGCAGTTATCGCTGGCCTATCCTGTGGTCGAGGTGCTCGTCGGGGTGGAGGGCCTGAGTCAGGCCTTGCGCCGTTGACTGAATGCTGTGGTCGGGTATGGTGGTGTACGCCGCCATGTCCCGGTTCCCTGCGACTCCCCCACATCAATATTCTCCCCTTTGGAAACACACCAATCATATCTTCTCTTTTCTTTACATTCATTTTCTTTCACCCTCACAATTTTAATTTTTTTATCCAAACACAAAATTTTAAAAATACAAGAATTTCAATTGAAATATTTAAAATTCTTAGAATTTAAAATTTCTCAAAATTTTAAATTTCCTCATCCAAACAAAACATAAAGTTATTTATTGGAATCAGGCTATAGAGAACTTGGAGGTACTCGTAATCTCATAAATCAATATAGACTTTGGCCCTACTATGAATTTTTCTGCAAGAAGTCACTCCCAGTGTCAATTTTAGTGACACATTATCTTCACAATGTGGTGGGTGACACAAAAATCAGTATAGCCTATTTCCCTTCTCAATTTCTATTCATTGTGGTTTTAGATATTTAATCAATTCGATTGATTCATTACCCTTATCAATACTTGTTTGTGCTGCACTCATGTTATGAAGGATTTTCTGCTTTGGATTGACCCATATTTAGATTTTTAAAGTATGTCATTTCAAATTATCACAAGGAAGATAGACTTAAGAACTTTAAGGGTGTATCTAATGTTTGCATGGTCTGAACTAGCAGATACACGAGGAAGAGGGAGAAGTTGGTAGAGTGTGCTTCAGCTGCACTGATACCGATCATGTGGGGACCTTTCAAAGCTTATTGCTATCAGTCATTTCTGGATGGGATTGAGCATATTGCAATGGTTAAAGTAAGCAGCTCACCAATGTTTGCATGCTTAACACTTATCAGCATCTTGAACTGCAACTGTCAAATTACAATTTTCTTTAAATAAATGTGCACAAGTCATAATTTGATTTCTTGGCTCGTAGTTGGCGTGACATATAATCCTTGGTTAGTACTTTTTTTGTTGAATTAAAGATACAACGAAATCAGGTTCTAAGTAATTGAATTGATCTTCAATCATGTTTCTAGGGAAAGTAATGTTTTACATCTTTACTGCCCGAGGCTGTGCTCTGCCTCACGAGAATTCGAACCTTTTTTTAATCCAATTAAGGAATCCTGATACAAATGCACTACAATCTTTGACTACTCAAATAAAAAAATAGTCAGATTTCTTGAATATGTTATACGTTTGCATTGTTTTCTCCTTAGCAACACTCAGTTTTCAGTGGCAAGGGTGAAATTTTGAGAGATTGATTAGTGTTCTTGTGTTGGTGACTATAATGACAAGCTTTTGATATTAAAAGGGTAAGATAGGTGATGGGCAGGACGTACTTGTGAGAGTACATTCAGAATGTCTCATTGGTGACATTTTTGGGGCAACATGTCAATGTGGAAACCAACTAGAACTTGCATTGAAGCAAATTGAAGCAGCAGGTAGGGGTGTCTTAGTGTATCTCCGAGGAAATGAAGGCAGAGCCGTAGATGTATTGGCTTAGGCCACATTGTCCGTGCTTGCCCATTGGAAGATGACAAGCAAGAGGAATTGCAGTTACCTGCTGATTCTAGGGAGTACGGTATTGGAGCACAGGTACTGTTTGGTTTGCAATTAACCAATTAACTATACACATTGAAAAGGTTCCTTCACAATTACTGTTTGCTAAGAAATTTAATCATCCTTTTAGAAAATATAAGTTATACTACTGTTTAAATAAGAAATTAAACGAATACAAAGTGGTGATCTATATCAGTAAAGTAAAATTTGAGATCAGCAAATGATAAATTTACTAGTAATAATGGAAGTATGTAATACAACATATTAGATTACATCTTAAAACCAACTTAAATGTAATGCAGGCTCTGTCTCTTTATCCCTGATCTGTCATGTATGAAACAATTTATTTTCGCTTGTTTCATCGTAAATTATTGTTTTCATTTTGGCAGAATAAGCATTATTTTTCAACTAATTTAATGATACATGTATGACAGCAACCTTCAAGCCAAGGGCTTTTGCAAACTTGACAGCTAGATGGCCTAGTCCACCAAGACAAACCACACCCAAATGCATGTCAGGTTTGTCAAGCCTTAAATATCTCAAAGGACCATACACTGTGATCCCTCCACAAAGGAGAGGAGCAGCAACACCAATACATGCTATATTGATAACACCACCTCTCAAAAAAGGAAAACTAAGATACTTATCTAAATTGCTTTTTAAAAGAATGTTTAAGGAGAAAATACATGTGAAAAGCCAAAAATAAAATATTAATTTTATTGGATGTCCTTTTAAAGATAATATATGTTAATATTGTATGTAAATTATGACGGTCCTTTAATGAATAATATGATAGGTTAAAGTGATCAAATTTTATTATATGTATGTAAATAGTAAATTTAAACACTAGACTAGAGTCTAATATACAAGTATAATGTAAAGAACTTTTACATTTTTATGTCATAGTAAGAACGTTGATTTTTACGATAGTAGTTTTAAAAATTATATTACTGATTATTTTTAATTTATTGCTTATGTAACTCTTTTTTATATTAACAATATATAAAAATTAAATTATTATATTAATTAAAATAAAATGGTTAAATCTTATTAGATTTCTGTATAAAGATGTTCTACGTGTATAAGGTATATAAATCAAACTCTAAATAGTAACACCTTTTGAATTAACAAAATAAAAAAATTATTTTTTATGCAAAAAAATTAAATTTAAATTATATTTGAACAGGAAAACTACGTCAATATTTTCTAAAACATTAATTTAAAGGAATATTTTCTTAAACATAAAATCAACTTTTAATACATTGTATTTTATTGTTTATGTTGAGCTTATAAGGATTTATTTCCTCTGTGCTGATGCAATAAGTCACTTCCAGAAAAGCTTCTATGCCCCTTATACAACTATACAATACATGCTATATTTCAAGTATAATTGCTTGCACTTTATTTTTTATATTAATGAAAATGATGCTTCTTTGTTTGAATTTGGAACTGAATTATTTAAGACTTTACCCTTCTTATTTGGCTTCTAACTAAGTATATGATTACCAAGTTTCTTCAAACATGAAAATTTTATTAACCGTATATCATTGATAACATGTAGGGATGTATCTTCAAATTTTATTAACCACTTAATAAATGATAGTTTGCCTACTGATCTGTTAGTTACAGACACTTGAAAAATATTAGTTGGCCTCAATTATATCCCAGTGTCTCTTCTCTTGTTGAACTTCAACATGTCCATTAATTGGTCAGTTTATTTATATTTTTTAAATTTTGAAGTTGTTTATCTCCCTTTCTTTTATTTTGATTGGATTTTCCACTGCTATTTGCTTTTTATTTGTATGGATTATCTATAGGCTCCATCAACTTATATAGCTATTTCAGAGAACAGTCAAAGCCGGTCACAATTGAAATGGTACAAGGTGAGAGAATAATCACTTGCTTATATAGTCAAATAGTAAAATATGCTTTAGTTTTCAACTATTAATTATTCAATTTGAAACCTGAAGGCTTATTTTAATGCACTTGGGGAAACCAACCACGGGCTTTGGACATGGAAAGGATGGGTAAGGACCAAACCTGAAAAGTAGCAGAAAATAATTATAAAATTAATAGAAAAGATTCAAATGCAAAATACATATTTACAATTTTAAAGTTAACTCACTTAAACTTTTAATAATTAACCAGTGCTAAATTAATAGTCTCTTCCATGAAAAAATTAACTTGGTTCTATGTAATCCTTAAGCACAACCCGATCTCCAACTATTACATGCATTTAGATATGAGATATAATACCCTGCTGACTTGGAAAAGCTGGAGAAGGAAAAATTATTCCTAATTATACGAACAACTTTTAGGTAGTAATAATGGCTCAATTATTGAGAACTAGTGCATGTCCTTGTACATTTCTAATAGTTTTCTATTGTGTTTGTGACAATCCCACTATTATCTCGCATTTATCAATAATATCTTTCATGGTTGGTCTTGTCGTATTAATTAGCATTAATACATTAATGTGTTTAAGATCCTAAAATAGGACTCTGAGTGGTCACTTTGTTGGGATATTTCACTGCAGTTGGCCAAATAGGATGGGATTCGGAGGTGGAAATATTTCACTACAAGAAGTTTTCATAGGCACATTTTATTGAAATTAGTACCTTGGATACTTCTTTGATGTATAATGGTTGGAAGAAGCCTTGAGAGTGAGAATTCTCTGGACCACCACCACCATATGGCATACTTTGATCACCAGCTTCCAATGATTGCCTGTAGTGGTTTCTTGAATTGATTTCTTCCAATTGGCAACAAGTAGTTAGATATGAATCATGTCATAAGTAGAGGACCTTAATGTAAAATTACTAAGATTGATTATTTATATCAACAATATGTAGATTAATATTTCCACCTTAAGGTTTTTATTTCTTTTTGTTTCACCACCTTAAAACAATGTTAGGACTATTTTGAAGAAAATTTTAACTCATAGGTATCCAATCTGATAGGCCAGAATACAAATCCAAGGTAGTACAGTACACTCCCAAACTAATTAAAATATATATATATATATATATATATATATATATATATATATATATATATATATGCATACATACACACACATGTGTATGTGTGTGTGTTACAAAACCGATCTTGATAGGTAGGGGAAGAACATTAAGGATAATGGTATAAAATTACCTTCAATGTCAAGGATTTGTATGCTTCTACTAACTGCATCATTTCTCTGGTGCTTCTATGTTGCACTATCACATCCTTAGCATGTTTTTGTTATTGACAAATCAAAATTTTGCTTACTTTATAAACTATGCACATCATTAGAAAATGTTCTTGATGTACCATGTCTAGGATTGAATTTGAAAAAGGACACACAAATGGGAGACACATAAATAAGTCCACTCATTAGAAACACTTATTTGAAATGATAGATCACTTGCTCTTGCGGCAAAAAGTTATCCACTTCATTCAGATTATTGTAGTTTATTCCATTACAACTAAAAACACACTTCAACAGTTATGTACATTTGTCTTTAAGTTTCCCATATGTTGCCTTAGCTATGCCTTTGATAGTATTAGGAGTTGTCCTGTAGTAGCCACCAAAAAGGGAAGTCCATACAGAGATCAAGGAATGACTTTGTGTATGGATTCCTTAAGCCACAATCCATACAGAGATCAGAGCAATCACAGTTTGAATATGAGGATTATATTAATAAATGGATGAAGAATTCACAAAGAGATGTCTAACTAAGAGTCTTCTTGAATGAGTAAGTAAAACATAACAAATACATTTAAATAATGTATGCATTATAATAACTTAATGTTCTCCAATGCAGTGGACATTGGCAACTAGTGGTTATATGTCCTAAGGACAATGTTGTCGCCTGGTTCTATTCCTTGCACAATAACCCAACAACTACTTGAAATGAATGGTTAACATGTCAGTTTTAATTTGTAACGCGTTTACTTTATCCTTAGTATTATACATAAATATTTTAATTGTGAAATATACATGCATGTTTCTCTTAACAAATGCTTTGAAAGGATTCAATGATAAACACAAAAGTAAATCCAAGGCAAATGCTAAATGGATTCTAGTTAAAATAAGTAATTTAAACAATGTTTGATCTCTTCAAAATGACATTTTATTAGTTTGTACACTAATTTTGGGAAAAAAAATTGAATTTCTTATTGAATTTAGTGTAATAAGCAAAGAGGAAGCACTGAGTGTGGTTGATACGTCATGCATTGTACGTCAACCGTAGTCCTAGGAGGTTTCAAGAATAATTGGGAAATGATAATTGTTTACTTCATAACAAATTTTCATTTATTATAGTTGTTATTATTTAGACTATTCAATTATGTTTTATTATATGATGCTGAATTTTACTGATCCAATAACATTGAAACCAAAGAGAATAAAGGCAATTGACATTGAGTGGATCAAATGTTTACTAATAGTTAGAACTAAAGCATTGAGTGCTTAAGGAATCTTAGAATTGTTAGACTTATGTTTAGCGTAGGTTATAGATAACATTTATTAATTTGTTTCATTGTTTCATTTTAAACTTATGTTTAGTATATTTTATGTTTGCACTTTAAGTGTTCCTTTATTTAATTGTATTTATTCGATAATATATATATATATATATATATATATATATATATATATATGAACATCATTCATATTTCCTAGACTGGTTCTGGATTTAATTTGCAAATTGATTTCATTTAAAAAATAGACAAGATATTAAGAAAATTGCAAAAACAACATCGGTTTTAACAAAATCGATGTTGCAATGTGCTACACAACATCGGTTTTATCAAAACCAATGTCGTATAGTAGCAAAAACAACATCAGTATAGTCAAAACCGATGTTGTAATGTACTATACAACATCGTTTTTGACAAAACCAAAGTTGTTTTTGCTACTATACCACATCAGTTTTGTGAAAACCGATGTAGATTATGGTTTTCAACACCGGTTTTATAACCGATCTGCAATGTTAGTTTCAACATCGGTTCAAAATCGATGTTGAATGTCCTATAGAACCGATGCTAATGAATTATTTTCTAGTAGTGTCTAACTTGGAATCTCTACTTGTGCCAAAGGTCTTTTTGAAAATTTATAAAACTGAAAATTACTTATCTGATTAAGTAATACATGAACGACTCTTTTGAATGTATTCTCATAAGACATACTTATTTTTGGAATAGCTTTAAAAGGGACCAAAAGAGAGTTGACAAGTTAGACTTTGTATACCATCTCTATTGTAATTTAAACAATTAGCTTGTACATGTGTGCTAGTAACTGAGGGTAACCAAAAAATCTAAGGTACAATATATATATATATATATATATATATATATATATATAAGCACATTTCTCAAGAAAAAAAATAAAACATTTGTATAGATGTGCACATGTTTTGATGAAGTGTTTTTGTCATGTCAATGTTACTCTTGCTTTTTGTTGATGGCATTGAACTTTCACTGTACGCCAAAAAATCAGAACATGAATACATATTTTTACTCCACCTGAAAAGTTGTGTCACTATGTTTTATTTTCCTCTCCTTTCTTCTTGCTCTATTTTCTACACAGGCCTAATAACTAAATTAAACATAACTTTTTAAATAACTCACAAAAAGAGAATTTGAAGGATAAAGTGCATATACATGAACTTTGACATTAACAGCATTACAGCTTGTCTCGTGTGCCAATCATCACCCAAACCAATTAGCATTTTAAGCCATAATTATGTATGGACAATAAACTCATCCCCCAATATCAGCACAAGAAAAAGGTTGCAATATAAAATCTTGAACAAATAATCTTCCTCTTTTTGAAGTCTTTCTCGAGGCAATAGGCTCAAGCAAATCAGCCAGAAAAGTAGCCGGTACTTGGTAGTGCATGAGCTTTCACCGAAGGCTTGCTTGATAATTGGAGCTGCAATCTTGTATGTGGTTTACACACTACTTCAAAGGGATTTAAGCAAGGAGATTTTTGTCATAATGACCCTAAATTTAAACAAAAGCATAAATCAAGTTATAATTTCTTTACCACAACTGAGCCACTAGAAAGAAATTATTGTATGCAAGGAAAATTCCAGAGGGAAGGTTCTTTCAAGTTTCAATACTAATTCATTCCCAAACTATGATAAGGATTGTAGTTTCATATCCTCATAATCATTTATTTTCATTAATTTCTTTTGGATTTCTTCATTTCCTTGTCCTTCAATATTTTTTTTAGAGCATGTATAATGGGAGTTGTTTAATGGGTTGCTTAACAAAAAAAAATGTTGTTTTAGTGTGCCATATGTGATTTTGAGTTGCTTAAAATTTGAGAGAATTGCTTATATAAGCAACTATTGCTCATGAGTTGCTTAACTTTTCATTAAATAAAAGAGAGTGAAATATAATATTGTTGAGTTAAGCAACTTATTAATAGAAATATCCATTGGAGAGAGAATTAATTGACTTGCTTAAGATAGAGGTGACAAAAATTGGGTTGCTTATATCAACACCATTGGAGATGCGCTTAAGAAAATTAAGATTTTTCGGGGATGAGAACACTTCATAGTCCCCCAAATATGATAATGAATAAGAAGAAACACCTTTTTGATATCAATACCCCAAATACTATGAAGTAACTTTTTTTTTCTGGTGCAATCTTTGTGTTGGCTACTAGCCAGTGAATAACAAAAGAAACTTACAACATGTAATGTTATCTAGGCTAAAATATGTTTGTAATCCTTGATATATACCTAACTTTTGTTTTTGATTCCTGATAAATTTTTTATTTGTATGCATTTGCTCCCAGATATTTGAAAAGTTTTGTTTTAGGTCTCTACTATCATTTAAGTGATGACGGGTCCATTAAATATTTGATAATGCAATTTGTGGCAACTCAAAAAATTGCTAGTATTCATTTTGAAATTAAAGTTGCAATTTTTTGCGGCTAAAAACTGCTATAATCAATTAAAGCACAAAATATTAAATTGAAACCATCGGTAGCGTTGTCAATCTTTAGGGCTCTCACTGATTTTCCCTCTTCCTCTTCCATATAGGGTTATGTACAAGAGAAAGAATGGCCATACATTTTTCATCCTTATCAGATTTTCTACGGATTTGATGTGTTTCAGATCTGGGTTTCAGATCATGATGTACTGGGATTTTGGTTCTTGGTTTATGTCTGATTTGAATTAAAATAACACGAGGAAGGAGAAAATGAAATGGATACTAAATTTTTTTCCTCCTTTAATTGAATCTGGTTGTTTTTAACAATTAGAAATTGTAATTCAAAATGAATATTGATGGTTTTAAAACCACCACAAATCGTATTCTTAAAATGTTAATGGTCACGTCACCAATTCATGGAGATATCCTAACGGCAGGGATCAAAAACAAAACTTTTCAAATATCAGGTAGCAATAGCGAAGAAATTTTTTATCAAGGATCAAAAACAAAAGTTGGATATATATTAGGATCACAAACATATTTTAGCCTACTATCTATAATATTAATGTAATACTGACTGAGCTAATTTTTTTTATCTTGTTTATTCTGGCATGTTTTCATTAAAGTTATTCATACATTTTTTTTAATCGTGCATGTCTATAATATTAATCTCTCTCTCTCTCCATGACATCTCATACTTCTCTCTTTTAACTCTTTTTCTCTCTTATTGTTGTACAAATAAAATTTCTATTTTTACTACTCTATTGATCAAACACCAACATTTGTAACACTTCTAAATCTAGTCAAAAGTCCCCATCTACAATAGCGAGAAACAATCCACACTTCATCCAAAAGTTTGAGACAATGGCTTTACATATTTACTATTTAGTGACAAATAGCATAAAACCTAAGATAATTAATTAACTACATAAAGATATTTCAGTAATAAACTACAAACAAGGTAACCTTTTGATATTAAATTCATCAAATCATAGATAAAGTTCTTTGTAGACAACTCAATTAATTACTGACCTTTTGGTCTTCATTGAAGGAATATGAACCCAACAATTGGTTATAGGGAATAGGGTAACCAGCCAGCACATTGAATTTTAAAATTGCTTGAACCTGAAAATGATACAGTACAACAGTTTCAGGACCACCTTTCTTGTATGAAAGCTCTGTCACTTCCTTCTATTTCCTTTTTATGGCAAGTATTCAATACATTTTACATTTATTATACATTAAATGAATTTACTTTTTCATTTAAAGAATTTTTATTTGATACTTTCTTTACAAAGAACATTTTAAAGAGATTATAGTGTTACTTGTGAATATGTACTTAGAGCTAGAGCTAACTACTAGTAGAACCCATAGCAACATTCAGTTGGGGTAATTGTAACTAACTCTAATAGCAGAAACATTAGCCACTCCACTCCCCTCACTACCAGAAAAAGCATTTTCTATGACAGCGAAATGATGACGATTCCCAAGAACTGATGTGATCCTAACTAGGAGCAGATCGCTTGATACAGGCTATGGAGATTTGGATGACGCCACTTCCAGTGAAGGAAGATAAGTCTGGATAGACGCCACAAGGATTACCTTGATAAGTCTGAGATTGGTTCAACAAGGAACCCAGAGAGAAGCTCTCACCAAATTTTATCAAATGCCAAAAGTTCCTTTATTGAAAACAAAAACCAATACTTATAGTGTATCTAAACAAAAAGATAAAAATAGACATGGGCCTTCTAAACAGTTTGGGTCAAAATTATAATAAATAAAAATTATAACAAAAAAAACATATTTAACTTGGGCCTTCAAATTAGTTTGGGCCTTCAACAACAATTAATACTCTTGGTAGTGCCTCTACCTCTGGGCCTTCATCTTTTTCCACTTGGGCCTTCAATCATCATCAATGGCAGCTATACAAATGACCAACCTTGTCTCTATGACGTGTTGGGCGTGTTTAAGTCTTCCTCTGGTCAAGGGCCCTTCAAGTGCTTCATGGTCCTTACCCTTATTTGTGTCCTCATCAAGAACCGTCTTAGTATATAAGGCGGTGACAATTTTGTAAATATAGAGTTTTTCAACGAAGATGGTTTTACGAAAACCGTCTTAGAAACTACCATTTGACAATGGTTTTCGAACACCGTCTTAGAAGTGAATGCCTTTTAGTCTCTCACTTCTCACTTCTCACTCTCACTCTCATTCGATTGTGGCGTTTGAAAATCCTAACCATCTCCACCATTGGCTCTACAAAACCTGCCTCTCCTTTGACCCTAACTCCACCTTGTAGTCCTCGTCGGCCTCTACCTCTCCCGCGTCTACTTCCTGGAGCCACCGTCCCTCATGAGGTTCGAAGCCATTTTCCTCGCCCTCTACATCTCCAAGACCAAATCCCGCAACGACAAACCGCTCGTAATCACAATCCCAAACCCTAACCCTCAAACCCTCAATCTACCACGTGCCCCTCAGCAAACCACAAAGCCTATCCCTAACCCTCACCACATAGACATCTACTAATGCCTTCTCCCTCCTTCTCCATTCCAACAGACTCTCTGACAACCTCGTCTGCAGATTCATCAATGCTCTTGGCCACTGTGATGACATTAGGGGTGCAATTCACTAGTTCCACAAAGCTAATACCTTTACAAGAGGAAGATGCATTTTCTCCAACGCAATGCCATATTGGCATCCTTGTGAGGGCCAACCATGTCAACATTGCCAAGGCAATCTATGATCAAGTTCTCACTGAAGCTATTTTGGAATCGGATGTTTACACTTACACCACCATGATTCGGGGGTTCTGCAAAGTGGGCAAGGTGGAGAATGCGTGCAAGGTGTTCAATGAAATGCACTAGGAACCCAACATAGTTACTTACAATACATTGATCCATGGGTTTTTTAAGAAAGGTGACATGGATGGTGTCAGGAAGGTTTTTGACAGATTGGTGGAGAGTCAGAGTTGCAAGCCAGATGTGGTGAGTTTTACCACTTTGATTGATGGGTACTCGAAGAGAGGTGGATTCCGAGAGGCACTGGAGTGCTTGAAGGAGATGGTGAAACGAGGATGTCTCCTGAATGTTGTGACCTACAATGCTTTGATTGAATGTCTTTGTTTGAGCAGTGAAGTGGACGAGGCCAGAAAGATGATGAGTAGGATGTGTTTGAATGGTTTGAAAGACATTCCTACCCCCACCTAAGGGTGAGAAAATTGAGAAGAGTGCTAGTGAGTTTTTGGTAGAGAAAGTCTCTGAATATCTCAGTGAAGTATCTTTGAGCTCTTGGACCACTAACAAATGTGGCTTTGGTAAGTTATACAATGTTGTATTGTATTCTATAGTCCTTCCCTTTATAGCTTCAAATTATAGTTCCCTATGTTTGTTGATTTGGCTGTGTCACTTCCATTATTAGGCAATCAAAGGAGATTTTGTGTTTTCAAGCAAAGTGAATAGAATAGTTATACTTGGTGGTGCATTCTTTGCCTTTGGAAATATGGATCCTGATGCAGAAGCAAATGTAAGCGGTGATTTTTGTTAGTTGTGTTTCTTTGAGTAGGAAAAAAATACGACTAATTTGCATTGGGCCTTTCCACATATTTTGTAAGTTTCTTATGTTTGAAAAAACATGTAGCAGAAGATTTACAAATCTAATATTGAGCTCCTTGACTTAGTGCCTTTGCCAGGAAATAAGTTTTAAGCATGTATGTGTTCATATATATATATATATATATATATATATATATATATATATATGTTCCCTCATATTGTTTTTTCTCCAAAATCTATACAATTGTTCATATGTGAATTGCCATTGATTCATATGTGAATTGCCATTGATTCATATGATCGCTACAAGGTATTTTTGATTCAAAGCTTTTGTTTCTTCTAAAGTAATTTATTAATTATATTATCCTATACAAATTTTCTATAGCAGGACACAAATTAAATGTAGGATAATAGTTTTGTAATTATTAAAATTAAAAAGAATAAATAAGAACAGGAAAAATTTTCTCAAATTAAACGGATAAAGTTTCTATCTTTGGTCTAGGCTGATCTAAGGTTCTTAAAGTTAACCTTCTTAGCCATGTGGATTGTCTAGTCTTCTTAGGCGTAGCCTCCAAATGACATCTGAATGCGGAGGGGACCTTGGCGGTGTTCCCATGACCCTGCACAAATAAAACAGATTCATTAATGTACATCGATTAAAAATAGCATATATGTAACAAATTGTAAATATGCACATTACATAAATTTTTTACAAATAACATAATATGATAAACATTATTTTAATACAACATAATTATGTATGAATGTTTTCCCATAAACCTTCATGATGATCATTACGAATTGCTTGTACCTCATTGACCTCGTCTTGTTCAATTATAGAAGAGATTTTTATGGAAAAAGTAGGCGTCTCACAAATGTAAAGTGTTGAATCATCATTTTGGTCACTAATACCAATTGGTCTTCCTTGTAGAACCACTAAAAATCTTGAATCACACAGATCTTGGACGTAAAACACCTACTTGGCTTGTTCTGCCATAATGAAAGGTTCGTCCTTGTAAGCCACCTTATTAAAGTCTACTAAAGCAAATCCCAATTGATCTCGATGCACACTGGTATTTCCATTAACCCATTGACATTTAAATACAAGCACTCTAAATTGACTATAATCAAGCTTCCAGATTTCTTCAATCACTCCAAAGTAAGGCATTGAGGTTTGAATCGGGTTGTTATTTAATGCACTAGAAAAGTGTTTAGAATCAACCTCACAAGTCACCCCACTATTTTGCATACTAATTTTATCATCTTGTGACTTTGTATAGAATGAATAATTATTGATATCATATCCCTTCCAAGTGGGGACATTTAGATTTGGGCCAATAGCCAACAATCTTAATGTTTTAGAAGCATTGTCATCACTGAATATTGTTTCTTTAAATCAGATTATGAAAGTTCTATTATGCTTTTGCAACACTTTGATCATGTTCATTTTTGGGTGAATAGCTATCAGATATTCTTTGTGAGTACGTATGTAGGGTGTGACACCCTCTACCCCTCACATATATGTACTAATAATAAAAGGAATAAGAAATTAGAATTAATTAAAAGTTTTTAAAACACATTAAATACAAGCCTTTCAAAAGGGTAAAAGGCTCACATTCACTTTTCTAACATCATAATAAAATTTGTCCAAATAAATAATAAATTATGTCGACTCAAAACAAGGTCGTCCAAGACTTCATGCAATTAATATAGAAACCTATACCTCAATGTCACATCCTACCAAAGCATTGTGTTGTCGTGTCCTCTAGCATGAGGTTCTTCATAGTCATCCACCTAACCATCTGCTCCCACGAACACAAAGTTTGAGATCATCACAAGATCCAAACACAAATAGCACATAGGGAGTAAGTTATCACATTCCTAACTAATGGAGAGAAACAAGACAACATGTAGGTATAAATATCATATAAACAAAATAAAACTTACTCATAGTTTATGTCATTTCACCACTTTGTCGCCCAACATCACATCACAATGCATTATGTCTCATTCATTTTTAACATTCACGTACTCAAGGATCAAAACATAATATCACCAAGTCAATCAATATCGATCAATACACAAGCGTTATGCAACATATACACTAAGATTCAATCCTATATGCAATGTGGTACCATGTCAGTGAAAAACCTCATCGGGCACCTAGGAGTACATGACAAGACAAACCACACACTAGCAAGCCAAGTCACTTTCACTAGGTAAAATCATAGGGATATCAGTCAGGGTCACACTATTTTGCGAGAATGCTCCAACCACATGGGACCAACATAGGCTTAAAGGAACACTCAAACCAAGTATATTTACCCCCAAGGCCTACACTCCAAAGAGTCCATCAGGGCCTCTCCCTCCTGATTCAGGTCCAACCCAAAAAACATTTTAGCACACAGACTTTATCTATGAACTGTGCAAAACACACGACTCCTTAATTATTCTAAAAATAGTTTTATCTTGTCGCACTTGTGATTAAACTCGTCGGGTCCCCACAGTGGTTCCCATCACAATAATCATTACGCTTTAACTCGTCGCCCTTAAAGGGACTTGGCATTAACTCGTCGCCCTTAAAGGGACTTAGCATTAACTCGTTGCCCTTAAAGGGTCTTATAGTCGTGTGATTGTACAATTCATAGTGCACAACTCAATGCACACAACATCTCAATGCACATATATATCTTAATCACATACATACTTAATTTATCACATTCACTCGATTTTAATCACAATGATATAATCTCAATTTAACACGTTATCACACCTCCTGAATCATATACACTTTACCTATGAACTATGCAATACACATAACTACTCAATTGTTTTAAAAATCATTTTAACTCGTCAGGTTCCCACAGTGGATTTCATCACAATATTCGTCGCCCTTAAAGAATCTTACAATTGTGTGATTGCATAGTTCATGGCTCACAACTCAATACACACATCTCAATACACATTTATTTCATCATTCATCATAGGTTCAATTTATCACATACTCATAATTTGAATCACCATTTCATAATCTCAATATAAAAATTTATACAAAAGGTTTATCACAATATGGGGAGTAAAACCCCTCAAATAATTTCACACAATTATGTCAAAATCAATTAATCAAAATCATAAGTATAAAAAAAATGAAAACACCAAAAGCACTCTATTTTATCAACCAATTTGTATCAGAATATCAATATTGTATTTATAATCATAAAGGAAAAATTGTAATTCAATAAACATCCCAAAATAAATCCCAAATTAATCCCCTAAGGATCCCTACACATGTTCATTCTAACCCCAATTGCGATAAACTCATCTCTAACCTCTAAGTGGGCTCACTTGTGCATTGTGACAGCAATAGAGGCATCTCCAGTGGTTTCCTGAGATTCCTCCAATTTTTCCTTCGACTGCTCTGATAGGGTTCCCAAACGTCAGAAAGAAGGAGAAAGGATTGAAGCCTCCATTTTGTACTGTCTTCGTCGATTCAGTTTTCTCTCTCATTGAATATTTTATCGCAAATCCCAACACTGAAGGTGTGCGGAATTGAATCTTAAATCACATATAAAAGTTTTACGACAATCCAAAGGTTAACGAGTCAAGGATCATATTTTTACTGAGACAGTTCTGAGTTTCTGTGGGAAAAGAAAAGGCTACAATGTGAAGTGTATTTCTCTCAGCTCCAACATGATTTCGAAATTTCCAACAGTGAGAATGTTTGTAAATGAGTTCCAAGCCTGGTGCTCAAATTTCACAATGATCCAACGGTGAATGAGTCCTACATTGTCATTTTTCTAAGATAGGTTTGGTGGTATACAGGGAAAAGAAAGGGTTTTGGAATGAGGAGAGGGAAAAACGAAACTGAGAGAAAGATGAGGCATCGTCAGTGTGAAAACTGACCTAACACGTATCTATTTATAGCTAGAGTACTTACAACCTATTATTTACTCTATTTATTTATTTTTATTATTTTATAGAAAGAAACTCTATTTTATTTCCTATCAAATGAATACCCTTTTTATTTTCTCTCAAACCATTATTTTAATAAAATTATTTCTCCTTATTCATTTAATTACAAAAACCTCATTATTTTTCTAAAATCCTATTTGTTTATAAATAAAAAATTTCTTTTTAAATTAGTTTACAAAAAATGGGATGTTACATAGGGAACCTCCTATGTGTTATTCAAGATATACATATGTGCTTGTGAGACCTCCTATTGAGTCATTGTTACAACATTGTATCCTCGTGTACCCTTACCTCCTCGTGTCCAGTCATGACGACTTTCAGGAAGCCCAATAGAATGAACTGTTTCAATGTATTGAGAACAAAACTCAATAGCTTCTTTAGCAGCATAACTTTCAACAATGGAAGCTTCTGGTTGGTATTGATTTTTGGTATAACCCTTTAACACCTTTATGTATCGCTCAACTGGATACATCCATTGTAAAAAAATCAGACCACACAACCAGATCTCCCTCACGAGATGAAGAATTAAGTGAATCATTATGTCAAAAAATGATGGAGGAAAATACATCTCCAATTGAAAAAGGACAATGGAAGCCTCATTCTCCAAATCATCCAATTGTCGAGGGTCAATTACTTTGCTACAAATAGCATTAAAAAGAAAGCACAAATGGTTTATGGCAACTGTCATACCCTAATTTCGTCCAGGGACCATTGTTTGGTGGCATGCAACCTTCGCTTGACCGCCTCGAGGTACTTAACACTCATCGTTGTGTAATCCGTAAAGTCTCACAACATTCTGGAAATCAAAACAAGCATTATTGCACAATCCGTAAAGATCTGCAACATTCTGGAAGTCAAAAAGAGCATTGTTGCGTAATCCGTAAAGTCCCGCAACATTCCTGAGGGCAAAAAGAGTATCATTGCATAATCCGTAAAAGTTTCGAGATGTTTTGGGAATAAACTGGTCAAAAACACCAAAATGGGATTGTATTTAGCTAATTGGGGTGTGTGTAAATAAATGGGAGTGTATTTAGCAAAGGGGGGTGAACTTATCAGGATCCTCCATGTTTTGTTGAAAAATGGTTTCCAGGGCTTCCGTAATGCTTCCATAAAAATTCCGAAAACCTTGAGTAAGCATATTTCACTTAATATTGGTGAAAGGGAAGAGGAAAAAGAGGAGAATCAAGTCCTATATGCTTCCATAAGGCTTCCCTAATGCTTCTGTAAAATTCCCGTAACCCTAAATAAGCATATTTCTCTTAATATGGGTGAGAAGGAAGAGAAAAAAGAAGAAACTCAAGTCCTATATGCTTCCGTAAGGCTTCCGTAACTTTTCTGTAAATTATGAAAGATTGGGGGGTGAACTTATCAAGATGGGGGTGCAAATAGAAATTTTCAAATTTTCGAATCTAGGCCCTTCCAGAATATTTTCGAAGCGGGGTTGCTTATGGAGGAAGCAACCCAGCTCGCCTGGGCGACGCCTAGGCGAGCTGGGCGGCAACCTCCTCCCCCTTTTCCTATAAATAGGCGAAGGGAGGCTGTTTCAAAATATCCCTAACCCCCTTGGCTATGCATTTCAACTGTTTTTGGTGAAAAAAAATTGTTTCCGTGAAGAAAATCCAAGCCGAGGTGCTTCAGTAACGCTTCTGAGACGTTTCCGTGAGCAAATCCGTGAAGGTTTTCCATCGTTCTTCACCATTCTTCGTTCGTTCTTTGTTCTTTAACCGGTAAGTTTTCGAATCTGAGACTTTCAATTCATTTCTTGTTTTGTTGGCTTTCATCTTTATTTCATTCACTTTCAGTTTTTTTTTCTTCCGTTTTTAACGAGTTTTAATCGATCGTTTAAAGCCGTTATCTTGCCTAATAAATGATAAAATGAATTTCAACCAATCATTTGTGTTGTAATCTCGTTTAATCATTGTTAAAACAAAATCTAACCGATCGTTCACGTTGTAACCTCGGTTAAACCAAAAAAAGCAAAATAATAATAAAATAATCAAAATATCTTGAAAAATAATAATAAAATAATCAAAATATCTTGAAAAATAATAATAAAATAATCAAAATATCTTTGAATAAAATAATCAAAAAAATCAATCGGATGCTTTTTCTTTGGAAATTTCCTTGAATGAATTGACTAATAACCAAAGTGAAACTAAGGCTAAAATCAACTCACAAATCAAGCTTTGTCTGCAAAAATCACTAAAAACCATTTTAAGGTCCAACGTCTTAAACGGTCCTCTTTGCTTTTATCGGTTAACATGGACCATTCAAAAGCATAAAATCAACATGTAACTTTACCGCTTTTTCAAGAACTACGTAGGTCTAAGTTCCTCATCGCAATTGAGGATACGTAGGAGCAAAAACCTCACTTTTGTCGACCACCCCAAAGAGATCGTTAATGGTCCAACGCCTTAACGTTTCTCTCCTTTCAAAAACCAAGAGATCGTTAATGGTCTAACACCTTAACGTTTCTCCCCTTTCAAAAACCAAGATATCGTTAATGGTTCAACGCCTTAACGTTTCTCTCCTTTCCAAAAATTAAAAGATCGTTTAATGGTCCAACGCCTTAAACGACTTTTGTTCAGTTAAAATATATCTTGCGAAAAAAGATAAAAACAACTTAACCAACATTTAGTTTTCAAAGAACTACATAAATCTGATTTCGTCATCGCAATTAAGAATACGTAGGAGGGAGGAAAACACCCTTGTCGACCACAAAAAGATAAAAAATACAAAAAACATAAAAAGCATAAAAACACAAAAAAGACATAAAAAAGGGAAAATAAAACATTTTGAAGTCATATTTGCACACTTGATTAAAGGTTGTCGTCCCTTGTGACGGACGGGTGGGGTGTTAATACCTTCCCCATGCGTAAAAACAACTCCCGAACCTTTCACGATTAAAGTTCGTAGACCACACCTTTCCAATTTTTCTGACGTTTTCCTCGAATAAACATTGGTGGCGACTCCGCGCATTTTCCTCCCATGGAAGACGCACCCGTGAGTCTCGCGTCGTCCTCCCACCAAAGGGTAGGTTGCGACAGCAACCCTAACTTCATCAGGCGTGATTCCGCGAATCGCTACAGTCAATAGTTATAGCATTAAGACGTGGCAATCGTGAGACTTCAAGCCAACCAACTTCAGATCATTGAGGGCTACAAGGCTCTTGATATTTGAAGAGTATCCTTGTGGGACTTTTACACTCTGCAGACATTGACAAAAACTGCTCTTCTCTGTTGTTGACATTGTGTGGCATGCTGGGGGCAGATATGTTCACCGACCTTCTCATATCGGATGCAACTGCTCTCGTATTCCCATGTCAACCAGGTCTTGACGACATTTCAAACCATCCTTTTATTGCCTTTAATGTTAAGAAGGGTACCAATTAAACTATCACAAACATTTTTCTCGACATACATTATGTCTAGACAGAGTGACACACATGTAGATTGGACCAGTATGAAAGATCAAAGAATATTGACCTTATCTTCCATATGTTAGTCTCAGATGATGTCTTCTTTTGGGTCTTCCCAAAGATAGATATGATGTCCTTCACCTGATCATAAACTTCATTTCCAGCTAATGGTTGTGGCACATTTTTATTCTCTTGACATCCATTAAAAGCTTTCTCCAATCGTCGATACGGGTGATAAGGTTTAAGAAATCTTCGGTGCATGATATATACTATTTTCTTTCCATATTTTAGTTGGATGGAGCTTGTGTTTCTCTCACATATAAGGCATGCATGATGTCCTTTGACACTATATCTACTTAATTTTTCATATGTTGGAAAGTCATTAATAGTACAAAACACCATTGACCTTAACCTGAAGGTCTGCTGGAGATTCCCATCCCACACATCAACCCCATCTTCCCACAATTTTCTCAAGTCTTCAATCAATAGAGTGAGATACACATCCATATCATTCCTTGGCTTCCTTGGACCCGTTATCATCATACACAGGATAATGTATTTTCGCTTGATGCATAACCAAAGAGGGAGGTTGTAAATCATCAGCAAAACAGGCCATGGACTGTGGTTTGTGCTTAAGTTACCAAAAGAATTCATTCTGTCCGAAGCAAGACCAAGCCTTAGGTTTCTTGGCTCATCTCCAAAATGTGGATACAGACAATCAATTGTCTTCCGTTAGGGAGAATCAGCCGGATGTCAAAGCAATTCATCACTTTTTCTGCCATCAGCATGCCATGTAAGGTTTTTTGCATCATGTCCATTAGCAAACAACCGCTTAAACCTTAGTATTATTGGAAGATACCAGTACACCTTTGCTGGACGACTATTGTTTTTGCTTACACCATCACTGAATTCGTCATCCTTGACTTTGTACCATGATACCCCACATGTGGGGCACTTACGCATTTCTGCAAACTGATTTTTGTACAATATGAAATCATTAGGGCGTGCATGGATTTTCTGGTACTCTTTTCCCATAGGACATAAAATCTTCTTCGCCTCGTAGTGATTTTTTGGCAATGTGTTTTCTTCAGGAAGCATCTTCTTCAATAACACAAGCAATTAAGTGAAGCTTTTGTCACTCCACCCAAATCTTGCTTTCAAGTTAACCAAAGCTAACACCACTAACAACCTTGTGAAACTTGTGCACCCCGAATACAATGGCTTCTTTGAATCACTTTCTATTTTGTCATACAAAGGTGCATGTGCTTGTTGAAAAAAGTCTTGGCCAAGATCATGAATCATGTCATCAATAGGATCTCCGATGTCTTCATCAACCAGCTCAGTGTGAGAAATTGTTGGCATGTCTGGCAATTCCCCATGCCATATCCATTTTGTGTAACTCGGGATGATCTCGTGACATATAAGATGTGACCTTATTTCATTTACTGACTGACATTTCCCGTTCACACATTTAACACATGGACAGAAAAATTTTCCCCCCAAACTTTGTGCATTACGTTCAATAAATTGTACGAATTGTTCAACCCCATTCTCATACTCGTCACTAATGCGTGATGCTTTCATCCAACTTCGATCCATGTTTCCTCTTTGCTGTCAAACTTCATTAAGTTATCCGTCATGCATGTTATACTCACTTTCTTCATGAAAGGTGTGGCCCTATCCCATTCAGGAAGACGTTTTTATAGTAGATTCATACGTAAAGGTTTACTCTCTTTTCTTAGATTTGACGAAATTTCAGCAATATTTCGCATTGATCTCTAGGTACACAAGATGAAAGTAGGGACATGTTCCACAACCACCGCAGTCAAGTATGCACCCGAAGAACAAAGTGAAATGTAGTATACCAAAATTTCTTTAAATCATAGAAAAGAGAATTTGCCTATACGTATGAATCAACTATAAAAATAAGTCTTCCAAAACTATCCAAATAGATAATTCAAGATTCAATACATCGATTAATCCAAATTGTTCATATTAATCAATGTATTGAATCTCAAACGGGAAACTAAGGTTCACTCACAATGCATGTAACTACTAATATAAAACAATACTCATATATCAACAAGTATGTAATAAGCACATCAGTGTCACAAATAAATGCATACCTCAGAAGATGATGACTAACAACCACAAGGAGTACAGTGATGCAGTGCTATGGTATAGAAAAATGTGTACTTGATTACACTGGTAGTAAAACAAGACTTAACTGGTTCTGAAGAGCAGATATAATATGTAAGGTGAATGGGGGAAATAATCAAAACATGAAGTAAAGCAATACACAATCAGGTACAATGTAAGCTATTAAGGCCTTATCTAATGAGCCCATAGCAGACTAATAAAGATAATGGTTTATTCAGCTACAATACAAAAAAAATATATGATATATGCACAAAATGGAAAATGAAGCATTTGTAATTACAATAGAAACAAACATCCAACTTGTAAGGCCTGATATTAAGAGTGGAAACTTCAGTATGCAAGAAGAACAAACCATGATTCAACTCCATGCACTCTTAGGGAACATGTGTGGTTTCTTTTTCAAGTCTATCTAAATTTTAGAGTTCTTGCTATAGTACTCAGAGAAATCTAAAAGTTTTGGTACATATAGTTTTAGAAGTTTTGGTATGTCAAGGGAGAAAGAAAAAAAAGTAGAGAGAAAGACAAGAGTGTCAATGATAGTTTTGGTACATATAATTTTGGAGTTCTTGCTGTAGTACTATTATAACACTTAAATTTGTCCAAATTCATATGAGTTAGGTGCAAAAAATCCTAGAAAGGCAAGAGTGTCAATGATAGTTTGGCCAAATTCATCCATTTAAACCAAGGTTTGAGCTTCTTGAAGTTTTAGAACTTTCTCCTAGATTCTAAACAAGTATATTTTTCACATATGTATCATAAGGAACTTGTAGGCATCCCAACATTTGTCACAATATTTCACTAGTTGGCTTTTTACCAGATTTAGTAATTTCATGATACAACATTAAGGGCAATAAATATTATTTCATCTATAAATATCACATGAGAAACAAGCAAGGGGGAGAATCAAGTACGACGGAAAAACTAAAATATAAACTTGAGGGGCTATAGTTATATATATATATTACTTGATCTTGAGTACTTCCCACATCAAACTCATCAACAATGACAAAAACAATGCATCATGGTTCATGAAGCTTCCTGGCTCTAGAGTGCTTGCTAAGAGCTCATCATGTTTTTCTACTAAGGTGCAACTTAAGCTCATGCAAGTGTGATAAGTTTGGATGAGGTGAATACAAACTTCAATTATTTTTCTAGGGATAAAAGAACACATATAACTTGCTTCAATATCATTTTTTAAACGACCTAAACCATGCTCTTTAATTATCAATTTCATGTTCTGTTACTTTTGTTGAAAAAGTCACAAAGCCAACCGGTCTCATATAGGATGATAGTTTGATACTCAATAGTTAGCAAAGAGTACATTAGCATTTATAACATTGAATAATTACAAATTCTCTAGAACACAAAATCAAATCCTACACATTAGCTGAGAGCTCTACTCTACTGCAGAAACAATAAGACATTGAAGTCTTTGAAAAGCATAAAAGCAAAAGACATTAAAAAAGTCTTTGAAAAGCATAAAAGCAGGAGACCCGGAAGCCTTGTAAAGCATAAAACAGAGGACATTGAGTCCTATAGAAACATAAAGACATAGGACGTTGAGTCCTATGGAAGATAAAGACAGAGGACATTGAGTCTTATGAAAACATAAAGACAGAGGATGTTGAGTCCTATGAAAACATAAAGGCGAGCACGTTGAGTCCTACGAAAGCACAAAGATAGAGGACATTGAATCCTATGAAACATAAAGGCAAGGACATTGAGTCCTATGGAAACATAAAGACAAAGGACGTTGAGTCCTGTGAAACATAAAGGCGAGGACGTTGAGTCCTATGGAAACATAAAGATAGAGGACGTTGAGTCCTATGAAAAATAAAGACGAGGACGTTGAGTCCTATGGAAACATAAAGGCGAGGATGTTGAGTCCTATGAAAAATAAAGGCGAGGACGTTAAGTCCTATGGAAACATAAAGGCGAGGACATTGAGTCCTATGAAAGGTAAAGGCGAGGACATTGAGTCCTATGGAAACATAAAGGCGAGGATGTTGAGTCCTATGAAAGCATAAAGACAAAGGATGTTGAGTCCTGTGAAACATAAAGACGAGGACATTGAGTCTTATGGAAACATAAAGACAAAGGACGTTGAGTCCTACAAAAAATAAAGGTGAGGACGTTAAGTCCTATGGAAACATAAAGGCGAGGACATTGAGTCCTATGAAAGGTAAAGGCGAGGACATTGAGTCCTATGGAAACATAAAGGCGAGGATGATGAGTCCTATGAAATCATAAAGACAGAGGACGTTGAGTCCTATGAAATATAAAGGTGAGGACGTTGAGTCCTATGGAAACATAAAGATAAAGGACATTGAGTCCTATGAAAAAAAAAGGTGAGGACGTTGAGTCCAATGGAAACATAAAGGCGAGGACGTTGAGTCCTATGGAAATATAAAGGCGAGGACGTTGAGTTCTATGAAAGCATAAAGACAGAGGACGTTGAGTCCTATGAAACATAAAGGCAAGGACATTGAGTTCTATGGAAACATAAAGACAGAGGGCGTTGATTCCTATGAAGAAAAAGGTGAGGACGTTGAGTCCAATGGAAACATAAAGGCGAGGACGTTGAGTCCTATGGAAATATAAAGGCGAGGATGTTGAGTTCTATGAAAGCATAAAGACAGAGGACGTTGAGTCCTATGAAACATAAAGGCAAGGACATTGAGTTCTATGGAAACATAAAGACAGAGGACGTTGATTCCTATGAAAAATAAAGGCGAGAATATTGAGTCCTATGGAAACATAAAGGCGAGGAAGTTGAGTCCTATGATAGATAGAGGCGAGGATGTTGAGTCCTATGGAAACATAAAGGCAAGAACATTGAGTCCTATGAAATCATAAAGATAGAGGATGTTGAGTCCTATGAAACATAAAGGCGATGACATTGAGTCCTATGGAAACATAATGACAGAGGACATTGAGTCCTATAAAAAATAAAGGCGAGGATGTTGAGTCCTATGGAAACATAAAGGTGAGGACATTAAGTCCTATGAAAGATAAAGGCGAGGACATTGAGTCCTATGGAAACATAAAGGCGAGGACGTTGAGTCCTATGAAACATGCCAATAGGTACTAGTACCCAAGGGCTCAACCATATAAGAAAGCAAGAGGTTAACTCTTTGAAAGGGTCACTCAACCCAAACTCAAAAGATAGGACATTGGATTTTGGAAACTGACAGATAAAGAGAAATCTATGCACCTATAGCCTGATATGGAGCATGAGTTATGGATCGCAGAGGCGTGCAAATATCATCCTAAAATGTAGTAAATGTAGGCTTTCTATCTAGCAATGCAAAAGGTTTTGAATCATGAAAATTAAGCAATGCTCATTACATTCTTTCCATCTTTTTTTTTTTGTGAAGAACACAGATTGACCGCCTCTTTCTAAAGAACGTGATAATTTATGCAATCTCATCCTATCTTTTGCAAATCCCTTCGGAGACTCCCTCAGAGTGTATATTTTGTTTGACATAATCACTTGACAATTTTGGATGACAGCAGTGGAGCTATTTGACATTTTAATCAATCAACTGAAATATTGATCCTAGGGTTCGTCCCTTTTTGTTTAAAAACTTTGATTATTCTACATAGCAAGAAAATATAAGGCTTTGGGACCGATCGCATGCACCATTGAAGAGTGTTTAAGGGTTATATTGAGTAAGAACCTTGAGAGCATTACTTGTACTTTTATTCATTTCAACTTTTTGGGTTGGGCTTTACTTCATTTGTCTTATACATTGATATTTATTGCACTTTTATGCCTTCCTTGTAAAATAGAGGACTTTTGTCTTCTTCTTTTTTTCCTCTTTTTTTTTGCTTCCTTTGGCGAATTTTCTTTCTGCTCTTTTTTTTTTTAACATCATTGTTGCCTAACCTAGAGCTTAGTAAACCTCATGCATGTGTTGTTTGCATTGCTCTTCTCACCGGTTTAGTGGTGGTTCATACTCAGGGTTTTTGTTTTGTTTTTTTTTTGTTGTTTTTTTAGAAAACAAATATGGTTTGGCTCGGAGGAGGTAGTAAGGGATAAATTAGTGTTTGGGATGAAGAAACACAACCACATGTCATTTCAAATCTTGACTAGAGAGTCTTATAGTTGGATTTTGGGACAAAACCTCTAATAAACATGCTCTTGATTATTTTTTTATTTTTTTTATATTATTATTATTACCCTAACTTTTGCTTAGGTCGTCCTTTCGGGTTTTCAACCTACCAAGTGAGAACTTCTTATCAGCCCTCTAGTTTGCTTGAAGCTCATGCATGGTGTTGTCATTGCCCCAGTGTAGGATTCAGAGGTATCTGCTGTTGTCGTTTGTCATGACCTTGTAGCAAGAAGAAATGAAAGAAATTATGCAGGATATTGAAAAAGAATTTTCAAGGACAAAAAATATTTAAAGGATTTTCAATTGAGAGATTAAGTCAAATGACACATGCTCTTCACAAATCTTTTTTTAAGAAAGACAAATTTTAAGAAAGATAAGATGAGGTCGCATGAATTCTTGTACTTATTATTTATTTATTTGGAAACACAATTAATCAAATGTTTATTCAGCTTTACTTGTCACTTACGACGCCCCCACCAAACGTGTAGAACGCGTAATTTTTGATTGGGCAGACTTGAAGATCAACTCAAGATCACAGGTCACTTGAGCAAACGAACCAGCGACATACATTCATGTCCCAGTGAAAGTTAAATAAATATGCAAAGATGTAATTGTAGGAGAATGAGAGACAACAACATCAAATTCATCCATATTATTGACATTGTGACTGTTGTTTACAGTAGTAGCATACACCTGAAAATCCTAATGAGTCCTTGGAAACATCTAACAACAACCTTTATATTGCCCCAAGCATCATGCATAGTATTTCTTGATGACATCAAAGTTCACAAGCGATTCTCCTCCTAAAATCTCAGCCAGCCTACATCGATCAGACTTTACACCTTATGTTTCAGGGTCATACAATGCTCAATGGAATGCCCTAGCAGTCCCCCATGATAAGCACATGTCACATTGGATTTGTATCCTCTGGGAAATGGAGGTTGAGGAATCATTTATGGGCTTATGACTACCAATGCATTATCGAGTAGATACGGGAGTAAGTCAGCATATGACACTGGAATTGGGGTGAATTCTACAGGCTAATTTTCTAGAAAGTTCCTTCCCTGGTTGGTGTTTTGATTGGAATTAGGGGTGGTGTTTGGTCTTGAATGAGCAATAGGTGGATTTTGTGGTCGATTTAGGGGTGGCCTTTGTGGATGATTGGGTGTTCTTGGTTGCTAGGGTGGTCAGTAATGGGAAAGACTGATATTGTCTGATTATTGATATTGTTGAGGAGGATATTGGTACATGGGATTTAAAGGGGCTAGTGGGAAATTTGGCCATGTAGGAATGTCAATCATAGCATGGGTTTCTCCCTCCTTCTTATTCCCTCCACTCATCCTAGGTCTTTTATTACTAGAACTCGTAGTAGCAGCATAATCAAATTTCCCTCTTCCCAGACCCGCCTCGATCCTCTCACCAGCAAACACTAAATCTGCAAAACTTGAAGGCATGTAACCTACCATCTTCTCATAGTAAAACACAGGCAATATGTCCACTATCATTGTTATCATCTCTCTCTCCATCATTGGGGGCGCTACTTAAGCTGCCAGATCCTTCCACCTTTGAGTGTATTCTTTAAAAGATTCATTGTCTTTCTTGCACATATTATGTAGTTGCATTCTATCTGGAGTCATATCAGAGTTATACTGATATTGCCTAATGAAAGCAACCATTAGGTCCTTCCAGGAATGGAGCCAAGAGGGTTCCAGGTTAGTATACCAGGTAATAGCTACACCAACAAGACTCTCCTAGAAGAAATGCATTAACAACTTTTCATCTTTCGCATACGCCCCCATCTTCCTACAATACATTTTCAGGTGATTCTTTGGGTAAGTGGTTCCCTTGTACTTATCAAAATCTGGCACCTTGAACTTTGGAGGAATAACCACGTTGGGTACCAAGCACAACTCTGACATGTCAGCAAAGGCATAATTTCCTCCTCCTTCAATGGCGTGTGGCCTTTCCTCCATATGCTCAATCCTTTCCTTCTCAAGTACTGTGGAAGGCCCCTTTCCCCTTACAAAATGCAAGGGTTGTGATAACGGGCCACATTGAGATATTTCGGGAGCGTTCAACATAGGGATATCAAAAAAGCACTCATTATTCTGGCCTTGGCACGCGTCTAGTAAGGGTGTCATAAAGCATGATCTTTCTCTTTGGTTACAATGATTACAATTCTAATTTCAAGGAAAGAATGCAATGAGCAATGCAACCAAAGTGGAAAGACAAACAAGTATGAATGTATGTGAATGATACGTTGCTGAAGTATTGTGAATTTTACACAAGACATTCGGTAGAACATAGGGTCGAATCAACTCTAATTTTCATTAAATCTCGTTAGAGTCAAAGTGCAACTGGAAATAAAACATGGACACATAAACGGTTCCTAACTTTATAAGTTATTAGCTCAATCATGTGTTGGTAGTAATCAAAGAAGCTATGTAAATTTGACCCATCTTCTGCCCTAACTTTCACAAGTTGGTTACTTTCATACTTTGATCTTGACTTGATAAAATCCTTTTCTTAAAAGACATCGCTTGGTTAGACCCTATGTTCGCAGGAATAGAAATTTTGATTGCCAATATTTCAACAACCTATCATAGAGGAGATATGATGAATGATCAGGGCATAGCTATGTTATACATGACAAATGTATTTATCAAACCGACACAAGACGCCCGAAACACCACCCTTTTCTTGTTAACAATGCATTGGGTACCATGTTCATGTGATTTCAATCATTTTTGGGAGAATGGATTGTATAACCCCAACATGTTTTGTTTAAAGCTATTACCACGGTACCCAACACATGAAACTAAAAACATGGTGTAAACTTTCACACTTCATTGTGACTTTAGGTGACGAAGAAGGGAATGCAAGGCATGAACAACTATATGGTAGGATTATGTATAACATGTGAACGATGATAATAGAATGTATGAAATTGGCTGAACAAAAACATGCTAAATGAATATGTATGACAATGCAATGACTTATGCAAATGCAATGCATGAATATGATAAATGATAAATGCAGAAATGATATGTCCACTATGATTTCATGAAGAGATGCATGATGCGATCAAGGAAACCAAACATGGTGAGTTTGCCCTGTGTCCTTAATTTAGGAATCTAATGGAAAGGATCCAAAAGTCCACTATCTAGTGACAACTCCCAAGGGTATTTTCATGTAACCTTACCGGCCTCTAGAGATATCATTCTCTTAGGCAATACACTGTGGCAATAGGGACTATCAGCGACAATGCATCACCAAAAGAGAAAAACTCTAGATAAGGCTTCACTGTTATCAAGAGAGTTAGGGACCCAACATGACCATAAATTGACCTCCACTCCCTATGGCTAACACAGACCCAGGTATAGGGTCGAATATCTCAAAGTGTGTGCAAAAAGTATGGGTGTCATGTGTGAATGAAGCAACCTAAGAATTACCCAACCCCACTTGCAAAACAACCCGAAAACTCCTAGGCATATACAAGAAGTATAGCACATGTCGTCTATCCTAGGATTCAATGGAACAATTTATTTCTAACTACAAAGGTAATAGATACAAAGATACACACCAAGAAGTAACAACGTAGAAAAGGTTATATACAAACATAAGTGAAACAACAAATAAAGGAAACAAGTTTGAAGCTAAACCACAAAACAAATGATAACGGAATGAAACTTTAACAAACATGAGCACAATGCAGGGATTTAAAGAGAAAGGGGAAATAAATAAATAAAAGATTATGATAAAATTTCACCACTCAATCAAATGACTTAACTCTCTAACGAGTCCCCAGTGGAGTCGCCATCTATCACAACCTACCTTAGACAGAGCGGTGAAAGAAAATCAATAAAAACACGTTTGTCCCCAAAGGAGAAAATGAGTGGGAGTCGCCACCAATGTTTATTCGAGGAAAACGTTAGAAAAACCAAAAAGAGGTCTACAAATTTCAAAAAGAAGGGTTCAGGAGTTGTTTAGAAGAGGGAGTATTAGCACCCCACGCGCCCATCACAAGGGATTGCAGCCTTTAATCGAGTGTGCAAACCATGACTTCAAAATTATTTATTTTACATCTTTTATTATTATTATTATTTTGAATCGACAACGGTGTTGCCCTTGCTTCTATGTATCCCCAGGTGCAATAAGGAAATCAAACATACATAGTTAAGTAAGAATGTTTGTGAGTTGAATTGATTTTTTTTCTTGAAAGATTTATTTTAATTGCAAACATAGAGTCATTAAGCTGTTGGACCTTGAAACAATCTCAAGTTATATTTGAGTATACAGCACTACATATATAATATCAAGAGGAATACATAAGGGTACAAAGATTACACCCGATCCTTAAGAAAAACTAATTGATCGTTGTGCAGGGCACAAGAGAAATGACAAAGGAAATGATCCACGGTTGCAATTCTGTAGCACCTTGGCTTTACTTTTCTTCTTCTCCTTTTCCTTCTACGTTTTTCCTCTATTTTCTTTAGTTCCAGAACCCTTAACTCTTCCCCTGGATGGATATTTATAAGAAAAGGCCATTTGGTGCTGGGGAAGCTTGCCCAGGTGAGTAGCTTGCTTGGGGCTAAAGCTTTTTCTTGTCCCAAGGGAGCTAAATGTAGCCTAGGCAAGTTTAGGGTCAGAAAACTCTAGGGAATGACCATTTTGCCCCTTCCTTGCGGCTTTTGTTTCTAAAACTGACAAACAACCATCAAAACCTTGTGCGACCCCTTCGCCTTGCACTATAATCGGTGCCAAACACTGTAATTTGATTAGCAATGATCAAAACATCATATATGAATGATAAAAACATTATACTCAGATGAAATTAGGGTCTGACAAAGTCCAAGTCCTTAAATCCGTTAATTGCCATCAAAAGAAGTGCTCTGCTATGCAGACCTACTCTAACGCTAAAGGAAGTGGATTCATGTTTGAGTGTTTAACATAATAGCCTAGAGGAGTGTTTTTTAACATGAAGAAATGCTTGCATTAGCATTAAATGCTCCATTTGCCACATTCTTCAGAAAACTCAACCTTAATGATCCAATGGTGCCGAGTGGAAGGATCATCACTTTAGGGACAATAGGTTGATCTTCCCCAAGAACTCACATCAACGGGAAGGTTTGGCAACTTGATGTCGGCTCTTTTCCTCTTGGGGCTTGTCTAACATGGAGAACCTTCCTAGGCTCTAGCTCTACCATAGACTTAGATAAACTTAGAATAAGCAGGACTAGAGGACAAAGCTTCAAGAAGAAAAAATGAAAGCTAAAGAAAAGAAACCTATCCATTTAGAGACAATGAACATTTGTTGAAGAAGGCTTATAAATACTAGAAGCTTTGAAGACATGAACAACTAATTGAAGCGCTCATATTCAAATTCTTTTTTGTAAAAACCTCTTTGTCAATTCTTGTAAAGTTTAGAATAGCTCTCAAAACTCTTTGATTATCTTGAGAGAAAACACTACCTGCTAAGATTGTATATTCGTTTGTAAGATGATTGTAAGTTAGTCAGTGTGCAAACAAACAAACAAATGTTCTGATTTGTATTAGAGCCAACAATGGCTTGGTAGGACAAAGAATACTAGTTGTAGAAGGCTTGGTGTAAACCTAGAGTTGTAGAGCCAGATGTAACACCCTTAAATATAATCTTTCAAATAACCCATTAATTCTACTTAACCAAAAAGTAAAAATCGATTCTTATTAATGATAACTCAAAGTTTAGAAAATGTAGTGGAAATTTTTGTCGGAAATAAAAAATTTTCAAATCAATTTCAAAGAGCATCATTTAATCTTTAAATCATGTGAGGTAAAACGTAATAGTCCTTTAACATGTTAAAACTTGAGTTGATAAGTAAAACAGAAATATAAATAAACCGTACATGCTTAGAGAAGTAATGGATGAAAATAAATAGGTGAACCTCCATGGTCACCAGATATAATAATTAAGTGTCATATGCCAGAAGAGTTAACAAAATACGTACGTCTCAAATGAACCAAGGAGCAACAAATACAACCCAAAATAATAATGTAAATAGTAAGGACTGATAATTACAAAAGGTTTGAGCCTAGATCTACCCATTCCAAAATACATATAAAGGAAAAACTTAAAACTCAAAGAAATCATCTATACCCAAGCCCAAAGTCAGTTGTATCCACAAAAAGAAATCAGTAAAGTCAGATGGAGAAAGGTCTCCTAATGGGACTCCTCAAATGAATCCTGCGAGGAATCCTCCTTTATAAACTTTGGCTTCGTGATAAGGTCCTCCTTGTCCATAAATGGATCCTCCTCATACGATGCATCCTCCTTCAAGTCCTGTCCTTCATTTGTCGACACGAGATCCACCATATCCACCCTGGGTGGTTGATGTGTCATCATTTTCTCCTATTTCTTAACTCTTTCTGTCACCATTTTAATTACTGATTAGCCTTAATTATCAAATTAATTATGCAGTTTTATCATTTGGGCCTATTGGATTAATTTTTTGTTTTTAATTTAATTTCAGGAGAATTATAGGCAATTGGGCTTGAATCCAAAATTAGGCTTGGACTTGAAGAGAGCAGACTATTTTATTCTACCAAATCTTATCTTATCTAGATTTTATCTCATCTAGATATTATTTAGATTTGATTTCATTTAGATATTATTTCATCTAGATCTTATCTTATCTAGATTTGATGTCATCTAGATATTATTTCATCTAGATTTTATCTTATCTAGATTTGATCTCATCTAGATATTATTTCATCTAGATCTTATCTTATCTTATCTAGATTTTATTTTATTTATGGGCTTGGATTTAAAACAAATTTGTAAAGCTTTGGGGCTGAAAACTATATAACAGCACCAAGGTTCTAGTTTAAGCTCTCTCTCCTTCCTATCTTTTTCCTCTCTCTTCTCCCCTCTCTCTCTTTTTCGTTTTAGTTTTTATAGTGCTACTCTCTTTTTCGTTTTAGTCACTTTTTATTTTAGCAATAAAATTTCGTTCTTGCTTCAATCTACAATTTCGTTCTCTATTGATTAATGGAAGGCTAAGTCTCTAGCGTTGTTTTCTCTTGAGGATCACGCACAGTTCTCTTTGAGGTTCTATTATTACTATTAAATTCTGATCAGTTTTTCTCTTCACCAATTACTCTGTATTTGTTGCTATTAACCCATGCATGCTTAGTGCTTGATTAATTATCTCCGCGCTTAATTTACGTTCATGCTTAATGATCGTTCATGATTAATTGGTGTATGTGTTGCTTAATCACATAATGAATGCCTTATGTTAAATTTCGCTTAGTAATTTAATTTAGGGTTGGATTAAGTGGTTGAACTGATAAAGGATAAATTCTCGTAACCTAGGATAAGAGACTTGCTTGTGAATCAAGGGGAAGCAACATGTTTTAATTCTGATATTTTCTAATTCAAATTTATTCGCTGTTTAATTTACAAAAACAAACACCCCCCCCCCCCAAATTCGTTACTGTTTTATTACTATCTGTTATGAACGTTTGGTTGACCATTACTCGTTGGGAGACGACCTAGGATCACTTCCTAGATACTGCATTTTTAATGTTTATTTGATTCGAGTACGGCCTCAATCAGTGGTACCCAAGACTCAAGCAACACCGAATAAGGAGACATCAGAAAAGGAAAAGTCGCATCAATATCCTTGGATGATAAGTTAGATCTAGTAGAAGACATCTTAATGCTGGCAGATGATGAATACGACTTAGACGGAATGACAACCTCAGGCACGGGCATCACGAAGCGATTATAGGATGACATAGGCTGAGTCCATGAAAAGCAAAAGTGATGATGCAAATCTTGGCTCTTGGTACATCTGGCATACGACAACAACATAGGAACTCAGAGAAGTGATCCACATGGATACGTCATCATGTTCCCACTTGGTCTTAATAGCATTAATATAGAATGGGAGATGCAACACTAGGCTCGTCATCTGGTCCTGAAAATGGTAATGAAGGAGTGACTAGCAAACACAGGCGTTAAGTCCCACACATAACCTAACAACCACCACATATAGTTGACTAGCAAACACCAGTCACGACATCCTACTCTCACATTGTTCTTACCTTGGACCCAACACTACCACTAAGCCTCCCAGGCTTTCATGGTCTTACGCAACATATGAATGACAATTGGGAGGACACGTTACTTGTTGGTACAGGACATGGAGCTCTCACCAACCATGGATATAGCTCCGTTGTAGTCAAGAATGCCAAGTGAGGCCTGTGAGTTCCCCGAACTAACCAAAAAATGCCCTTAGTTAGGTTATCACCACTCAACATTCCCCCGGGTTCCTTTGAACCATTCGAACTGTCCCCCAGTGTACCTATTGTGTGTCATCCTCCCTCACTTAGCAAATCCTCACTCATTCTTCATGATGAGAAGTATGAAAAACGATTGCATTGGTGCTTGTGAATAGACATTATAGGACGTATTCCCACTAAGTATAGGGTTGTGTCCCAACTCCCGACACAACAGTCACTCTAATTCTAACACAATCATGCTACTCATTCTTTTATCTCTTCCTCGTAATGCATATTGATCTTCACAAAGTCCTCGACTAGAAGTATCCTTCATCGTGGGCACAAACACAAGCATAATTTGAGATGAGGGAAATTAATCATCTTCCCTCTCTATAATCACCACCAATATGCTTGTTTAAGTGGACAAGATCACTTTCACATTCATTACTATTAATCCAAATACCAATTCATCACAAGACATCCAAATAAAATTTGTCAAGGCTCAGACCCCTAGACCCAATCCCAAAGCACAACAACTCATGATCAATAACATAACAATTCATATCATGCAACATTCATTGCCAAGTGGTCACACTCACTTGGTCTTACAACATCATAACAATTCAAATCATGCAACATGCATTTCCAGGTAGTCACACTCACTTGGTCTTACAATATTTAATTGTAATAATTCACATAATAACTTTCAATCAAAATAATTAATTCATATCATGTTTCCCATGAAATGCTGCACTTATAAGACACTTTCTCATTTGGAATTGTGCCTAATTACCAGTTTTTAAAATCAATATTCCCATTGATGTAGAAATCCAATTAGGACAAATCATTTATGTTTACTGATGTGTCATCATTTTCTTCTATTTTCTAAACCCTTTTTGCACCATTTTAATTATTGATTGGTCTTAATTGTCAATTAATTAGGCAGTTTTATTATTTGGGCTCATTTAGCTAATTTGATGTTTTTAATCTAATTTCAGGAATTAATGAAACATTGAGCTTAATCCGGATTTTGGTTGTGGACTTGAAGAGGGCAAATAAAGCAGCGCTTACCTTAGTTAAGAGGGCAAATAAAGCAGCGCTTACCTTAGTTAATTTCTAATTAGGAAATTTCGCAATTTTATTTTATGTTGTTCAGTGTTTATTTCGTTTTGGGCCAGAGTTTTGTAATAGGGCCCAGTGACTTTGAGTGACTCTTTTTCAATAGCTGCCTTGGGATTCGTGCAGGGCATTCTATTCTGTTATGCTATTTTCATTATTCAGAGCTTTGGTTTTAGGTTTTCACGTTTTTCTGTTCCCTTGTTACAATTTTCGTTCTTAATGCAAATTTCCGTTTTCTACTTCTAATTACGAGTTCATTCTTGCTTCTTCTTCTACTTTCATTTACGTTTCTGTTCATTTACGTTTCTGCTTCATGTTTCATTTGCGTTTTCTGTTTGAATCCATGGAAGGCTAGATTTTCTGGTGTTGTTTCCTTTTCAGGACGAAGCCCAACTCTCTTTGAGGTTTCGTTTGTAATGTGGTTTCCTGGCAGTTTTCCCTTCACCAGTTATCCCAATTTCGTGAATATTAATCAGTGCACGTTTCGTGTTCGATTAATTGCCTCTGAGCCTAACTTGCGTTCATGCTTAATGGACGAAGGGCTAACTGGTGTATGTGGTGCCTAATCACGTATTGAAAACCCTAAGTTGATTTTCGCTTAGTAAATTGAAATAGGGTTGGATTAAGTGGTTGACTGTTAGGGACGAATTCTCCATAACCCAGGATAAGAGAGTGGCTTCTGAATCAGAGGAAACAACCCGTTTTTAATATTAGTAGTTTCGTATTCCATTTTATTTGTTCTGCTCTTTAATTACCAAACAACCAAACCCCCCCCCCCATCGTTACTGTTACTGCAAGTATATTATGAACATTTGGCTTGTCACTGCTCGTTGGAAAACGACCTAGGATCACTTCCTAGTTACTGCACTTTCATGTTTATTTGATTCGGGTACGGCCTCGATCAAATTTGGCGCCGTTGCCGGGGAGCAGTGTCCAAAGGTTCATAATAGCTAGCTAGTGTTGTGTGTTTAATCCTTTCGTGTTTTATGTTTAATTGTTAGTATTGTGTTAGTATGTGTGTTAGTGTTGTTTAGTATCCTGGTATTTTGTTTAATGTGTGTTCTGTTTCAGTTTTCCCATTAAGTGTTTCCCCTGTTTCAGTCTTGGGTGTTTTGCTGTGAAGATTGTGCTTGAAAACAGAGTAGTAGTAGAAATCAGCTTGCGGAAAAACAGAGTAGTAGTAGAAATCAATTAGAGACGGATTTTAGCGACCACCCATGCTGAATTATTTGGGATTTTTTGTTTTAGTAGCTAGGGTTGTTATTTTTGGCTGAATTTTTTTTGTGGTAACTTCTTTTAATCCATATTTTGTGGGAAAAATAGCTAGAGCCTTTAGTTTGGTCAGATTTGAAAGTTCCAAAAAACTAGCAAATTTTGTGTTTGTCAAAACTTCAAACGGCCATAACTTTTGCTCCGTTTATCAGAATCGCAATTATTATATATGCATTTGGGGTAGAAAAAAATTTCCTACGTCGTGGCAGCCGGCCGTAGACCGGCTGAGGTCTCCATCGTCCAAAAAAAGGGATTCTGTCAAAAGTTTTTTATTTTTCAAGTTTTATTCACTTATTTTTCTTAACCTACCAATTTTAGCTTTCATAGTTAGACTTTGAATTTTTGTCTGAAATTTTTTGTGCTATCTTCTCATCATTTTATAAGGTTGCTCACAAAATTTCAAGTCATTTGGATATCATTTGAGGGTAGTTGTAGTTCAAACCTACACCTTTATTTACATGACAAGGCAACTAGTTGTGTGCATGCTGAATGTAGTGTATGACTAGAGGCAATCCATCTGACTTACAACCCTTTGATCCTGAGATAGATAGGACATTTCATAGATTATTTAGGCATCATTTTATACCTTTTGATCATTCTGAGCATTCCATAACTGGTGAATCTGTGCATTCTGTTATTGGTGATTTTGAACATCCTGATCTTGAGCATTATAATTTTGAGCATTCTGATTCTGAGCATTCTGATTTTGCACATTCTGAGAACATGGCACAACCTCCACCTCGTGAGAGGACTCTAAGGGAAATGGCTGCACCTGATTTCACCTATGAAAGCTTGTGCATCCAATACCCTGATGAGGATGTCCCATATGTTCTTAAAACTGGACTGATTCATTTGCTTCCAAAGTTTCATGGCCTTGCAGGTGAAGACCCGCACAAACATTTGAAAGAATTTCACATTGTCTGCTCCACCATGAAACCCCCAGATGTCCAAGAGGATCACATATTTCTGAAGGCTTTTCCTCATTCATTAGAGGGAGTGGCAAAGGACTGGCTGTATTACCTTGCTCCAAGGTCCATCACGAGCTGGGATGACCTTAAGAGAGTATTCTTAGAAAAAAATTTCCCTGCTTCCAGGACCACAGCCATCAGGAAGGATATCTCAGGTATTAGACAACTCAGTGGAGAGAGCCTGTATGAGTATTGGGAGAGATTTAAGAAACTATGTGCCAGTTGCCCCCACCATCAGATTTCAGAACAGCTTCTTCTCCAATATTTTTATGAAGGACTCAGTAATATGGAGAGAAGTATGATAGATGCTGCTAGTGGTGGAGCCCTTGGAGACATGACTCCTGCTGAAGCCAGAAATTTAATTGAGAAGATGGTCTCCAACTCCCAGCAGTTTAGCGCCAGAAATGATGCCATAGTCATTAGAGGAGTGCATGAGGTAGCTACAAACCCATCTGCATCATCTGAAACTAAGAAGCTTGAAGGCAAACTGGATGCATTGGTTAACTTGGTAACCCAGCTGGCCTTGAATCAGAAATCTATACCTGTCGCAAGGGTTTGTGGTTTGTGCTCCTCTGCTGACCACCATACAGACCTTTGCCCTTCCATGCAGCAACCTGGAGCAATTGAGCAGCCTGAAGCTTATGCTGCAAATATTTACAATAGACCTCCTCAACCTCAGCAGCAAAATCAACCACAGTAGAGCAATTATGACCTTTCCAACAACAGATACAACCCTGGATGGAGGAATCACCCTAACCTCAGATGGTCCAGCCCTCAGCAACAACAACAGCAGCCTGCTCCTTCCTTCCAAAATGCTGCTGGCCCAAGCAGACCATACATTCCTCCACCAATCCAACAGCAGCAGCAACCCCAGAAACAGCCAACAGTTGAGGCCCCTCCACAATCTTCCCTCGAAGAACTTGTGAGGCAAATGACTATGCAGAACATGCAGTTTCAGCAAGAGACCAGAGCCTCCATTCAGAGCTTAACCAATCAGATGGGACAATTAGCTACCCAATTGAATCAACAACAGTCCCAGAATTTTGACAAGCTGCCTTCTCAAGCTGTCCAAAATCCCAAAAATGTCAGTGTCATTTCATTGAGGTCGGGAAAGCAGTGTCAAGGACCTCAACCCGTAGCACCTTCCTCATCTGCAAATGAACCTGCCAAACTTCACTTTATTCCAGAAAAAGGTGATGACAAAAATCTACCTAACAATTTCTGTGCAGGTGAATCTTCTTCCACAGGTAATTCTGATTTGCAGAAGTAGCACATTCCCCCTCTTCCATTCCCTCCAAGAGCAGTTTCCAACAAAAAAATGGAAGAGGCAGAGAAAGAGATCTTGGAAACGTTTAGAAAAGTAGAGGTAAACATACCTCTGTTGGATTCAATAAAGCAAATTCCAAGATATGCCAAATTCTTGAAAGAGTTGTGCACTAATAAGCGGAAGCTTAAAGGAAGTGAACGAATTAGCATGGGCAGAAATGTCTCTGCATTGATTGGTAAATCTGTTCCTCAAATTCCTGAAAAATGCAAAGATCCAGGTACATTCAGCATACCTTGTATTATAGGGAATAGTAAGTTTGACAATGCCATGCTAGATTTAGGAGCCTCTGTTAGTGTTATGCCTCTGTCGATTTTTAATTCTCTATCTCTAGGTCCCTTGTAGTCAACTGATGTGGTAATTCATTTAGCTAATAGAAGTGTTGCCTATCCTGTTGGTTTCATAGAAGATGTCTTAGTTAGAGTTGGTGAACTGATTTTCCCTGTTGATTTTTATATCTTGAATATGGAAGATGGATTTTCTCAAGGATCAGTTCCCATCATTCTAGGCAGACCCTTTATGAAAACTGCTAGAACTAAGATAGATGTTTATGCAGGCACACTGTCCATGGAGTTTGGTGATATAACTGTTCATTTTAATATTCTGGATGCTATGAAATACCCATCTGAAGATCTTTCTGTATTTCGTGCTAAAATAATTGACCATGTTGTTGATGAATACATGACTGATCTTTATTCTAATCTGCATGCCTCTCACTCTTCATGCATTGAGTCTGAAATTGTACTTGATCATATGTCTGAATTTGATGCTGAGAGTGAATCTGAGAGTGATATTGATTGCATGCCTGGTAGTGGTGTTTTACCTCTTGAGATTGATTTTATAGAGTCAGATAGGACTAACCATGTTTCAGGAAGTACACATACCTCTGACTTTCTTTATGAGGTAAAGGCTGAGAAACCATCCCCTTCCACCACTGTCCAGCCGACCACACCAGAATTGAAGCCTCTGCCATCGAATTTAAAATACGCTTACTTGGATGATAGCAAGAGTTTTCCAGTGATTATATCTGCCTCCCTTGCTGATGAGCAAGAGGAGAAGTTGTTGTCAGTTCTCAAGAAGCATAAGAAGGCTATAGGTTGGACCCTGGCGGACATTCCTGGTATTAGCCCATCCACATGTATGCATCGAATAAATTTAGAGGATGGAGCTAAACCAGTAAGACAGCCACAGAGAAGACTCAACCCGGTGATTCTTGATGTAGTGAAGAAGGAGATAACCAAGCTTTTGCAAGCTGGAATCATTTATCCTATCTCCGACAGCCAATGGGTGAGTCCCGTCCAGGTAGTCCCGAAAAAGACTGGCCTCACAGTGATCAGAAATGAGAAGGAGGAGTTGATTCCTACTCGGGTGCAGAACAGTTGGAGAGTCTGCATTGACTATAGGAGGCTGAACCAGGTTACCAAAAAGGACCATTTTCCCCTGCCATTCATTGACCAGATGCTTGAACGCCTGGCAAGTAAATCCCACTACTGTTTCCTTGATGGTTTTTCTGCTTATATGCAAATTACTATTGCTCCTGAGGATCATGAAAAGACCACATTCACCTGCCCCTTCGGCACTTTTGCTTATAGGAGGATGCCTTTCGGCCTGTGCAATGCCCCTGGTACCTTCCAGCGGTGCATGATTAGTATTTTCAGTGATTTTTTAGAAAATTGCATAGAGGTGTTTATGGATGATTTCACTGTATATGGATCCTCTTTTGATGGTTGTTTGAATAGTTTGGAAAAAGTTTTGAATAGATGCATTGAAACTAACCTTGTTCTAAATTTTGAAAAATGTCATTTTATGGTTGAGCAAGGTATAGTTTTAGGCCACATTATTTCCAATATGGGTATTGAAGTAGATCCTGCAAAAATTTCTGTTATTTCACAATTGCCTTACCCCTCTTGTGTGCCAGAGGTGCGATCTTTTCTTGGTCATGCAGGATTCTACAGGCGCTTTATAAGGGATTTTAGCAAAGTAGCCCTTCCATTGTCCAACTTGTTGCAAAAGGAGGTGGAGTTTGACTTTAATGACAGATGCAAAGAGGCTTTTGATTGCCTCAAAAGAGCGCTGACTACCACCCCCATCATCCAGGCACCCGACTGGACAACCCCTTTTGAGCTTATGTGTGATGCATCAAATTATGCATTGGGGGCTGTCCTTGCTCAGAAAATTGATAAATTGCCCAGGGTGATATACTATGCTTCTAGGACTTTAGATGCTGCCCAAGCAAATTATACTACTACTGAGAAGGAGCTTCTAGCCATAGTTTTTGCTCTTGAAAAATTTCGATCTTATTTGCTTGGTACCCGCATTATTGTTTATACTGACCATGCAGCTTTAAAGTACTTGTTGAAGAAGGCTGATTCTAAGCCTAGGTTGATCCGATGGATGCTCTGGCTCCAAGAGTTTGACTTGGAGATCCGTGATAGGAGCGGAGCACAAAATCTAGTTGCTGATCATTTGAGTCGGATCGAACGTGTCTCTGATGCAGATTCACCTATTCGGGATGATTTCCCAGATGATCATTTGTATATATTGTATAGTATTTCTGACTCTCTTTCTACTCCCTGGTTTTCTAACATTGTCAATTATTTAGTTGCCTCTGTTTTTCCTCCCTTAGCATCTAAGGCCCAAAAAGATAAGATTAAAAGTGATGCTAAGCATTTTATTTGGGATGACCCCTACCTGTGGAAATTGTGCAGTGATCAGGTCATTAGACGGTGCATTCCAGATCATGAGACTGACTCAGTCCTGCAGTTCTGTCATTCTTCTGCACCGGGAGGTCATCTGGGTGTTCAAAGGACAGCTCGCAAAGTGCTTGATTGTGGTTTTTATTGGCCCACCATCTTTAAAGATGCGTGGAAGATCTGCAGCACTTGTGAGCAGTGTCAGAGAGCAGGAAATACACTTACATGGCGACAACAAATGCCTCAGCAACCTATGCTATTCTGTGAGGTGTTTGATGTCTGGGGTATAGATTTCATGGGTCCTTTTCCTGTCTCTTTTGGTTATGTTTATATTCTCCTTGCAGTTGATTATGTTTCAAAATGGGTGGAAGCCAAGCCCACTAGAACTAATGATGCTAAAGTTGTCGCAGACTTTGTCAGGTCTAATCTGTTTTGCAGGTTTGGAGTACCTAAAGCAATTGTTAGTGATCAAGGAACCCATTTTTGCAACAGGACAATGCATGCCCTGCTTAAAAAGTACGGGGTGGTACACAGGGTATCCACACCATACCACCCCCAGACTAATGGACAGGCAGAAATTTCTAACAGGGAAATCAAGAGAATTCTAGAGAAGATTGTGCAGCCAAGCAGGAAAGATTGGAGTACCAGGCTTGATGATGCTCTCTGGGCACATCGGACTGCCTACAAAGCACCCATAGGAATGTCTCCTTATCGGGTTGTCTTTGGAAAGGCATGTCATCTTCCAGTGGAAATTGAGCACAAAGCATACTGGGCAATGAAGACTTGCAACTTCTCTATGGATCAAGCTGGCGAGGAAAGGAAGTTGCAACTGAGTGAGTTAGATGAAATCCGCCTAGAAGCCTACGAGAATGCCAAGTTCTACAAAGAAAAGACCAAGAAGTTCCATGATAGCATGATAGTTAAAAAAGACTTCGTGGTTGGGCAAAAAGTGTTATTGTATAATTCTAGGCTTGGACTCATGAGTGGTAAGTTGAGGTCTAAGTGGATTGGTCCTTTTGTTGTTACTAATGTTTTTCCTTATGGTACAGTTGAGATCAAAAGCGACTCCACAAACAAGAGCTTCAAGGTCAACGGACATCGACTTAAGCCATTCCTCACGAACCCTTCTTTAGTGGACGTAGTGGTGGAAGAGACTTCCTTACTCCACCCTACTCTTCCTCCACCATGACTTAGGGAGTTTTTCTTTTCCTATCTCCTTCTTTGCTTTTATTACACTTGCCTGATTCTCTTTGATGATTTAATTGTTTTTAATCTTTTAATTGTGCTACATTGAGGACAATGTGTTGTTTAAGTATGGGGGGGAGTGTTCTTTGGTTTTGCTAGTTTTGTTGGTTTTGTTAATTTGTTAGTTGTGTTAATTTGTTAAGGTTGTTAGTTTCGTCGGATTTTCAGTTTAATATTTTGGGTCAATTTCGTGTGCACGTACGACTTTGCATGTTTTTCTTTGAATTATAGGATATGTTCAAGAAATGGGTAATTGTTTTGAAAATAAAAGTTCTTGACATTTTGTGACTTGAAATCCTTGATTCTTCTCTACATGTCATGATAGTTTTGAAAGCTCAATTTGAAAGTGATGATTTTACCTTTGTGAGAATTTGAGCCATCCATCATTATAATCATTTGGTGTGTTTTGCCCCATTGATTGCTTGCACAATAGCCTTGGCTTGATTCTTGTTGATGCATCCTAATTCACATGCATATTTGGAAATGATTAAGGCAATTTTGTTCTTATAAGCTTCTAGCCAAATGGACTTACCTTGAATTAATTCCTTTGATAACCCTTTTGAGCCTTGTTTCCCTTTCCTTGTTTTGAAGCTCACTACAAGCCTTAAGTGAAAAACCATGATATTACCATATCCTTAAGGAATTTTGGAGCTTTGGAATTGTTTTGGGAATAAGTGTGGGGGGTTTTTGTTTCATTGGACAACTTGTTTTGTTGGTTATGCTTCATGATGTATTTTGGGCCATACTTGATGTACATTGTATATTGGTTAAATGTTGGACATGCTGAATGAAATGTTGTTTCTCAAAGGCTAAAGAGAAAAAAAAATCGAAAAAAGAAAAAGAAAAGCAATAAAGTTGAGTGAATAAGATCTTAAATGGCACAAGAATGATGAAACTCTTGGTTCTACTCTTCATGTTTAATTTTTATCTTTACTTCTTTTTATTTTCTTTTTTTTTTCTTAATATGCACTTATTCCCCTTTGCTCCTCTATTCCTTTGGGATTTAGCCACTTATTCCATATTTCTCCATACCTTGTCCTTGGCCCCATTACAACCTTAAAAGACCATTTGATCCTCATGTGCTTGTGTTTATGGGTTGATTGTCAATTTTAGAATCTTGCCAAGTTTATGTGGTGTTTGCTTTCATGGGTGCTTTGAGGGTAAATAGTAGCCTAGACACTTGAGAGATAGAGTGTATATCTTGTGAGGCTTTATCACTTTTCATTCTTGAGCTGATTAACTATTTTGCCATGATTGGGTTGCTTGGATGATTTTCATGAATGTCTTGACTTTTTGGATCTCCTTATGTTAGATGTTACCCATTCCTTTCATTCCTTGATGTTCATTGAGAAATATGTGAATGTTTTTGTTTGTCTCCCTTTCATATCCTTGGATTTTGTTCTTTGTTTCATTTTGCCCAGGAGTGCAAAAGGCTAAGTATGGGGGGTTTTGATGTGCCATCATTTTCTTCTATTTTCTAAACCCTTTTTGCACCATTTTAATTATTGATTGGTCTTAATTGTCAATTAATTAGGCAGTTTTATTATTTGGGCTCATTTAGCTAATTTGATGTTTTTAATCTAATTTCAGGAATTAATGAAACATTGAGCTTAATCCGGATTTTGGTTGTGGACTTGAAGAGGGCAAATAAAGCAGCGCTTACCTTAGTTAATTTCTAATTAGGAAATTTCGCAATTTTATTTTATGTTGTTCAGTGTTTATTTCATTTTGGGCCAGAGTTTTGTAATAGGTCCCAGTGACTTTGAGTGACTCTTTTTAAATAGTTGCCTTGGGATTCGTGCAGGGCATTCTATTCTGTTATGCTATTTTCATTATTCAGAGCTTTGGTTTTAGGTTTTCACGTTTTTCTGTTCCCTTGTTACAGTTTTCGTTCTTAATGCAAATTTCCGTTTTCTGCTTCTAATTACGAGTTCATTCTTGCTTCTTCTTCTACTTTCATTTACGTTTCTGTTCATTTACGTTTCTGTTCATTTACGTTTCTGTTCATTTACGTTTCTGCTTCATGTTTCATTTGCGTTTTCTGTTTGAATCCATGGAAGGCTAGATTTTCTGGTGTTGTTTCCTTTTGAGGACGAAGCCCAACTCTCTTTGAGGTTTCGTTTGTAATGTGGTTTCCTGGCAATTTTCCCTTCACCAGTTATCCCAATTTCGTGAATATTAATCAGTGCACGCTTCGTGTTCGATTAATTGCCTCTGAGCCTAATTTGCGTTCATGCTTAATGGACGAAGGGCTAACTGGTGTATGTGGTGCCTAATCACGTATTGAAAACCCTAAGTTGATTTTCGCTTAGTAAATTGAAATAGGGTTGGATTAAGTGGTTGACTGTTAGGGACGAATTCTCCATAACCCAGGATAAGAGAGTGGCTTCTGAATCAGAGGAAACAACCCGTTTTTAATATTAGTAGTTTCGTATTCCATTTTATTTGTTCTGCTCTTTAATTACCAAACAACCAAACCCCCCCCCCCATCATTACTGTTACTGCAAGTATATTATGAACATTTGGCTTGTCACTGCTCGTTGGGAAACGACCTAGGATCACTTCCTAGTTACTGCATTGTCATGTTTATTTGATTCGGGTACGGCCTCGATCATTTACCAAGGTTTTTGAATGTAATTAAATCAATTTTGAACTCAAAATTCCCCAAATGCACTCCCACTTGGTTCATTTTCGAAACTGCCCTACACTTGACCTCTAAAGTTCGCAAAACTTGTTTTCTAAATTCCAAGAGTTGTAGAAATCCATTTCATGCAAATTTTATATCAAATCCTATGTTTTAAAACATGAGGAACTTGTTTCCATGGTCAAAATCTACAGAAACCAAGTCCATATGTATAGTTCGTTCAAAATAGTGCAAGATCTATAGAAAAAGCACAAAACTTGAAATTTGAAAAAAAAAAATCAAATTTCCCTCCAATTTTGTGTGATATTTAGGTTATAAATAGATGTCTTGTGTGTGCATTTTTTCAACTTTGGTCATTTGAGAAATTGGACTTCAAAGTTCAGACCTCATTTGAGGCATAAAATTTGTGCCCCTCTCTCCTTCTCCCTCCATTCATCTTCTCCTACCTTCAAACTCTTATCTATGGCTTCCTATGGTGGTGAGCTTGTTCTTGACTCATCTTCTCCTTGAATTGGCATCTCCAATCACCTTTCCTCCTTCTCCATTCCGCTACCATTGATCTTCAAGAAGCAAATGACTCCATTGATGAAGAAGATTCAGGGCCTACAAGCTCTACATGGAGCTACATCAAGGGGGGCTCACATGTGGGTGTTTTCCCTCTTTTTTTCAAACTAACCACACTTAGGGACTTAAACTGATATAATTCTCCCTAGGAAGGGACCAATCACTAGAGCCATGAGCAAGAGGCTCCAAGAGGATTGGGCTAGAGCTGCTGAAGAAGGCCCTAGGGTTCTCATGAACCTCAGGGTAGATTTCTGAGCCCACGGGTCAAGGTTGAGTCCAATTATCTTTGTACATATTAGACTAGGATGTCATTATATTTGGTCCTTGTATTTAGGGCTCCATAATGTAAGGAGGGTACCCTAGAAATATAGGATTTTTCAGCTCTTGTATTTGGCACCTAGACTATTTTTTGTATTAGGGGTAGTTTTGTAATTTCACATGCACTAAGTGAATATTTGATGTGTGTTGGGAAATAAATTTAATTGAATTGGTAGAAGCCCAATCCTATTAAATTTTAGAGGGGGAGGTGAGCATTTGCTTATTACACCTCATTGACACATCATGTAGTCACACTTTGTGCATGTCCTTCATGATTTACATGTCTCATGACACATAAACACACTTAGTGGAGAATCTTGAAATTGATCTTGGATTAGTGGGTTGAACCATAACTAAAATTCACTAATCATAATTAGTGAAATTTTGGCTCCAAAGTTTGGTTCCACAAATTCAATTTCAAATTCAAGTGAAATTAGAATTGAAATTAAAATTTCCCTCCAATTTTGTGTGACACTTAGGCTATAAATAAAGGTCATGTGTGTGTATTTTTTTAAAAACTTTGATCATTTGAATATTAAATTTTAGATTTCAGAGCTCTTTTAGAGCATAAAATTTCGTGCTCTTCTCTCCCTCTCCCTTCATTCATCTCCTTTTTCCTCCAAGCTCTCATCCATGGCCTCCTATGGTGGTGAGTTTCTTCTAGACTCATCTTCTCTTTGAAGTGATGTCTCCTCTCTCTCTTCCTTCTCCATTCCGCTATCATTCATCTTCCAAGAAGTAAAGGAATCCATTGATGAAGAAGATCCTAGGCCTACAAGCTCCAATGGAGCTTACACCATAAACTCTCAATTAGTCTCTAATTAATTCTTACTTCTAAATTGATTTTAGTGTAATAAACTCATTTATTAATCTCTTCTATTAGTCTTGACTAAAAATAATCAAAGTGAATGAGAAATTAATTCTCATCCTCCTTAATTATTTGAACTAATAGTTTCTCACATGTAAAAATATTAATGTTATCAACTTCCTTAATCTGTCTAAATCTCTCTCTTTATTCTAAAAGCCTTTAATTACTAAACTATCATTAATGAGAGATTTCCTTATTTTGACTTTTTAAATTGTAGTTTACTTTTGTTGACTGATGGTTTGACCAAGACTTCTCTGCATTTAAACCATTTATCCCTAGACTCAAAACTTAACTCTAGGTCACTTAACTATCTAATGATGATTTTATCCCTTATATGCAAGATTTCACTAAGGATAATACTACCACACTGCATAACAACCAAACACATACAATTTTTACACAAAACTTCCCAATCTAAGAAAATTGGGATGTTACACCAGAAGTGACAATGACTAATCTTGTAACTTGTTGAAGTTAGTAAAACTTGATAGTTTGTCAAGAACTGGACATATTTTCAGTGGTTGAGACAAATCAGTATAATTTCATATGTCTTATCTTGTTTGTTTTTCTCTTTTGCACTTTAAATTGACTCAGAGTTTGAATTTGATTTTTGCTTTTAAAAATCTCTATTTGTTTTACAAAATCTAAGGCTATCACCAAAATCGTTTTTGCAAAAATTTGATCTTTGCTCTTTTACATTTTTACTATTAGACAATAGTGTTGTTATTTTAGAAAAAGGTTTTAAAATTTGTAAAAATCACAATTCAACCTTTTTTCTTGTGATATTTGTCTTTCCATATCATTCATTGGAGACAATCATGCTCAAATTATACAATGATTAACTTAAATTTAAAAAATAACTATCCGAAACTAAACTGAAATAGTTTTATATTATATTATTTTTTCTTTAAAATATATAATTATACTATAAATTAAAATATTTATTTTTAAATTAAATTTATGTTATATTATTATTTTTAATATACTTATGACATACAATATCATTATAAAACATTATTTGAAATTTGATAAAAAAAAATATTAGTCCTTTAAGTATTTGTTATCTTTATAGATGGGGTATTTTTGTAAATATCATTTTTGATGTATAAATAAAGGTTAAATGAAAAATTATTTTAATAATGTGTCCATTCATTTTTGTCTTATTTACGTTTGCAAAATTCAAACGTTGATATCTCTTGTATAAAATGCTTTTATGCCTTTCTTATTTAAGTTTAATCCGTTGCCAACTTTTTGGTAAACTATTTAAATGGATTTATTAGCCATTCTATAACATTTTATTCTGATTTTAAAAATTGAAAGCTATCCTTAATTGATAGCCAATGGATTGTTCATTCTGCACAATATATAATGTGTGGCAATAGCTTGAATTTGTAGATATCAAGAGTTCTTCTCTACTTTTAGATTTTCTCTATTTCTTTCCTCTACTTTTCCTTTCTATTTTGTGTTGTTCTAGGCATTATTTGTGAGGTTCTATTGTGTTTTGACCTAGAGTGCACAAGTTTAAACACGCCGCTATGTAAATCTTGGGGGACAAAATCGGATATTGGATGGCATCGACGGTCTGCCAAAAATTTGCTTTCAGGATAGTGGTTATTACACCACACAACATTTCTTTATTCCTTTTTACATTTTTCCTTCCTACATTTCTAACAATGATTTTGTTTTTTTACTTGTCAAATTGAATAATTGTGATCATTTCCTCTTTAAGAAACAACCAAAAAAAATACAAAAGGTAAATCACTGTATACTATTTCTGTGAATACAGATAGGTTATATAAATGATAAAATGCATATATCAACTTTTAATTTTGATTTCTGGCAACTATCTTTGGGAATGACAAAAAGGAAGAGTAAATTAAATTCTTTTGATTTCAGTTTTTCACTATTATTATGTAATAAACATTGGCTTAAAAATAACGGTCAAATCCACACACAAAATTAATTTATTTGTAACTCCTTTTAGTTTGTTTGATTAATTCTTTTTCTTCTATTTCTTCATATTATTAATCACGTTAATATTACAGTCATGAATAACTAATTAATTCTTTTTCTTTTATTTCTTCATGTGATTTATTAAATAAGGGGAGTACTATTTTTCCTCTTTGTGTCTACAATTGCATTATGAAATTCTTCCTTAAAATATGATCGTCTCTATTTGATTTCTTTAGGAAAAATGTCCACTTTAAGCAAGAATTAATTGATAGTATTTCATTGGTACATAAAAGCACACCCTTCCCCTAAAAAAAATGATATTCTATTTGCTCTATTAGGAATCCATTAACGGTAAGTTCTTTTCAAATGGTTCTTATGCTCTATCTTTAATAATAAGATTTAATTTTCATTGAAACTTTATTTTTCTTCAAGGAAATCATTTCTTCATTTGATTAACCATATTAATAACATTGGATTGAAAATAACGCTAAAATACACACAAAATTAATTTATTTTGTAATTCATTTTAGTTTGTTTGTTTAATTTTTTTTATTTCTTCATGATTAAACACGTTAATATTACAGTCATGAATAACACATTAACTCATTTTAAGAATATGATTTATTAATGATATTGACGGTATTAATAATATGATTTATTTTGACAAAACGTTTGATTTAAATTATTATTTAATGCTTATTAACGTATCATTAAATCATTTTAAGACAATCGTATCATTTCATTATTTAATTAATATTTAAGTATTTTCATAATCGTTAACTTCAAAATTTAATTTAAGAAATAAATTAATTTAGAATGTGAAACGTTACGTTAATTTTTTCTTTATTAAAATAAATTACATCACTGATTTGTAATATTATACGAAAATATTTTTATTAAACAATCATATATAATAAAAAGGTAATATTCAATCACATATAATAAAAAGGTAATCTTTTTAATAGTATATGTATAAGAGGAGTAAATTTCATATTGTTTTTTTAACATTTTACAGTAGAAAATTTATGATTATGCAATACGGTTTTAAATAGATTAAAAGTTAAAAATTGCAAACTCGATGTATATAAATATTTCTTTAGATTTTAAAAAAATATAAAGAAATATAATTTAAAACTTTTGAATCAGATAATTGCACAATTAATGTTATTATAAAAAAAATATAATTTAAAACGTTAATGTGATAAAAAAATAAAAATTTAATTTGTTAAATTTTAGCCTATTTTTTTTGTCAACTAATGGACATAAATATAGCATAATTTTTAATATTTCTCATTTTTTTTATATGAAAATTTAAAACACATAATGTTTGAATACCGATTTTTATTAATTGCCATAACTTCATATTATTTTCCTATCAAAATAAAGGATATAAACTCTAGCAATTTTTATTCTCATATTGGAAGTGGTCAAAATTTCGAATAGGCATCGTCTTGATCTCCCATAATTAAAAACATCAATGAATTTGAATTTAAACATATAAATATAATTACAAATAACATGATATTAATATATGATATACGTTTAAATAAACAAATTCTATGTATCTTTATTTATAATGATAAAATAAAATTATTATATTAATAATTAAATTATATGATTGACGAAAAATTATTTTAATAATAAAGATATATCAGAGAAATTTAAATTTTCTTAATAATAAAATATTTCATATCTTTTCTAATGAAAACCTATTAACATTTTTTGCGTTAACAAAACAAATAATTTTAATATGATTTCAAATGTTGTTTATCGATAAATATTTTAAATTTAAATTAGGTACTATTTATTGTTTTCTATGACATATTTCTCATCTACTTTTTAAATATTTATTAGCATAATATTTTTTTTACTTTGGAACTTTTCAATATTGATTTATTGATCAAAAACATATTCCTGCAAATGTTTTCATTTTGTTAAACTTAAAAATATAATTCATCATGTATTCCTTCCTATAACCTCATGTATTAATACTTAATGTTGTTGCTAATATTAATCATGAAAAATTGTTATACAAAATTAAATTCATTTAACTCAATAATTTATTATCAAATTTACTATATTAAATTAATTTTATTTATATTTTAAACATGTGACAAATAATTGAAGAGTTAGGGATTTTTTTCAACAATTTATAATATTTTTTTAAAAAAATTAAATAATGATGAGTGACCTATTTATAACATAAATACATGTTTTGTTATATAATAACTCAATTGCTTTCTTATGATATATTTATTTTATTACATTAACTTATTTTGGTATGTTTTATATATTATATGTCACAATAAATAATTCAATAAAAAAAATACCTACATTTTTTTAGATGATTCTGGTTTATATTAAAAAAATACATAAAATATCATTCTATATATATAAACAAACTGTTAATTCCATACATCATAAGGGTAAAAAAACTAGTAATTAGTTAATATTTCTTAACTACGTTAGAGAACTTAATAGTTAGTCATTTAATAAATCGTTTTGGTACAGGACAAAGATAATACCAAACAATTATAACAACATCTCAAATACTACTGAATAGTGATCTAAATAGCAAGTGCTAATGAAATAAAAATTATCGATTAGAGTTTAAAACTAATTTATTTTATGTAATATTGATCTAAGTAGTTTGCGTCTAATTTAATTCATTTTTGTATTTTAAATTATTCAAAATATTATTTATAAACTATATTATTATAAAATAAATCATTTTTATTTACATAACTCTTTCTCTCATTTTTTTAAATTTAATTAGCTATTTATATTTGTGTAAATAAAAATATTTAATTTTATAAATAGATATATTGTGAATATACATCAAAATAGAAATAATCCATGGAACGGATGGATGAATATCTTGCAAGTTATTTTAAAAAAGAAATCTTAATGTCACTTTTAATTCATAATATTTTCCAGTTTTTTCATCTTCGTACATTAAATTTTAAAAGTATTTTAATCCTTTATATTGTTTTTGTATTTTTTTTCAATTTTTTGTTAAAAATATTAATGTTCAATTAACTTTTAAATTTTAAAAAATAATCAAAATAATACATTTAAAAAATATAAAATACCAGAATAAAACTTTTAAAACTTAATGTATCAAAGTAAAACAACTATAAAATATAATAGATCAAAAGTGACATTAATCATTAAAAAAAATAATTAACTTTACATAATGATGACTAAAAACTACCACTATTTTTATTTTATTTTTAAAAAAATAAACTACTAAAAGATTTATCATCTCATCCAACCTTTTTCAGACCTAAAAAGGTAAAAAAATGCATCATCACACAAATCAAACGATCTAAACAGATAATCTTGTTGAAATCACCAAAATTTTTATACTCTTCACGACATTCTATCCAACTATAATATTGGAAATAAAAACACGAGAGATCGAAACAAAAATTGTCTTCAATGAAAGACAAAAACATGACTCTAACTCACCAATTAACACAAATATGAACAAGAAAGTCATCATCTTTCTATGAGATCTACAAGCAAGACCTCAACTATGCACAGTTAGGTTGAACAAGTAGAGGATTTTCCATTCAACATCTACAACTGGGTCGGACGAAGACGAGCACCGCAACTAGAGACTAAACAGTTTGTTTCATTGGAAGATTATTATGACTGACCCGACCAGTCAAAGCTCAGCCACAACCAAAGCGCTATCGATCTTCTTCGTTGCCTTTGTCAACGCGTTGTTGCCAACAACGACATGAGCCAATTGTTGTCATTAGGCGAGATAGTAATTTTAACTGCATATGGAGGTTGCAACAATCTTTTTGAGTCGATGGCGAGAGATGGAGTGGCGGAAGGAGGAGAGACCTGACTCGTTGTGTTTAGAATAATTGGTGAATGAAATTATTATCACTAATAATAATAATAATAATATCAATAACAACAATAATTATATGAGAGTAAAAATTGTTGTTGTTAGTGATTTCAAATTCATCTTTTTTTATTTACTTAGTGATTTTTAATATTTTAAATAAAAAATAGTAACGATTACGATATTAACTTAACTACTTTGTAATTTAAAACACCAATAGACACTAACATTTCTAATGGAAAATTTTAGAAAAAACTAAAATGATATAAAAGTTCAAAATGATTAAACCATATTTTAAAATCATAAAAGATAATAAAACTTTAAAAATTTAATTTACAAAAAAAAAATAGAAGAAAAAAAAGAAGAGAAATGGTTCACTTGTAGCTTTTACTTTCTTTTCTTTTTCTTTTTCTTTTTTTTGTGCCCCGCATCTGCGAGTGCGCGAGCCTCCCTCTCTACCGTCGTCACTACTTCTTTACCGCTTGGGGCGTCACTCTCCCTCTGCTTTACCTTTTCCATCCGTTTAGAGGTTAGAGTTTCATACGTTTGGATACGGCAATTTAACGGAGTAATATATTATTTAAACCGTTTGGATAAATCAATTAAAACTTTTTACTTTTGTAACTAACTGAGTCAGGAGAATTTCAAGTTCGTAGTAAAAATATAAAGAAATTAAAAGTTCCTCACTTCTCTATCTCTCGCAGCAACGCTCGATCTTTCTCGTTACACACTCGATCCCTCGACTCGGTGCTCGTTGCTCACTTTCTCTGTTCATCACAATCTCTCTCTCACTCATTGGTAGGTTCTCTCTCTCTCTCGTTGCACACTTTTTTATGTCATTGATTTATTTTTGGTTTCATTGATTTTGAGACTACCTGTATGTTTTGCCTATATGAACAAGCACATTACATTTATACGTTTCTGAATTTGGTTCCAATGTTTAGTTAGAGTTTAGTTGGATTTTGGTTTTATGGGGTTGGAGGAGACTGAATTTGGTGAAATAGGTCGTGGCTTTTTCTTGGTGGCTGTGGGTTTCGATGGGTTTGAGGTTGACCTAGGTGGTGAGCACAATGTGTTTGTGAATATGCATGAAAGAGAAAGAAAGAAATAATTGATAGATTGATGGTGTGGTGGTCTTAGTCTTCAGAGAGAGAAGGACGAAGGAGAGTGTGAACTTGTCAATTATGGTTTAGGGGAATGAGTGCGACAGTGTGAGGTTATGATATAATTAGAAAGAGAAGGGTGAGTTGGTTTATTGTCAATACTGGTTAGGATCCAGTCACTCCAGAAGCTTCACTCATGATGAAGCTGTTTGCTTTTTGATGGTGTTTAAGGTGAGGGGAATGGGGGTTTATGCACTGTGGTTTATATGTTTATTTAGCTTTCCGGGTTTAGAAAAGCTTCTTGCTGGTGTATTATTAATTTCTTAGTTGGTTATAGAGACCTTTTAATTGCTTTGTTTGGATGCACAAAAACGCTTTTTCTTAGATGCTTCTATATTTATTGAGGATAGAGAATCATGTAATAATTGGCTTTTTCTTTCTTGAAATTTTTATATTTTGTTTGTATTGATTTGTTTGTTTTGTTCCTATGTTTACCATTGTGATCTAGAACCCACGTTTACTTCTACTGTGGATAGCATGCTACATTGTATCTATTTTTTAGGAATCTTACCTCATATCTCCTTTTTAGGATAACAAGTTATTTATGACTCGTCTCAATATGAAGTCTCTGTAACTTTTTGGTATCCATTAGCAAAACAACACTCCTGTTTGTGACACAATTATATCAACATCTCTGCTTTCTGTCTTGCATGAATCTTTTTCCTGGGGTTGCAGCAGGTTGCAATTACATTGATTGAATATCATGGCAATAGAAGAGTAAAGAAGACAATCATTGATCCATTATTTTGGTTTACCTAGTTGAATCCTAAATATGAAATTACTAACCCCATTTGATTAGGTGTTTAATTTTGATGTCAATAGACCAACATGGAAGCATATGAAAATATTTATTTGGTTTTTGTTTTAGTAATAGGACCAACCCAGGTTTTATTCTACAAGGTTTTGTTTTATTCAATTAGTTGTGGAATTGAATAATTAGTAAATTCCAACTATTTACCAACATTATAACTATGTTAGGTTTGTCCTTGTGTTGAACAATATTTTTCATTTTAATTCTTACATGAAAAAGCTTTATAATTTTGTTTTTGATTTTACATATTTTTTTAATATTTTCATTATATTTGACAAAAAAAAACCAATCTCAAGAATAATAATGGGGGGACTGTTTTGGTTTTACCAGTTTGGGCCCTTGGAGATATTCTATTTGTGTGAATTTAGGTTAATTTTCCTGCCTACTATTTTATAGATTTATCAAGCTAGCTATGTTCCCTCAAGTGAGAAATTTTAAGCAGTTGCATGCACATGCTTTAAAAACTTTTGAGGCTTGTTGACTCTCTTCACTGTCAAGCTCTTAAGAACAGGTGAGGAACAGATAATCTAGCAAGCTCAACACATTACACACATATCAGGGTAAAAAGTGTTATGCAGCCTACACTGCAACATGGCATTTCCATTAATTCTTTTTTTAAAGTATTGAAGTCCAAATAAAAGACTTGTTCTTAGAGGGAGTTTTGGATTTCCACAAGGTTTTGTAAAGAAAACTTCTTCTTATTCAAGGAATTGAAAAAAGATGTACATGAAATCAACAGTATTTAACGTTAACAAGGATGGAGTTGTTTGTATTGTATCTTTCTAATTCTCTATTCTAACTCTTTGGGGGATGCCTTAAGTGAAGCCTCAACGGTGGTGTTTAGTCTCACATTGTCTAGAGATATAGCTTAAATAGAACTTATAATGCTTGGACATTCCTCTTCTTATAAGTCAGTTTTGTGGGGTTGAAGTAGGTCCTAAGCCCAACTTCTAACACTTATTATAATTCTATACGTAAATACCTTGTAACGATCACAAGACAACGGAATTGTGTGACCAACTAATTTTTTATCTTGCCACAACTGATTCATTCTGTTGTTTGGTAGTTGTTATCACAGGCAAACCAGCCATAATTGATTAATTTCACATTATTTGAAATTTTCCAGTGTTATTTATTTGTATTTCAGGTTGTGTTTTTGTCCATAGAAAACATCATGAATTTTGCAGCATCATTGTGCAGAAGATTGAATATCAAGGAACTTGCGACAAATGTTCCTGTGTATAAAAGCACCAGTGGTATAACTTCATGATCCTATATTGGCTATTGTATAATGTATTTCAAAAGTAATTTACTAGACTGATGGTTTGTTGACCCCACTATTTTATTTTTAGATGTTTCTGGAGAAGGTTTGAGTTTCACGTTCAGGCGTTGGGCTTCCAAAAAGACTGCTGGTTCCACAAAGAATGGACGGGATTCAAAACCCAAGAACCTTGGAGTGAAGAAATTTGGTGGGGAGGTATTTGTTTTGTTCTGAGTATTAATTTTATTCCATGCAGTTAGAGGAAGGCAGAACTGGACCTGGATGTTCTGGACATGTTCCATTTACTCATGATGTAACACTTTTCTTACTATGCAGAGGGTGATACCTGGAAATATCATTGTTCGACAGCGTGGCACTCGTTTTCATCCAGGAAACTATGTTGGACTTGGGAAAGATCATTCTCTGTTTGCATTGAAAGAGGGATGGGTGAAGTTTGAACGGAACAAGTTGACTGGTCGCAAGTGGGTGCATGTTGAGCCTAAGGAAGGTCATGTTCTCCACCCTCTGTATGCAGCAGATGCTTCTGCATCTGAACTAAAAGTTGCTGTCTAAGTCTCATCTGTCATCAGTATCATCCATGATAGAAATTTTTATTTGGTCACAAAATTCAGCTTTACCTTCTTGGTTTATCTGAACTTCTAGATGTTCAACCTCTGCCTTAATTTATACCATCTTTAATTGAAAAACTAATCAGTTGTTTTGGTACATCCTCTTCCATTGGAAGCATTTAAAAGATTGAGTCCCGAAGGCAAGATTAGTTGGTACTTCAGCATGCTGGAGAGTTGCTCCTTTTTGTATTTGTCAAATTATGCCTGATTATTAGAACTGTAATTGGTTAGGGAGAGTGCTTGATCAAATTTTGATCGGATCATGTAGGAATAAGGTTCAATTTTACCGATATGTTCAACTACATTCATAAAAGCACTTCTACCTGACACATCGTTAAACTTATGTTTCCGTGTGACCTTTTCATGAATTCTCAAAACTTATTTCACTCCATCCCCGTACGTGTAGAGAATCCATTGCTATCTCAGATGTGCTTCCAAAGGCACTGGGGTTAGCTAGCTAATTTGTAATCAATTATTTAGCTACCATTTACCCTGGTTAAATAATTTTAGAACTATGTCTTAAAGTAAATCGATAGATGATTGACTTGATAATAAGATCATGGATCTTATAAAGCTAGACAAGATCCTCTAGATTGGCCATACTTTCTTTATTTTAAATAAGGTTCTTAATATATAAAGCATCCTTGCCAAAATTTGTGGTATTCTTTTTCTTTGTCAAATTGTTCAGTGCTACTAAATTGGTGGGGGATGATCATAATTACCATTCTATTTTCTAGAGAAAAGTGTTTGGTGGTTGACAAAAACCCGTTTCCAATTAGTGTTTTCGATATATATATATATATATATATATATATATATATATATATATATATATATATATTAAACTCACTTGATACTTGTTTGATATTCAAGATGAGATAATGACAAATAAGTTTGGTAAAATTATGAAGGGATATAAGTTTGGTTATTTCTTATCATATCCATTATTTGATGTATATTTAGTAATATAGTATTATATATCGTTAAGGTGGACTAGATTATGTTAATTGTATGTGACGGATAAAATTTCCTTATCACAAAAATATACTTTTTGAAATAATTTTAATATATTTTGGCTATTTTATCAATTAGTTCGTTTTCTAAATTATATAAAGATGGACTTGATTAAATTTTTAGTTCGTAAAAAATTTGCGATCTCCTATTTCGTCTTCACTTTCTAATTTTTTCCAAATGAGTTTTCTGTAAAAGCATTTTGTTACCAAATGTTTTCTTTTTAATATCACGAATTTATCATTTGTTCTCTTTAAAACTGGAGACTAAATTGAAATCTCATTATATTTAGAGGACAAAATGAAAAATTTATGATATTTTTTTTCAGGTCGCTAATATGAATTCATGACATTGGTACTAAATATTAATTAATTTTATTAATAATTAATTTTCCTCAGCAGGTTACTTTTCTTTCAATATAAGTTCTTTTGTTGTTATTTACTCACGTCCATGTCTTCTTTTTCCCCTCTTTGGGTCATTACAAATTCTACGCACGTTTAACTCAATGCGTGACTGCCAAGTTTTATGCATATTTGTAACATTCAATGGAAGTCACAATTTTATGGCTTCGTTAAGCGTGACTGCCACGTCTAACTCAACATTAAGCTTGTATCTTCATGCCAAATACTTTCCTCCAACTTTCCTTTTAAATAGTTGGATTGTGCAGAAAAAGGCAAAAAAAAGAAAAGTAGCGTTAAACTTTTGCTTTTAATAAATATTTTTAATTTAATAAAATTTTAAAATACAAAGTGACAAATTATCATAAATTTAATCTTGCAATATTTTATGTTTCTTTAATAAATGTTTTTATATATAATTCTGTTCATATAAAAATAAAGAAATCGTTCTTTAATTTATTCATTCCATTTCAAAATTATACTCTCAATCAAAATTTTGGAGAAATAATATTAATATTTTATTTTTAATTTATTTTCTTGAAAAATCTCAATTACTAATTAAATTTATCAAAATTCATATAATTATATATACAATTTATAAAAATAAAAAATATGTTAGGAAGTTCCACATCATATGCCTCAGTTCTTGAGGGTACAGTTTATATATCTATTAGATAACTTCACTTAATGTCAATTGGTTTCAAGTTAAAATCTAACATGATATTAGAACCTATAGTCCATCTTAATTCTTGCCTATTCTAGTAGGCTCGCTTGGCAGGCATCGGTGGAGGGGGGTGTTAACAAATGTACACCTGAGAGATAAAAATACAGTCCTCGGAAGTGTAAAATAAAAAGTAAGACAAATATATCCGAACGTTAATAATAGATTGTAACTAATTATTATAATTTGAAAACATTTATAATGAATGCGACAAAATGATCAAATTAGTAATTTAAAATTTTGTTAACTTAACTCGTCTCAAAAAAACAAACAAAAGTCAATGTATATTTAAAATTTTGATTTGGTTGTTAACTAAAATTCATATCATGCAATTAAGGTGAAAAAAAATTTAAAATAAGAAAAAATATAAGAAATAATTATTTTTTATTTTCTTTATTGACTTTAAATTAATGATAAAAAATTATAAATTAAATTGAGTCTAAAAAAAGAATATTTTTTTTAAACTCGTAAATAATTTTTTTGTACTCTCATACTTGATAAAAGGTTCAAGTAAAAAAAATTTATTGTAAAATATTATAGTTAAATTAGATTTATATGTAATTTTTAGGGAAAATTACAATTTGTAATGACACTTTTAATTTGTAAAAAAAATACTTACCTCCTTTGGAATGATTTTTTTTAGGTTATGATTTTTTAAATAATCAGTCAATAAAAAATAATTGTGTGTGATTTTAAAAAATTAATTTAAAAATAAACAAACATTTATTATAATTTGTAATTTAATATAATTTGTAATTTAATGTCATTGTATATACTAATAGACATTCATATTTTATTATGAAAAATTTATTAAAAAAATAATTAAATATATAATGTTTGATTAAAGAGAAATAATGATTTTTTATCAGTTTACAATAAAAAAATTTTTTTTGTGTGTTGATAACTTAAAAATTATATTAAAAATTATATAACAGAAACAAACACTTACTAGTATGATATAATTCTTTCAAAATTTTGTCGCAATCATTATAAATTTTTTCAAATTATAATAATTAATTACAATCTATTATTAACATCTGGATATATTTGTCGCACTTTTTATACTTTTGGAGACACATTTATCAACAAATTACACATTCAAAAATAAAAGTCACTATTTATCCAAATTTTGATTAATAATAAAAATTGCGTCTAGATACATGTTACTATCAATTTTTCTTTCCTTCTATTATTTGAGTCAGATTTTCTCCACCTTCATATTTGTTTTCAAGCCCAGTGACTTTCCTAGAAATCATCTCTTTGACTAATCTGCACACATAGACAAAAGGTGTACACATTAGGGGCCCTTATAAGATAAATCCAACCATAATATGATTTCTCTACGCAAACATTTTAATTTACAAAAAAACCACCACTTGTTGCTCCATTGATTTCGTACAAGGATGAGGTGTAGGTACGACTACGGGATGGGCAGGACCGATTTAACTATCCTTATCCCGTGCTCACAAAAGGCGTGACAAGTTTGGTTTTAGGTTCGATTTTTCAAAGACACGGGTATTAATGAGGCAATTAGTCAAAGCAATGAAAGCATAAATGGACGTTATATAAAAGAAGGACAAGACTAAGTAACTTATCATATATGATCTACCATTTTTATATCAACGGCTATCGGGACTTATCCACAACAAAGCAGAAATTAGTAACAATTTCATTAATGCCATACATGTACGTCTTCATTTCCAAACACACGCATGTACATTACATTGGGAATTTGGTAATACTAGTTTAGGGGAAAGCTCTAAGTTTAAGATAAAAAAAACTTCTAGAAATACTAAAATAAATAATAATATATTTATAATTACTTTCTAACGACACTGAAAGAGAAAAATGTCATTAAAGTATTTTAATTATACAATTATTTATTTATTTTAATTATATAAAAGAAAACTTAAATTTTGTTAGATAAAATTGTGAACATGTCTGATGTCTCTCTCTATATATTCCTTAACTAATAAAAATAAGAAAAATTATGAGTCAATTTGTTTAAATTTATTAAAAAAACATTTTTAAAATAAGTGCTTTTTTCAAAAAGTATTTTTATAATTAACATATTGGATTATTTCTTAAATTAATTAGGAAATTATTTTTTAAAGTAAAAATAGTTTAGAAAAACACACTATGAAATAGAAAATTACTTATTTTATCAAATAAGTGTTTTTGTTCAACAAATAAAATTAAACGAATTGATCCTATATTTAGAAGAGTAAATAGTCATTTTTATCCTTAAATGTATAATTCGCTGATAAATGTGTCCCTGAAAGATGAAAATATCAAATTTAGTCTTCGAAAGTACAAAAAGTGTACAAATATATCTAGTTAACTTGCATCGGTCGCTATTAATAAAATAGTCTACGTGGTATAAAGAGACAATTTCTCACTGAAATGATGGTCAACGTGATCATTTCTAATTGCCAGCCTAAGGCGTATTTGTCATATAATTTTTTTTTTACTTTTCATCTTTTCACTCACAAATGCATCCCTAAAAGATGAAAAGATAAAATTTAGTCTGCGAAAGTGTAAAAAGTGAGACAAATATATCTGAACATTAATAATAAATAATAACTAATTATTATAATTTGAAAAAAATTTATAATAATTGTGATGAAATGATCAAATTAGTAATTTAATATTTTTTAAAACATAATTAATCTCAAATAACAAACAAAAGTCGGTGTACATTTAAAATTTTGATTTGGTTATTAACAAAGTTCAAATCATGGAATTAAGGTGAAAGAAAAAAAAATTAAAATAAGAAAAAAAGTATAATAAATAATTATTTTTGTATTTGTTTTATCAACTTTAAATTAATGATAAAAATCATAAATTAAATTGAGTATAAAAGAAAAAAGAATATTTGTTTTATAAACTCGTAATTAATTTTTTCGTACTCCATGCTTGATGAAAGGTTCAAGTAAAAAAAATATTTATTATAAAACATTATAGTTAAATTAGATTTATGAATAATTGTTTTAGGAAAAATTACAATTGTAATGACACTTTTGGTTTGTAAAAATAGTCACCTACTTTGGAATGATTTTTTTTAAGTTATGATTTTTTAAATGACCCGTCAATAAAAAATAATTGTGTATGATTTTAAAAAATAATTTAAAAATAAATAAACTTTTATTATTATTTGTAATTTGATATCATTGCATATACTAATAGACATTCATATTTTATTATGAAAAACTTATTAGAAAACTAATTAAATACATAATATTTGATTAAAGAGAAACAATGATTTTTTTATCGTTTTATAGTCAAATTTATTTTTCTTTTTTGTGTGTTGATAGCTTAAAAATTATATAACAGAAACAAACACTACTATTAGTGTGATATAGTTCTGTCAAATTTTTTGTCACAATCATTATAAATTTTTTTAAATTATAATAATTAGTTACAATATATTATTAACGTTCGGATATATTTATTGCATTTTTTCACACTTTCGAGGACTAAATTTTGTATTTTCATTTTTTAGGAACGCATTTGTCAGAGGGTGAAAAGACGAAAAGTTAAAAAAATATTATTCGTCTATGCTGACAAGATGACCACGTTAACAATCATCTTGATAACAAATTTGTCACTATATGTCACTGGGTTGGAACTTTCAAGGATTTAAGTCAAACTCACCCAATTCAATTAAACTCACATACTAGATCAAACCCATAACATATAATTAAATTTATTATTATATATAAATTAATTATTAAATACATAACAAATTAATTTTTAACTAACACAATTTTAAATTAAACTACCATTATTTGTTGTTTTTATTTCTATTTTGATTTTGTTTATATTTTCTCATGCTAATATAATATTTTATTTCAATCTAAAATAACATACTCTATTAATATTGAAATCATTAATTCTATTAGTCATAATTTTAATTTTTTGTGTATTTAATTATTATATACTAACAAAATTTTAGAAAAAATAAATTATTATTCTAAATAATATTAATTTTTATAAAATAAAAAATAATTTTTTAATATTCATACTTAGTTAATCCAATTAAATTCATTGATTTGAATGGAGTCTGGCAATAAAATTATACAACCTAATTCAACCCAAAAAAATCAATTTTGACCAATATTACTTAGATACATCTCATACAACCTAATTCAACTCACACATACATATCTAGGTCTCATGCCTCTAATGCACAACTTTAATTCAAATAATTTTTTATTTCATTTCATTTATTTATTTTACTCTACCAAACACACCTGTAAAGATACAATATTCTTCATTTCGAGAGGATAGAGTAATGACGACACCACGTACGGTATATCTTACTTGAATTCCAAGAAAATATCATCGTTTCCTCTCATGATGACGCTGACATGCATTAATGTTCACTAGAATCCAAAGAATTGGAAAAAGGACATATTTAGAATATATTCCTGCCTTCCTGGCTTTTTGCTCCAACTTAATTTCCCAGTCATCTATGGCTGCGCATCACCAAACCTTACATTCATTGGACCCACACAACAAAAGATCAAGCAAGAAAAATGCTAGCGTGCGTAACCCCTGCGTGGTACGCACGGTGCGACTAAAAATATGACCGCCGTGGCGTCCAATATTTTAATTTTGACCAAAATGACCTATTTCATCATTCTACCCACAAAAACACCGATTTAGGGTCATTTTAGAAACTATTTATTAAAAAGGGACTATTTTGAAATTATTTATCGGGGGTCTGTTTTTATTTGTATTGTGTCAAAGGCAGGGGCGCAATTCAACCGGGAGCTGACAAGTGACCAGAATTTGTTGTACCAAAAATTTTGTGCAATGGGTTGCTACACATGTAGTGGCGCAATCACTTTTGATCAGCATAGGTACAGGATGGGATGCAGGTGCTGCACAGGGTGCAAGTACGCATGTGAGGGGTGTGTTGCGCTCCTTACTCCTTCCCCATCTATAAAGTGAAAATGCATGTTGTTCCCTCACTTCTTCACTTGCAGCAAACACTCTTCCAAGAGGTTCCTTCTTCCTTCTTCCCTCTCCGGGTAAGTATTTTTTACTCCCTTCCATCCCAATTTGCTCTCTCTCTCTCTCTCTCTCTCTTAGTTTGATATATCTCTCATAATAATTTTAGCTCATATTTTTTATTATTGCTAATAACACTTACATATGTTAAAATAGATGATATTATGTGTATATTTAAAATATTTGATGAGTACTCCATGTTCAGGGGGCAGGTTAGTCCCCCTCAATTTTTTCAATTTATTTTTTTATTGTTAGATATAATACTAACGTTATAAAATTAAAAGTTAAATATAATTTTACCTTGTGACATGCATGATTCCCCATAACACTTTTTCACTTTATTTTTAATTTTATTTCACTTCTAGAGAGTCTAGAGAAAATTACGTTTGTGTCTCTACATTTGTTATAAAATAAAATACAATAAAAGAGAAAGATAAATAGAAAATAATAAGAAAAAAAGTGATAAAAAGGGAGTAGTGGATAGGGTTCAGAATAATTAATGGGTGTAAAATAATTGTGGCAAAGTGTGGAGACCAAATGAAATTATTCTCATTATATATTGTTATAGATACAAAAGAAAATGAGCCTTCACACGGATGCATTATTATATATGGAAGGAAAATTAATTGACATCAAATGCTAGTTATTTAGAGATAGATAATTAATGTTTTAGTTTGTCCAATATATAAAATAATTATTTATTTTATATAATTAAAATTTATAATAAATAAATATTTTTGAATATATAAATTATATTATTATTAAATTTCATAATAAATAAATATTTTAAACTTATAAATTATATTTTAAATTTATGATAAATAATTTATATTAAGATAAGGTTATTTATAACTATTGATATTTAAAGAAACTATTGAAATTAAATTTAGAAATAAAGATAAAAAATAGATCAAAAGAGATAAAAATTTAAAAAAATCTAAAAAATACTTTTGTTTTTTTAAAAAAAACACTCTTGTAAAAAAGTCCTTATTCTGGTTTAACATGACTATTTTGAGTTATATATAAAGATGGCATTTGATGCATGTTATGATAACGGAAAAATTAATAGAAAAAATTATGAATAAGTGTAGTTTGTAACCAAATGATTTTATTAACCTTTTTGGTTTAGAAATTTATTTGGAATATTAGCTTTTTACAATTTTTTGTAATATATGATATTGTGATTTTTTTTAAGTTGTTATGTAACTTAATTATTATATGTGAGATTGTAAATGGAATTTTTAAATTGTTTGTGATATTTGTTGTTATTAATAAGGTTTTAAATAAATTTAATTATTTTTGTAATATGCAGTGTATTTGATATGGCAAGTTCATCATCCTCCTCATCCAGTTTTGATGTGGTATGTGGACCACATGAAAATGATGTGTTGTGGATGCAAAAGTTACATGTGTCCCAACATATTTGGAACGGGGATGCATATAGAAAATTAAGAATGGGGCGAGCGATTCCAATTTATCAGGGTATAGAACAACCACTAACAAAAATTATTCTTTTGTTACAGTAGTCTGGATTATACACAGCAATATTTGTGGTATGTCTGAATTATAAATGTCTTTGTTGAAAGGTGGAGGCCAGAGACACACACCTTTCATTTAACATGTGGGGAGGCCACCATCACACTACAAGATGTGTCTGTGTTGCTAGGTCTTCCTGTGGATGACAATCCTTTAATTGGCAGCACAAATATTGATGGGATTGATATGTGTGAACAATACCTTGGAGTCAGGCCAAATACTAATGCATTGGCTATCGGAAACACAATGAAATTAAGCTGGTTGGCTTCAGAATTTGCAAATATCCAGGACTATGTGGACGACGAATTTGCATTCTCGTTCCCCAGGGGCCACCACGGTGGAGAGTAAGCACATAAGATGTGATCATTTGTGTATACAACATCTATGTATTGATAGAAGTTGATGCTAACAGCACCACACACAGCGATAATATGGGAACATGGATAATGGTAAGTACTAAATTGACCGCATTGGCAGTAACGGTCGTTTAAGTTAACTGACCACTTTTGTCTACCTCGTTGAGACATAGGATCGTAAGCCTCCTCAACTTCAAACATTGTTCTCTGAATATCATAAATGCGGACAATGTGAGAACAAACATTTTCTTGATTTTTTTGAATCTCTTTCATAACCTTCGAGCAATAAATTTGACCACTTTGTAATTCTGTTTGAGCTTTACGACCGCGATCTACAAAATATTGTCAACATCTACTGTATGTTGACTTCACAAGGGCAGTTATTGGTATGTTGCGGCAACCTCTAAAAACTTTATTTACACATTCAAATAGATTAGTTGTCATATGACCATACCTATGCCCTCCTCTGTCATATGCCATGGTCCATTTTTCTTTTGAAATCTTGTCGATCCATGTTTTTACGGTAGGACTCAAATCACAAAATTTGTCAAAATTCCTATCGAATATATGCTTGCAAGGAGTGTATCCTGCACATTAGCCATTACCAATTTCAGTAAAATTATCATAAAAATAAGATATATTATAAGTCAAATCTTACCTAATTTTTTTAACATTTGTTTTTGTTCTCATTCTTGAACTTGTGGTTGAAATTGCTTGCGATATGTCGCACGTAGTAAACATGATAAGCATAGGGAGGTTGCCACCCAAGTGCTTCATTAACAACGACTGACTTTATACTTGCATGACGATCAGAAATGAGACATATACCATCTTTATCTGTGACATGTTCACACAAGTGTGCCAAAAACCATGACCATGCTGTTAATGTTTCTCCCTCAACCACAGCAAATGCGAGCGGAAGAACATGGCCATTTCCATCTTGTGTTGTTTCCATTAACAGTGTCCCACGATATTTTCCATACAAGAATGTACCGTCGACTTGTATGACTGGCTTGCAATACTTGAAAGTCTCTTTACATTGACCGAAAGTCCAAAATACTCGATGGAACTGAAAATATTCACGACTCACCGTATTACCAACTACAAAATCATCGTCACATATTTGATAATACGATCCTAGATAGTGATTTTGCATGTGCTTCAGCCATGATGAAAGTTGGCCATAAGATTCATCCCAATCACCATACTCAATCATAATGGCCTTTTGTTTAGCCTTCCAGGCCTTTCTGTATGAAATTTTATAGTTAAACATACCACTGATCCTTTCTTGAATCAAAGAAATTTTCAATGACAGATCTTCTTTAATCATCCCTATGAAAATAATTATAACAAAAATTAATTATCAACATAAACCGAATCAATGATAAACAAACATGAATAATTAAAATAGTTAAAATCATACCTACTACACACGTAGCAATCAAATCAAAATCAAGTTTGTCATGGTCTTGTGTTATACTTATATTCAAACGCGTGTGCGGTCCCCCCCCCTTGCGTAACTTTCCATATATCAGTTTTTTTAGATACAATTGCCCTCATATAAAAAGGGCATGGGATGTCATCATTTCGATTTGCACAGCAAACAACATATTTTTGTGATTTTAATTCAACAACTTTAAAAATTTGGTGCACCTTCATAACATATTGTTGCAATGCATTTTTTACTGCATTTTTGCTTTCAAATTTCATGCCAACAAATAATTCTTGGTCAATATTGAAGGTTGATCTCATATCGAAACCACAGATGTCTTCTTCATCCGGATGACTCCAATTAATGTTACTATAATTAGAAGCAGATTCTCAAAATGCAGTCTCACTTCCACCTGCAAATAAATCTTAATATACAACTTTTTCTCAAAAGTATTTATGAAAATAGGCTTCTTTTAGTGCTATTTAATGTCCATTAATGGTTTAAAACTATATACCATGGACCTCTTCTGTATACTATTTACGAAAACATATTATAAGATTAAAATATTATAAGATTACAATATTATTTAATTAAATATACCTTCTTCATCCGTGTCAAATATATCATCGATATCTTCCTCCTCATCCAGCGAGTCATCAACATATGAATTAGATATCATGTAATCATCATCATCTAAATTTATTGCAAATCTTTGAACTTTTGATTCATTGCCAACTATATTATTCCCACATGATAATAGTGAATTTGTCACATTCAATGCAGAAGCACCGGCAACATCTACTTCATTGCACAATTCAATGACACTCATTTCTTGTTGTTGTTGAAAACTTTCAATCATTGTTTCAACATCTTCATCGTCACAAATTTGTAATGCAATATATTTACCTACAACTAAAAATCGACAAGTCATAGTAGATATACTTTCATTTTTATCTAATTTTACCTTATCACGAATTCTTTTTTTTAACTCATCAAAAGTTACACCACATTTAATTTGAATAGCCTTTTTAGGGCCTTCAAATCTGATGCCATTGTCACTTTCAAATATTCTTCCATTCAAATAAACAAGAACAATAATCGAAGAACTCATTTTTATAATAAAACCTACAAAATAAATCAATAATGTCATCAATAATTTTCATTAACTATAATAACATCAAAAAATAATACAAATTAATAAAAAAATTAATAAATATATTATTGATTTTCACCCAACAGAAGAAATATCAACAAAGTTGTAATATAGAGAGAAAGAAAATTGGAGAGATGCGGAAATGTACCAGAGAAAGAAAATTGGAGAAATGCGGAAATGTACCAGAAAGTGTGTCTGGATGCAAGGGGAACGAGGGTTTATATAGGCATGTATTGCGCTGGTAGTAATGACACAATACATTGTACTTAGGTAATTTGAACAAAGGGTTGCTCCAACTGACATGTCACAACACCTTTTCAGCTAGTCACGCGTTGTCCAAAGCAGTCAACACTGCCATAACCTGTCCAAAAATGGTTGTGCCACTGCATGTGTAGCAACCCATTGCGCAAAGCTTTTGGCACAACAAATCAATGTCACTTTTCAGCTCCCGGTTGAATTGCGCCCCTACCTTTGCCTCATTCTACTAGTCACAAACGTTTTCTGGTTACCTGAAAGTTAACAGCATTGGGAACTAGCGAGGTTGAGAGAGGAGAAGCAGAGTTCCAATGAAGCATATCTAAAAAAAGGTAAACAAATAATTTTTATTTAATTTATATTTTTTTTCTTCCGGTTATAAACCTGCAATTGCCTGTCAGTTTGGTGGTACACGGTGAGGGATGAAGCAAAATACTTCACCCTAAAATCCATCCAACAGCTACTGAATGAAAGAAAAGGTATTCGTCCTTCAGAGTGTAGGCTAGGGTTTTAAAAATTGAGTCCTGCAACTGCCAAGGCCATCTGATTACAATATTCTGACAACGTAACCTCTTCAACAAGGAACAATGTCAAATGGATTTCAAATTTCTGGTGGGCAAAAAAACCCATCAATCAAATATACCTTAATGTAGGTTTGTGTTCAACTAATTCACAACCAATAACCAATCTCTTACTATGCATTCACGGCGACGAGCATGCTTGACATAACCACGTCTACAACAAAAATCATCTGATTTGCCCACACTATAACTGATGCATGTGAGTATGTTACTCACTTCAATCTTAACGAAAACCAAATACCACTCTCTCAGCATAAATCATCTTTACCATCGAAAAGTGTTCATCAATAATGAACAAAAATCCCAACAAACTTACCCAAAGGTGTTCATCCGAGGTCACTTATGAACAGAACCATAAACAAACAAACAATGACCGAGTGTGTTTGGATACAAAATTTTAACTAAGGAAAGTAATTTATCAAATAATTTAAATTTTTTTTAACCTAAAATTCATTGTTTGGATTTTTTTTTATGAAGAATTTAAATTTTTGAAATTTTAAACAACTAAAATGTGAAATTTTAATTTCTTTCTAAAATGTGAGAAATTGAAATTCTCTTCTTTATAGAAGAACCTTCCAAAATGTTCGTGTATTTCCTTTATAACTTTCATCCTCTCTTCCACCTAAAAGTTCTTGAAATCTCTTTCTCGAACTTGCAACTTTTCTCTCATGCCGATGATCCTCTTCTTCAAGAAACATCGTCTGAGTTCGCGGAACGTCGATCGGGTGCAGGCGTAGGGGGATACGTAGAACTGCACCCGTCAATCAGGGGAGCAATTGTAGTTGCCCATCACGCGGTGGAGGTGCTCACCGGCGCGAAGGGCCTAGGCCATGCCTTGCGTCGTTAACTGAATGTTGTGGTCGGATGTGGTGGTGTATGCTGCCGTGTCCCGGTTTCCCTGTGACTCTCCATGCTGCATCAATATTCTTCTCTTTGGAAGCACACCAACCATATTTTCTCTTCTCTTTGCATTCATTTTCTTTCACCCTCACAATTTTAATTTTTTTAATCCAAACACAAAATTTTGAAAATAAAAGAATTTCAATTGAAGTATTTAAAATTCTTAGAATTTAAATTTCTCGGAATTTTAAATTCCCTTATCAATGAATGCAAAGAGAAGAGAAGATATGATTGATGTGATTCCAAAGAGAAGAATACTGATGCGGTATGAGAAGTCACAGGGGAACCGGGACACGACAACGTACTCCACCATATTCGACCACAACATTCAATATAATCAACGACACAAGGTATGACCTGGACCCTTCACGCCGTCGAGCACCTCCACTGCGTGATGGATAACGACGATTGCTTCCCTGACTGGCGGGTGTAGTTCTACGTGTTCCCCTATGCCCACACTCGATCGATGCTCCATGAGCTCAGACGGTGTTTCTTGAAGAAGAGGATCATCGGCGAGAGAGAAGAGTCATGAGTTCGAAAACGAGATTTCAAGAACTTTCGAGTGAAAAAGAGGATGAAAGTTATAAAGGAAATACTCGAACATTTTAGAAAAAATTTCTATTAAAAAGAGAATTTCAATTTATCATCTTTTAGAAGGAAATTAAAATTCCACAATTTTAGTTATTTAAAATTCTGTTTTAAAATTCCAAAAATTTAAATTTTTCATAAAAAAAATTCAAACAATAAATTTTAGATTACAAAAATTTACATTCTCTGATAAATTATTTTCCTTACTTAAAATTGTAGAAGGACAGATGAGTAAATTTAATCATACTCTTATAATAAAGAACACTTTCATGAAAATTACTTTTGACTATATAGGCTGTTATCGGTAATAATCTTGAATGTCGAATAAAATATTATTAAATCGGACGGACATTTAAATCTGGTCCAAAATGGACACCTACCTCAATGATCCACGGTAGAAATGGTTCTAAATTTGAATTTCTCAATAAAAATAAATATTTATCCGAAAAAGAAAGAGGATATATCAGAAAAGAGTAATAGAAAAGAAAAAACAAAAAAAAATCAGCCATGGATTTAAAACTTCAAATATCTAACGGCAAAGATTAACTTGTGCACTGTAGATGACTCAAAAAATCATCTCTCGCACTGTGCGGGTCTAGCCAAACTTGTGGTTACACACCGTGCAAGAAGTCGTCGATCAAGCATATATATCACTATTAATTCATATCCCCACATTAACAAATATATCCATAGGACTTAAGGGGTCTCTTAATTTTAATTTCGCACCCCAATGGAACCTTCCGAACCCTCCAAGTTTCTAGATATCTTCCGTTTCCACCATCAACCCTTTAATTTTTCAAACCATAATCACTATCCTGGAAATTCCCCTTCATTTTACATCCTCCCCCAAACCCTTTCTATATCATCCACCTTATATGTGTACCCTCATATATAAATACAAGACCACCTTGAACATTTTTAGTTATATTTTTACCCATCACCCTTCTAGTTAGTGCAAAAACTTATTGCGCGGCAACAAGTTTTGATTAATAGATTCTTTTATTTAAAAGAATTTGATTAATTATTAGAGTGAGATATCAATTATCAATTCATAAACATGCTTGGCGTTAATAACAACCATGCTGTGATGAAGAGAAAAGGGCAGAGCAAAAGGGGTCACAAGAAGAACGTTAAAGTCACATATATTTCAAGCCCCATGAAGGTGAAGACTAGTGCCTCAAACTTCAGAGCACTTGTGCAAGAGCTCACAGGCCAAGCCTCCAATGTTGCTGAAATGTTCGTGGAAGCTGATTATTATTATGGTGTGCATCATGATGATGGAGTTCACAAGGGCAATCAACAATGGAGTAGTGAGGAGGCATATTTTCCCGAGTCTACTTGGTTGAAACATGATGATTATAGCCACTTGAATTCGAGGTCCTCCATGGAGCTACTAACCGAACATCTTGAACTTGAACTTTTGAGCTTTGGTATGCAGTAGTTGATTTACAAGCATGTTTGATTCCGCATTATCTTGAGGTATTCCACGTATTTTGATACTTAGACGTGGAGAGACGGTGGCTACCTGCGTTCTGGAATTCATTCCAAACATGGACTTATACATAGGTTAGTTTGAATAAATTTCTTGGACGATATTTATAGAATAAGAAAATAAAAAAGTTAAATGAAGTAAACTTTTAGTATAAATTAAAATCAATTTATGTACTTTTTTATGTGCATAAATTGATTATAACTTATAAAAAAAGTTTAATTTATTTTACTTTTTATTTTCTTTTTTTATAAATGTTTATTAAGAAATTTATTCAAAATGATAGGTGATATGTATATGAACTACTAGTAGCATATTGAAAGTCACCTTGAAAATATATACGTATATTTTTTTTTGTTATATAGTGGGTCCACTAATCATATAGATACATAAATAAAAATATGTATATATATATATATATATATATATATATATATATATATATATATATATATATATATATATGAAATTTGATATTGATATTCTACCTAGCACTTACACTTGTAGGTGCATGTACAATCGAAAGGTTGGATGATACTAATTAATTACCGTCTCTTTTTTTTTCATTTGTTTTAAAAAAGGTAAATGTTAATTAGAATCCTTTGAACATTTGTTAGAAATTATAAGAAAAAAAATTTTAATTGGGATGATCAAAATTGTACTGTTCATGATTTTTTTATGCTCTCTTGTAATTTTTACAATAAATACCTTTTATTTTTAATTCCTTAACCAATGCCTTGATGACATTGGTTAGCAATACTCTAAAAAAATATGAATAAGTTGAAATGTTTGTTAATTAGCATGAGTACATTAAGTTTTGACTAAACGAGAGATGTTGAGATTATGTTATTATGAGACATGGCTGCGCCATAATTTTAAAATTTTAAAATTATTGTTGATTCTTTTTAGAGTTGTTATTTTTCTTTAAGTGTTTTTAATTTTAAGCATCCAATACGAATATGGTTCAGGTGGGTGGTTGATTTTGAAGTATCCATATCGATGTGTCAACTTATATTCATCTAATTTATGAAAAAAGATTGTAAATACCTTAAATATTCTACTTGAGGATTAAAAAGAAAAAAATGCAAAAAAAAAGAAGAGAAAAATAGTGGTATGATGTGACAAGAATAAAGATATTTAATGTAAAGATAATAAGTAATATGATGTGCCAAAAACAAAAATAATAAATATTAGTAAAATATATAATATCAGAAAGTTCACACACGTATATTAGGTTAAAAAATATATTACGTTTTCATAAATATGAAAATGTTTCGAATTCACCCTTGTAAAATTCTTAGTTTGTTTATTGTCATCACAAAATTTAAATCTGTTAGTTTTTGACCCGACGTGTTTGATGATTGTGGACATAAGTCAGTCCATTAGTCAATTGGACGTCAACACGTGTCAAAACTCTAACCTTATCTCTCTGCGAATCACAAACCCTTCTCTACGGATTATCATTGAAGGAGTGCACCATGTTCTTCTCGACGTCAGATCCAACTTTGTCTGAGGTGAAGGGAGGGTTTGTTTTCGCACGAAGGCCACTGCAGGCCAATATCTTGCCAGTCGCCACATACTTCGCTCCTTGCTGCGGACGATGACGACAGATTCCCAAAATCTGGTGATGGGTTAGGCTAAAAGTTGTAGCAAATCCTTTTTTTTTGTGTCGTGTTTGTTGATTTCATTTGAAAATTTGGGGTTGAGTTGCTTTGACAAGCATAGTTGGGTTGTTTGAGGAGTCGAGGTAGCGGGTCTTTTGATTCAAGGGTTTAGAGTGAATAACTTTGGCATTAAGATGTAGGGTTTGTGGTAGTACTAACAAGGCACATATATGGTGTTGAGTCTATGTTTTCAGCAATACCACGCAAAATAACCGATGAGGAATTTTTACAATGGTTATAATTATAAAGTTGAAAAATTGACATTATCTACATTAGCATACACTTATGTTCGGGTTACCTAGACCTATGTCCGAACCAAAAAATAACAAATTTAAATTTTCCAGGGACAAAAAACAGACCAAATATTTTCTAACATTTTCATATTTATGAGAGCAAAAAATATACTTTAGCATATATATTATCCTGATGTTTTTATGCTTTAAAGAAGGTGCAAATGAAAACTTTTGTTAATATCTGATAGCATGTAAAAATAGGTAGGCCTTGTAACAGGTAAAGGACTTTGAACAGATGCAATGCAATACCGAAATTGTGGAGAGACATCCCAATCACCAACTATATTTATTTTGCATTTCTAGATCATGGAGTATCGTCACTGAACACCTGAATCACCGTTGTCCAATAAAACTTGAAGATTATTTTCTATAAAAGATACATGTGATTTAAAAAAGATCATAATATAGTTTTAAAACTAGTGTCATACTTTAAAGATCAAATTGTAAGTATACTTAGCGTTTGAATTAATTTTTCATAACATTTTCATATTTATGGACTAAATTGATTATTTTCAAAATATAGGGACTAAATTATCAATAAATACATAGTTAGGGAACTAAATAGACTACTTATCCAAATTCTTATTTAGTCCGTGAATGTGTAAAAATGAGACAACTTTGTTATTAAGCAGTAATGTTTAAAAAATAATTTGACATTAAATTATAAAGTTCAAGGATCAATTTGTCATTTGTAACGCCTTGAAATTTTGATAATTGAAAATAGATATTTAATGTATTTCTTTTTTTTATTTAATTACTTGATTAATTTGGATTAGTTGAAGTGTTGTGTGAATTATCCTTGTGTAACTGCTTGGTGTGGATGTTAGGTTATGTGGAGTTTGATTGATCTGCGTTGGAATCGTGTGATTTCGAGATTGACCCATAACCTATTTTGGTAAAACTACAATATCAGATTCGTTAATCGTTGGATCACTTTCAAATTTGGTCCGTTGAATCACAACCCACGTTTGCATGTTTTGATAGTTAGGATTTGCAAAACAACATCTCGAGCGTGAGATATGTCTATTGCACACAAGCAGTTAAATATGTTGGAGAGAAATTTGCCTAGAACTCGCCCAAGTGAGTCTTAGTTGGGCCAGCTCACCCACGTGAGCAAAATTTCGCCTGAGCAAGTCTTGGAGGTTACACATACATCCAACGGCGTAAAAACACATGTTTTGCTCCCCTATTCTTCCCTAAACCCTCACCCAACACCCCAAACCTCCTCCTCCTCCACCACCCACGACTGCTAGTGACCGCCATGAACCGTCGTTGCTTGCCGCCGGACCACTACATCGAAAGGAACACTTTTGAGGATGTAATTGTTTTTTTCCTTTCTTTTCTGTTGTTTACATTCCCCCACATGAAAAAGGGTTATATAATCAATTTTTAAAAACAATAACCAGTTATACCAAAAAATAACTAACTAGAGGAAAACAAGCACTTCATGTCTAATTGTTTTTTCATGTTTTTTTAAATAAAAGGAAAGATAATAGTGAGTGGTTTGTAAAAGTAGTTATAGGAATAACATAATAACTTATCAACGTAATTACACGAATAAAATAGACATAAAAATAAGTACACCAAAACACCATATTCTCTTTATATGTAGTTATAGATTATACAAAACTAGTTATGGTTATAGTTACTTATAATATAGTTATTTATTAGTAATGATTATGGTTATTTAAATAACAAAACCATGAGCATCCCTACCTCCAGCTTCAACAATTAAGCAACCCTCCATCTAATCTACTCTCTTTACTAGGACTCTAATGTCTTCTCCACTCCACACATGTCCAAACCATGTAAAACGAGATTCTACCATTTTAAAATATGCATTTGATTTTGGTTAAAATTGATTTTGAGGTGATGTGATTTATATTTGGATGTTTTTAATCCTTTTTATCATAAAAGTTAGGAGTAAAACTCAATATAATTTTTTCTATCCAAAGAAAAAGCTACCCAAAGCTGCTTTAACTCAATTTGAACCCAAAATCACTTCAACTTAGAAGAATTAATTTTGGACCTGAAATCAATTCTAGAGTTTTCTTCGACTTGAAATGAAATACGTGAAAATCTATATAAAATAAATTTTAATCTCAGAATCAATTCTCCAACATGAAATCCAAATGCTCAAATGTGGTCGTGTAAAGGCTAATAGAAGCATTCCACACTAGTGTTAGGAAGTCCAACATCACTTGCCTCAATTTTTGGGGTGGAGCTTATATATTTGTTAGTCAACTTTACATAATGTCAATTTGTTTTAAACTAAAATCTAACATGATATTAGAGCCTATAACCGATCTTGGTTTTAACCTATTTTAGTAGGCTCGCTTGTTCTGGTAGGCATCTGTGACGGGTGTTAGGAAGTCCTACATCACCTACCTCAATTCTCAGGGTGCAACTTATATATTTGTTGGGCAACTTCACTTAGTGCCAATTGATTTTAAGCTGAAATCTAACAACTAGTTGCCTATGAGATAATAATAGCAATGCAATCAATAGAATCATGTAAGATTCTGAAATATCTAGAATCTTAGAGATAGTCAAGCATGACATTGTAAAGGCAATAGTAACATTCTACAAGTGAGATGGCAAACTACGTAGCAACATGATTGTTTCTAAAGGAAGTATACATATAACTAGATGTTTTCTTATTATGGTGCCAAATTTATTGATTCTTTTAAGAAATTACACTAACCTTGAGAGTCAAGCATGTTTTCTAGCTGAACAGTTTGTTGTCGGCCCCACAGTATCTTACATTGAATTTATTCATAGTTCTTGTTGTCATTATAGTATCTTTATTGGTCTGAACAACCTATCAGTTATGGAAAAAAGTCTAAATCCCATGGCTTTTAAATAATGTGATTAGTTACTACTTCCTTTTTGTTTGCATATACAATATTAATATCGCTATTCCACTTCCAAGATCCTTCATCAGAAAAGAAGTTAAGACCATGGCAGCTGAATTGGTGAGTGGAGCATTTCTCTTTGCTTTTGTCCAAACTTTGTTTTAGAGGATTGCCACACGTGAGATGGCAGACTTCATAAGGGGAGTAAAACATGATAATGGCCCTAAGTTGCTTGATAAGTTGAAGATATCATTTAGATCAGTTGTATCTCTGGTCAACCATGCAAAGGAGAGGAAAACTACAAATATTCACATAAGGATTGGTTGAATGATCTCAAAGATCTCATGTTTAAGGTATAAGACCTTTTGGATAAGATTAGTCTATTAGCTTCAAGCCAAAAGATGATTCATGGAGTAGCAACGCAAGCAAGCTATGTAGCTCTTCCCTACTTCATTTGGTGGTTTTAGTGAAAAGATGGAAACCATTATATAAAAACTTGAAGATCTTTTAAAACAAAAGGATGCTTTGGGTATGAAGGAATGTGTCAATGAGAAAACATTTAAAAAGTTTCCAAACAACTTCCCTGGCTGAAAAGTCTTCTAACTATGGAACAAATGCTGATAAGGATAATGTTATCAAACTTTTGCTATAGGTATAAGATGATAGTAGTGATAGGATATGTGTCATCATCGTAGTTGGTATGGGGGAGTTGGGAAGACTACTCTTGCTCAACATGTGTACAATGATGACAAAGTAAAGCAATATTTTGACATCAAAGCATGGGCCTGAGTTAACCCGGAGTTTGGTGTCTTAAAATTCAACAAGACCATTCCAAAGGCAATTCCTTTAACATGTGCACTACCAAAAAAATGGTTTTCTACAACGGTCGAAAAAAGCATACAACGACGGTTGTTGACCGTCATAGAATCTAACGTCGTTGAAAGTGTTAACTTTCAACAACAGGTAAGCAGACACCGTCTTAGAAAACCGATAACTTTCTAAGACGATGCTTACTAAGCACCATCCTTGAAATACAAATTATTTTTAATTATTGATATTTTTGTTGAATGATATCCAATCAGAAAAATATGAATAATTAAAAATAATTTTTATTAGCATGATTGTAATTAATATTAATATTAAAATTTATTTAAAAATAAATAAATATTAATTACAATGATGATAGATTAAATAAAAATAAGAAGTTGACAAATTAAAAATTCCTAAGACAATTTCATAGAAAAAAAAGTTATTACAATTTTTTTTATTATAAGGTAACTTCATTTACTCAACATTTAAGTAAATGATAAAATACACAGACCAATAATCCAAACTTATCAACACTATACAAATACATACTAGATTTCATGAGTATAATGTAATTAAAATGTCATACATCAAATGTTAGTCCATAGAACTTACTTGGAAGTGCTTAAAACAATAGCTCTTTGACCAACAATACTTATAAGCACCTCAATGGACTGAATCACCTGAATGCTAGACAGTGCGATGTACAGGCACCCCCTCAGATTTAAGAACTGAAGGAGACAACTGATTCACCTGCTCAAAGATTAAATCATAACCACTAGAATCATAATACAGTTCCCAAACTCTGTATTACACAAAGAGTACTAAAATATCTAACACTTGTATAAGAGATGAACAGATGTGCGCTAGAGAGTTCTGGAGAGATAAGATAGTGACGCTTTGGTAGAAACAGAATTGTTAAAGTTCAACAAACTGCATAATGAGAGAAAGGTCATAAAACAGATAACTATATCATAATTTCAAAATCTTTAATGGACTTGTAAAGAACTAAGAGTAACTTGACAAATGCATCATACATGTAAAAGTATCATACACTAAACTAATCAAAGCATCACAACTTTAACTACTACTGTTAAGTGATGAAGAAAGAAATTGGTGCTAAATTAGCTACTATACGTATATTAATTGGATCTTCCTCCTCAGATGATCATGTTGAGTTTCCATTCACAAAAAATAATAACAAGATTTGGACCTATGCATACATGCATACCTGAAGATGGCTTTTGATGTGAACTAATATAAGGAGGTGTACTTTGAGTACCAACATCTCTTGTCATTCCCTCTTTCTTCTTTTCTGCATGGAGAGATACAATGTAGAATTGGGAAGTAACTTGAACTGTGTCCTTGCAAGCAAAAAGGAAATAAAGAACATGGCTTGCTAATTAAGTGTGTGAACTTGGATTGGAAATTGAAGAGCCACCTCTTCTTGTGTGAAAGTTTCTAGCTTTGTTGGAATGTGCTTTGAGGAATAAACTAGAGGAGCAGACATGGCAATTCTATTGATTGAGTTTCTAAAAGATCTTCCACTAAGCAGAGTAGTATATCAAAGCAAATCAACTATAGTTGTACACCCTCTTGTTTTATTTTACTTTATTTTTCCCTGTTCAAAGTTTTGAATGGTTACACAAAAAAGGAAAAAGAAGTTTAGGCATCGGTACAAATAATGACTTACTAGTGAAAGCCAACAAAGCAGTTTAAGTAGTGTGGTTCCTTTTTTATGTAAGCTCCATTGGAGCTTGTAGGCCTAGGATCTTTTTCATCAATGGATTCCTTTGCTTCTTGAAAGATGAATGGCGGCGGAATGGAGAAGGAAGAGACAGAGGAGACGCCATTTCAAGGAGAAGATGAGTCTAGAAGAAGCTCACCACCATAAGAGGCCATGGATTAGATCTTGGAGGAAGAAGGAGATGAATGAAGGGAGAGGAAGAGAAGAGCACGGAATTTTGTGCTCTAAAAGAGCTCTGAAATCTGAAGTTTAATTTTTAAATGTTCAAAGTTGAAAAAAATGCACACACAATGCTTCTATTTATAGCCTAAGTGTCACACAAAATTGGAGGAAAATTTGAATTTCTATTCAAATTTCACTTGAATTTGAAATTAAATTTGTGGAGCCAAAATTTCACTAATTATGATTAGTGAATTTTAGCTATGGTTCATTCCACTAATTCAAGATCAAGTCCAAGATTCTCCACTAAGTATGCTTAGGTGGCATGATGCATGTAAAGCATGAAGGACATACACAAAGTGTGACTATATGATGTAACAATGGGGTGTAGCAAGCAAATGTTCATCTCCGCCTCTAAAATTTAATTGGATTGGGCTTCTCCCAATTCAATTAAATTTATTTTCCAACACACACATCAAATATTCACTTAATGCATGTGAAATTACAAAACTACTCATAATACAAAAACTAGTTTAGGTGTCCTAAAATACAAGGGTTGAAAAATCCTACATTTCTAGGGTACCTTATCTATATTATGGAGTCCTAAATACAAGGCCCAAAAATAATGAAACCTTAATCTAATATGTACAAAGATAAGTAGGTTCATACTTAGCTCATGAGCCCGAAATCTACCCTAAGGTTCATGAGAATCCTAGGGCCTTCTCTTGCATCTCTGGGCCAATCTACTTCGAGTTTTCTATCTAATACCCTTGCGGGATAGGATTGCATCACTTTTTTCCTTTTTGTTGCAACTTATACATAAAAACAAAATTGAAAACAACAACATAAATTGCACTCATTAGCTGCAATGATTCTCATCAAAGTTGGTTGCTATAAAAAATAATAGGGTGGTTAACAACTCAAGATAAACGAATAAGATAATTAACACGGGGTACAAATATTACCTTAGTTTATCTCAATTGTGTTAAAGAATAAGTCAAACACCTTGGTTAGAATCTTCAAATCCTGCAAAAATAACAAAGGCAAGACCACAAACTCTACAACTGCAACAAGGTATATTTTCTTTGATCCACATAGCCATTATTCTACCAATAAGGCTGTGAGCCGCAGATATCCATAGTTAGTGCAACACCATAAACTCTGCAGCTGCAACAAGGTGTATGGAGAAGGTTTAGTAGTTATAGAAAGAAAAAAATATAGAGAAATCGAGAAAAAAAAAAAAAAAGAGGGGCAAAGGACAACCTTGTTTGAAAGTGTGAGGATAACAGAATGTCTCTATCATCATTATAGCTGGCAATTGCTCACTCAATGTATTGCCTACCTAAAAGAGGAGGGGCCCCAAGTCAAGTATAGGATAAGGCTTGCATGCCATCTCAACTAGAAACTTTATTAGGAAGAACGATATGGTCAAATCCATTACTGTCAAGAAATATTTGAAATATTTATAGCATCAACTTCTGTAGACTCAAATTAATAGCCAAGAACAGACAATATAAGTACTTATTCCTAAATATATAAAAAGTATAATAAATTAATAGTGTCAACTAGAGATAAAAACAGTATTCACCAATAAAATAATCATTTTTACAGCCTAAATAATAATCATAAAAATAAAATAATCGGAAATTTAGTTCAAATGCTATGTGCTAAATGTGAAAAATACAAGAATCATTTCTTAAAGGGGTTATATCTTTACTAGTATAACTTAAAAGATTCTGTTTAATAGAGCTGCTATATATTTATTAATTTTATAAAATTATAATTATCTTATATTTATTTATTAATTTTTTTAATTTGTATAAAATAATCTAACTACAATAGACAATCAATTTCCATGATGAAATACAAATCATGATAAAATAAAGAAATTCACTACCTCCTCATATTGTAAGACTACATCTACAGTTTTGCTACCTAGTAAAAAACAAAGAAACACAATTACGCATTCAATATTCATACAGAAATGTTCATTCATTTGTAACTATAAAGCATCGTTTTAGTTGGCTTATTAATCTCCTTACTTCAAAATTCCATAAATTCCTATATTGTTATTTAATATAGTTAAATGATATTAAGTACAAGCCACTAACGGCTACTTCACCTGTCAGTCCTAGCATATTTGATTCACTTGATATTCTATAATTATAAAAACTAGTATTAAAATTATAAACATTGTATAACTTATCTTATATTATGCTTCAATTATTTATTGGCTTATATTTTTACCGCAAATGTAACTCATTGAAAGGAAATAGCAAAAAAGCCACAAACCTTGTCAGATACCAAACAGAATTCAAACAAGTTACAACACTACAAATTAAAAGCAGGAAGAAGAAAAAAAAGAAACACCATAAGTGCAATCGAGCTTTTATCAGTGTGACACAACGCCAGTCAAATAAAACTGTGTTTCATTCTCAAATCAAGCTTAGGTTAACATGCACTAACAATTTTAGCAATCAAAATTAAACAATCGTTATTATCTCTTTAACTTTTTCGGTATTTCTGGGAAATGAATAAGTACATAATTTCCAATTAAAAATACCTCTGGATAGTTGTCCTTGTCAATCTTCTGAAGGCGAGTAAAGAGTTCCCTAGCATGTTTGTTGAAGTTTTTAAGCCCCTGCGGCATTGATACAATATTAAAGTTGAAAACATGCCACTGTGGCAAGAATGGCTTCCTTTTGGGGAGGAAGAGAAGGAAGATGAAAAAAGAAAATTTCCTTGTAACTTTATATAAAAAATTGCCCGAAACTGAAAGGTGTGAACTTGATCCAAAAGCTAGCAGCTCTGGAAAAGATCGTGATTGCAAAATGTGAACAGCTTGTGATTGCAGTTTCCCCAACAATTCATGAATTGCAATTAGAATGTTGTGAGAAGGTTTCAATCCAAATGCCACTGCCTCAATTACTGAACCTGACAATCAGTAGCTATAATGCAGTAGACTCACTATTTCAGGTAATAAACAAAGGAAGTTCTTGTATTCAAAAGTTGAGCATCTCAAGTTGTCCCCTCTCTCGGCAGATTCCTAGTAATGTCATTGCAAACACATTTAAGTCACTTAATGTTACAAACTGTGAGAACATTGAGTTTCCAATGAACCAATGCTTTGCATATCATGAGAGGTTATGCATCTCATGTAGCTGCAATTCCCTGAGGTCTTTCATAATGGATATGTTTCCAAAGATGGCCCACCTTGATATCCGAAGATGTCAAAATCTACAATCTCCTGTTGTTTCTGGGGTGCATGTTCAATATCTTCAATCTCTAAATTCCTTGAAGATCTGTGATGTCCTAATTTTATATCTTTCCCAGAAGGTGGACTTGCAGCTCCAAATCTGACAAATTTACAGTTGGAGAAAGGCAAGAACTTGACTTCTTTTCCTTGTCAGATGAATAAACTATTTCCATTCCTGATGACTTTGGACATAATAGAGTGTTCAGAACTTGAGTCATCTTCAGATGGAGGTTGCACAGATAGTCTGAACGCCCTTCAGATATTTCATTGTCCTAAATTGTTTACCAACAGAAAGAACTGGAATTTGCAAAACTCCCCTCTCTTAGAAGCTTTGCTATAGCAGGTTCATTCCATGATGGGGAATCATTTCCAGAAAGATGGCTGCTGCCATCCACTCTTACATCCGTTCAAATCTTTACACTTTCGAATTTGAAGTATCTAGATGAGGAAAGCCTTCAGCAATTGACCTCTCTGGAGACTTTGGGGATTGCACGCTGCCCAGAACTTCAGTGAATGCCAGCAAACCTTACTTCTTCAATTTCCACCCTTCATATCATGACGAGTCCAAGACTTGAAGAAAGATGTAAAGGGAAAAAAGCTGTAGATTGGCCAAGAATTGCTCACATTCCTATGATACGGATTAACAAGAAATTGTTACAGTGGGAACAAACATAATATTCTGGAATTGTCCTATCTTATTGTTCAGGTATCTGCTCTAAAATTCCCTATATTTTCTGCAACGCAACATAGTTGGTTTATATTTGGCTTATCTTCTGTTTATTTTCTTTGCAGTGTTGCTTCCGATGATACCGAAGTGGCAAATTGGCAATAGTTCTAAACCTATGTCATTTCAAGCTCAGCATTTCCAGTATGGAAGTTTTGTTCTGAAGTTCATACACATACTTAGTTGATAAGATTTCCATTTTTAATCTTGTTTCTTGCATATGGATTACCTCCTCAATCAATTGCCATTTTGTAAGGTCTTTATTAGTCAATTATTTGAGGACTAAACATGATCAAATTTGAAGAAGATATGAACAATTTTCAATTTTCATATATGGCATATTTTTCTCTTTTCTTTATTCTTTCATTTCCAGAGATTGGGACCTTGGAGCAAAATAGGTTGTGATCATAGGCTTTATAGTTCAATTAGTTACCCCCTTAATCTTATCAAAACACCACAGTCCTGATAGGCCCATTATGCAAGACTTTGAAGCGTAAGAAGGTGAAGGAAAAGGAAAGTGGGCCTAAGAATCAATTCCTGGGGGCATATGAGAAAGGGCAAAAGGTGACACAAGAGTCATTGGGAGGAGAAGCGAGTGGAATAACAGAATGGACAAGTAGCAAGGAGAGAATAAAGGAGGGGAAGGGGAAGCGGGAATCAAGCAAGGAGAGAGAAAATAATTATTTAGTGGAAGGTATAGCCAAATAGGAGGTATTGGAGAGTTTCTGAAGGTTAGGCAGAGTAGAGGAACTGGTCATTTCTCAGTCACTGAGTGCTACCATTTCCTTTTTTATCCTAATACCTATTTGCCATCTTGTAAGGAGCTTGCTCCATTACAATTGTTTTCTATTGTTCTGCTTATATAACAGAGGATTCCTCCTCTGGTTATAAGGGGTTCCTTCAATATATATCTACTTCCTATCAAATCCCAAGGCTACAATGAGACACGAATAGTTTGGGCTATTAGCTATCAGACAAGTCTTAAGATAAAGGATTAGTCTACTCTAAAACGAAAAGTGCACTTTAAAACTGTAGAGTTACAATAGTATATTGGAAAATCAACAATTGAAATTGTGATAAAAAAAAATACATGTACAGTAAACAATGATGTTAAAATGTCAAACATTGATTTTTCAATCAATAATTAGTCTTTGTACTTTAACGCTCTATAGTACACTCATCATTTAGAAAAACTAAATCCTCAGAAGCTAAGGGTTTGTTTTTGGGTCTTAGACCCTTGGAATTCAGAAATTACTTTAGACCTTGATTAATCTGAGTGGATCCCAGCAACTATTTTCTTTATACAAAAGACTCAAACCTATTTGATGAAGCACTTATCATCAAGTCAAAAGTTATAGCTAACGGTGATTCAAACTTTATTTTCTTAAGTATTCTCAAGCTTAAAGGGTTGTGGGCTGGGATGTTAAGCCATAGGATTTATGCTGATCAAATAAAGTCAATAGAACCCAAAATCTTATTTAAGAACAACAAAGCTCTTTGCCATTTAGACCAGAAAGGAGTTGGTCGTTAAGATGTATTGTTTAAGGAACTGCTTTCCATTTCAGTAATAATTTCATCTTATTTTCGCTTCAAATCCTATTTACAAATATTTGTTAGTTAATAAGGAAGAAAAAAAATATGGAAACAGAATATTCTTTAAAACATAGAAAAGAAACATAATCTGAAAAGATACATAGTGAAATTAGAAAAATAAAAAATAAATTGATAGGTAGACAGAGCAAAATGCAGCCTTAAAATTCATCATAAGAGAAAACAATAAACTAACTTCAGATAATTTTCAAATGCCTATTAAATTTAGAATTATAATATATGCATGCAAAGCTTTTTTCACACTATCATCTAATTCACTGCTAATGATTTTTAATTGATTAAAAATGTAAAACATTTTACACTCACAGTGTGCATGTCAATTAAACTCTTAAATTTAACTCAATTTATTTACCGATTGTGAAGAAAGAGCATCTAAAGCATGCTGCAGCATTACACAAATCTCTAACCGCCAATTTTCCTTGAGTTGTGTCTGAAGAAAAAGAACGTTGGGAACAGAAGCATTCAATTTTCTCGTTGGTTGGTTGAGAGATAAGGTGGTTTCGCTTCTGTTCAGTTTCGGTCTCTTCCTTGGAATGTGGAGTATTGGAAGTGTGGTGCGAGAGGCCGTTTGATCCGATGCCACTTTCTTAATCCCACAGTTAGGGTGTTTTAATATTGAATTGGATCGGTTTTGATAATATATCATCAAATTGATTTGATTTAAAATTATAATTTTATTTGATCAGATTCAATCTAAAGCAAATTAGACTGTACTGATTTTTTTTTTTATCAAATTCAATTTAAAATTATTTAGATTGAATTGATTTTTTTAATCTTATTTTATATTTTATAGAAAATTTTAAATAAAAGATAAGATAAAATAATTATAATCTATAATCTATAACTTAACTATTATATTATTATAATTATAACCTCATTTGTTGTTCACTTTTTTTTGGATATTTTTTATTTTCAATTATTAAAAATTAGTAACTAACCATTTGGGGAGATTTATTAAAAATTAGTAACACAAAGGATAGATTCTACTCCATGGAAATTTACACCACATGAGCAATTAACCCAAATACATACCTTGACATAGTGGTCTCTCAAATCATTCGGAGAGACCAAAATTAATCCTACAAAAGAATTGTGATTTTATTGAAAATAAACGAACATAGATATTGATTTTCTTGTTCACCCATTTATTCTATAAGCCCATTCTACCTTAAGCAACAATCTGTATGGTTCATACGGATTGAAAATTCATATGGTTCATATGAATTACAATTTTTCTTTAAAAAAAATGTTTTACAAATTAATTTTGTCCTGATATATTTAATACAGAAAAATTAATTATCACAAAATCTATTATATAAATTTACATGTGCATTAAATATACATTAAAAAATTTAACGACATTAATTATTTTATAACATAATTGACCTATCAGCTTAGAGCGTGGTGTTAATAACCTAAAAATCACAGACTTTGCTAGGTGCACCAAGCATATTGCTTGTGCACCCAACATTAAAACAAAATTTTAAAAATACCTTTAAGTGTTTTTTATTTTTACGAATTACATAATCCATGAGTCATACGGATCACGTAACCGTATGAGTTAATCTGATGACTCATATTGGATCACGTAATATGTATGAATTAACTCATACGGATTACATGACTCGTAAGTATTTTTTTAATATTTTTTTCAAAAATACATTTTTTAATTTATTATTAAATTAAATTTTTTAATAGTAAATATTTTTTTATTTATAAAAAATATGCAGATTAAATAATTCGTATAAGTTATATCAAAATTTATTGTCACAAAATTTATTATTTAAATTTACATGTGCATTAAATATACATTAGAAATTTTAGTGTTATATATAGTAACATTATTTATTTATAATATAATTGGTCTATTAGCTCAGTTGGTTAGAACTCCTGTTAATAACCATTGGATTCATACGGATCAGTTGATCCGTATGAGGCTCACGGATTAACTGATCTATATCCCTTTTACGAAAGGGCAAAATTGGAAAATCGCAAAATTGCTAGGTGTACCAATAATTTCGCTAGGTGTACGTAGCAATGCCCAAAGTCACAGGTTCAAATCCTACATGAACCATAAGGATCCATACGGATTACAGATCCATAAATTTGTCGAGTAATTTTGGAAAAACAGAAAACACTGGGTGCACAAGCAATTTGTTGGATGCGCAAAGTATTGCCTTTATATTGACCTAAAAACCACTGAGGCTCATTCCTAAAAGGCCCAACACCAAAGGGAGACGCCAAGCACACATAAGCCCAAATAGGGTCCAACAGCAAACTAATTTTAAAAAAAAGTAAGCAAGGTCAAGCAATTGCCCAAATACAAAACAAAGCTTAATTACAAAAATACACATAAATGGCTTAATCTAATATTTGGCTCGAACTAGCGGTTAGCGCTCCACATGGTCATGTATATCATACAGGTTACTGAAATGAATAACCAATTTTAATTGGAAAACAGTATAAGAAAACAGTACTGCACGTAAGTTTTGTCATACATAAATATGAATTGGAGAAACATTACATTTTCTATGTAATTGGGCAGCGTAGAGTCTAGCATTCAACAAGCAGTAGCTATTTCCAGTGAACAAAAAAAGGAACCTAAATGTTAGCAATTACAGCTGTAGCATTACAAAACTGATTTTAACTGGCAGCCAACAAGAAAAACTGCTGCACAATGATCTTTGCTGTTGTGGCGTCATGCATCCTACTGCAGATTAAAAAGCTGAGCAGGCCAACTGCGTTTGTGACTGTCAGGACCAACACCAGCAGCTTCTAAGGATATATCAATGCTGCGATGCTCAGTAGAACGGACAATGCTGACACGTAAATCAATCTTCACAGCAGGATACACCTCAGTGCCAATTGCTTCTGGTTTACCCCTGTTTTCTTTTCCAAATCCCATCGCAATAGGTTCTTGAAAGGTTAAGATTGTTTGTGACCAATGTGTTCTTGGCATGTAAGGGGATGTGGATAACACGGCTGGTGTTTCTCGGCAGAATCTGCTTGAAAATCCAGTATCAAACCATAGGACAACACCATAACACCAGCAGCATGTTCCAGAAGTACTTGGTTTCAATTCCAAAGTAGCAGTTGCAGTGAAATCCACTTCATTAGGCTTCATGGTTGCCAAGTCAAAGGACTGAAGACAAAAAGAAAACAAGCATTTCAATAGTCAGCATGCAACTATAAACTGGGTTGTGGATTTATTATTAAAAAAAATCCAGGATAATTACCCCCATCTCCCCACCACCACCACCACCCCCAATAAAAAGAAACCTATTGCTTGGGATAGCATATATGTATAATTTAAGACTACAAGTAACAAACGAGTCAAAATGAATAATTATCTAGAAATGCACGATACTTTTTACTTTCATTTGTATAAATGCACTTACATAGTAAAATACGGCATTTTCATTTTAGAAGGCATGGGAGCCACCATTTCTTGTTGGATAAAATAATTTTCACAATTTAACCCAAAAAAAAATCATTATATACAAATAACATTTGATTTCGACACAATTACATGCAGTTCACAAAAGGACCACTTCAGCTACTTTAGAATTGCAAGATAACCAATTAGAAACTATAGCCAAAGATAACAGACATTATCCTTGGCCTTGCAGTGATTGCTAAATTATTGAAGACTTGATTACCAAAATGGAATAAGAAATTCAGCACTATAAACAATGTCTTGCAAAACATCCACATATATGCCAAAAAAGCACAAACCTGAAGAATAGCAGAACAGGTAACTAAATCTTGAGAGTCCACAACATCAACTATAGGAATTCGGGCAGCATCTATGACAAGCTCATTCCCAATGCAAGACATGTCGAAATCACACACATTTTCCCAAAAAGGAAGACTTGTGGCTCCTTTTCCAAATCCTGCAACAAACTAGAAGAGAAACTGGAGTAATTCATATATACTACATAAACTTACAGTACAGACAACCCTTGCTGATCAAAAAAAAGAAAAGAAAAAAATCTGAAAATGAAAAAGCTGAGAAGTGGACAGATGAGAGACTCACAATAGTTGCTGTATCAGGAAGAATGGCACCACCAGGCTTCAACCACCGGTCTCGTGCATAAAGCACTGAACCAAGCATGGATTCATACAGCAGGCAATATCCCATCCATTCACTTAGCAATACATCAACACTGCGAGGTTGAAGTTCAACTGTTTTATCAATCTCTTCAACCATACCATGAACCACTTCTATGACTCCCTTTTGGAGGCCATCAACTCCATTTTGGCTTTTACTCAGCAAAAGACCATTATCTTTTGCAACCTAAATTTTTAAAAAATGGAGAGAAGAAAATGAACACAACTAGACATGTAATTGAAGAGGTAACTATAGAACTACAGAGCAGAAAAACTATACCTGAGATGCTACTGCTGCCATCTTGGCACTAGCCTCAACTGCAATAACCCTTGAAGCGCCAGCTTTTGCTGAAAATAGGCTAAAGAAAAAATAATGACAAACGATGTCACAAACTTACAAATGACAGAGCAATCAGATATGGTAGGCAAATATGTAGCCTCCCAAAAAATAACTTATAAGAAGAGATCGACAAAATCAGGAATATGCACTTAATAACAGCCATAGGCATCATTACCACTACTGCCAAAAAACTGAACAAACAGAAAGAGCTCACAAGCCTATCAATTTGAGGAAGCATATGGATAATGGAAAATGATTAATGGTTTCTACTACTACCATGCATTAAGGGAAGATGAAATCTTCAATATTCAGAAGAAAAAAGGGCCATGAAGAGAACTACTTCACTTAGAAACTACTTATACATATGCAGGGTAGTATATACAGATTATTATCCTACATACAGGACCACCAAGCTTGCATCAACTAATTTCATCTATGAAGAAGAAGGGTGACTCAGAGCATGAGGCTCCCACCAATTGAGGTCTAGGGGGAGTATAGAAGTGCACAGTAAACTTACCATTGCACCAAGGCTCACCCTCAATGGTGAAAAGATGAAATGGGAAGGTATATTTTTCTTGTCATAGGCAAGAGGTAAGCTTAGGAGGCTAAGCCCCCTTTGAGGAAACTTTTTCATGGAGACAATTTTTTGCTGATCTTTATTACAATTTTTTTTTCTGCGATCTTTATTACAAATGGACAGGGACTACTCCCAAAAGTTAGCTCAAGGGAGGAGGGTTGTCCAAGTCTTATAAGGAGTATTCTAGCCATGTTCCTAGCCAATGTGGGACACCTTAACACTCTTCAAATGAAGTATTCTAGCCATGTCTTATAAGGAGGAGGACTAACTCCCAAAAGTTAGCTCAGAGAGGAGTATTGTCCAAGTCTTATAAGGAGTATTCTAGCCATGTTCCTAGCCAATGAGGAACATCTTAAAACTCTTCATATGAAGTAATTTAACAAAGTCCATAAGACCATAATAGAGCCCAAAAAGGATAGCTTTCTCACATCAACATAAATATATATATATATATACATATATATATATATATATATATATATATATAGAGAGAGAGAGAGAGAGAGAGAGGAGAGAGAAATACACAATCTAAGGTTGATGGGAGAATAAACTAGCACTCCCAAGTCCCAAGTTATATACACAACATTGGTAATCTTAAGGAATTTTCTTTTCCTAATGTTTTTACTAAGAAGACATCATCCTTCCACCATTAATTATCATATGTTTCATTGTATTATTCTATGAATATAAAATTCCATAAAAGATATAATCTAGGATTTTGCTAGAGTATAGACTGCATGATATTATACACTGACAAAAATCAAGGATATTTCTCACCTGAGAATTCCAGTTCCACAACCTACATCCATAACCACAGCACTATTTAGTAGAGAGGGATTCTTCAAAATCGCTTGGCCATAAGCATCCATTCTCACCTACATAAAGATAGATATTACTTTAATAAAATGGTGATAGCATGGTTAAAGTGCTTCAGTTTGTCAATTTATAGTAGGGACACAACAATTTAGTTAAATATAAAGCCAACAAATGAGATGCACATCCTATACCTTATCACTTAACATCTCTCGATGGATACCAAATGAACTGTAAGACCCAAAATAACTTTCATTGATCTTCTTAATATGCTTTGCAATGTGATTTTGAGAATTAACCATCAAATGTCCTTCTGGATCCTTATCACTGCACAAAACATGTCCTTTTGAGTCCTTACCATTAATAAGTTTCTTTGAAGAACTAGCCTTGTTCAAATGATTATTAGAGACAGAATCAATCTCATGTTTGTCATCATCAACTACCACTTTTTTCACAAGATCTTGATCGTCATGGATACTCTCTTCAATGTTCATTAGATCCTTTATAAGATCTTCATCAATTCGAGTAATATGTTCATCTTCCCCGTCTTCGTCACAATCACCAAAACTGTACAACAGTGAATCATCTTGCATGAAAGGTATCAGATACCTATCATCATTCCACAAAGTCTTTATCTCATTAAAGTCAACTACATCATGCAAATGATTCTGAAGGTCACAGTTGGACTGGCATGTTAATCCACAACTCCAACATATGTTCTCTGCCACCTAGAAAGAAAAAAAAAGCAGAAGAAAACACCAGTTAGCAAGATACACAAGTAAAAAAGTACACAATTGAAATTTGATATATAGTCCACATACAAAGTTAGAATGTCTACATATAGCTAGTATCACATACATAATCCGATAGTTACCTTCTCCATTTTTTTCATAAACCAAAGTAACAGGTTAATAGAGGGAAATCCTCTGTACAAACAATCCTTAAATTGACAACAAAAGGAACAAGTAACAACCACCAAAATCATGATAAAGATAAACTGCCATTTTCAAATCTAAAATCCAAAATTCACAATTTCTCTTAATTACACTTCCTCATTCCAAAAGCCCCAACCTCAAGAAACAATCATAACAATGAATTTGAATTTTCTTTGTCAAGTAAAACAATGTCATGTTATGAGAAAATAACAGCAAGTACCAGTATGATTGCTTTGCATCATTCTCTTTACGAGAAGATCCTAACAAGAGTACTACTGTGCTAATAGCATACTCTCTCTCGTTATTGGTTAAAATTTATTGAAATCTCGTTAAATTGGGTGTGAGAACCAAAAAATTTTGCAACTTCGATTAAATTTTAATAAGCTGAAATGGGTTTAAAAGAGTGTGTCAGATAATGCATTCCTAGCATTTTTCGAGATCCTAGTCCAATTTTGCAACTTTGTCAATTAACAAAAGCATAGAAGAAAGCGATAACAACATTTACCCGAGAGCGGATGAAGTTAATGAGCTTGAAGGAGGCATAGAAATCCAAGCTGAGAGTTGTTCTGATCGTGTGGAAAACAAAGCGGTGAAGGGAGGCGCAGTGGTCGAACAAGGAACCGCACGAACTGTACCGGGAGTCACAGAATAGACACACGAATTCAGATTCTCTCTCTCCTTCGTCTTCTCCTTCCCAATCGTCCCACACTTCTTCTTCTTCTTCTTCTTCTTCTTCTTCTTCTTCTTCGCTTTCGTCGTCGTCTTCTTCCATTCTGTGCGGTTCTTCTTCTTCTTCTTGCTTTTGCTTATCGCTGAATGCCATAGGAGAAGAAACGCTTAAACCCTTTCAAAAACCCTAAAATGAGGGAACTTCTTGTATATATATTGTAGCGGGTTCAAAAAAAGTCTTGTTATTTCCGGCGCTTTAATATGCTTTTACTTTCTAGATTCTACTTTCTACTGGGATCAGTGATCAACTCAACTACCAGTGCAAATTTTACTTAAGAAAAAAAAAATGTTATTGTTTGATATAATTTTATACAATGATGGAAATGAGGTTAAAATGAATAAAAAGTAAGGACGTTAAAAAATAAAAAGTACGGATGGTTTGGAGTCAAATGAGAACCAATAAACCCATCAATCCGAATCAAACCAAAGAAAAATATATATATAATTTTTATGTTGTGTAATTCTATAATTCTTACTTTTATATTATCTACTAGTTTTCTTTTATTTTATAATAATATTTAATTTTTTTCAATTTTTATTATTTTAATTGGGTTAATTTTGGTTCAAGATGCCAATTTTATTTTTTTAAAATAATCAAAATCGATTAACGTTCATTGGTTTGAATCAAAATATATCTCAAATTCAAATCAAGTCAACCTATGGTCACACTTATTAAAATGGTATCGTAATTCCCATAAATAAATAATAATATCATGTTAGGATGAAATTAGGAAATTGTCAAATAAATCTCTAAATTCAATTATTTATTGTCATTTTAGTATTTAAATATAAATTAATATTATCACTTAAATTATAGTTTTTTTTCAACTACTGTAATTATTGATTTGTACCCTCAATAACTTCTTTTAATTTCCTTAAATTCAATAACTAACATGATAAAAAATTTCAATTCTAACACTAAAGTGGTTATTTACTCAAGTTAAATTTTAGGACTTTATGAAAGTTATCCAAATTCATCACCATTTTATCAATCTTTGTGGGTGTTATTGCATGGTATAATAACAATTTTTAAAAAAATACATTATTATCCTATTATGATAGTTTTTAGGCTTAATTGTAAAAATAGTCTTCCTATTTTTTCCAACTTACTAAATTGGTTCCCATATATTTTAATTCACTGTCAGAGTCTTCTTTTTTTTCAAATTGGTTATTTGAGTCCCCATGGTTAAAATTGGACATTGACTATTAACTAAAAATATTAACGATCACGTGTCATTATCTAATTAATGACATGTGACAGTCAACGACCAATTACATGATGACATGTGACAGTCAATGTCCAATTTTAACCAAGGGATCTCAAATAACCAATTTGGAAAGAAAAGGGAGACTCTAACAGTGAATTAAAATGTAGAGGGATTGATTTAGTGAGTTGAAATAAATAGGTGGACTATTTCTGTAGTTAAGTTTTTATGTTATCATTTTGTTGTGATAGATTTTCATGTATAGTAACATTATTAGTTTTTAATAATAGTTTTTAAAATTGTATGTAAGGTTATTTTTAAATGATTCATAACCAAGAAATGTTTATATTGGTTAAATAAGTTTTTGACTCAGTAAAACTTTAGACTTCAGGTTTTAGTTACTCTAAAATAGTTATTTTTTTATTTTTAGTCTTTTACTTATTTTTATTGTTCATAATTAGTCACGAAAAGTAGAGGTGAACAACAACCGGCTACTCGACCCATATCTAAAGAACTCGAACAAAAAATGGGGGCCTATTGGGTGGGTTCAAGCAGATCCTCAATTTAAATAGGTATACAAAACAGTTAACAATGAGTTTCAGTGGGTGGGTTCGGTTTTGAAATTTTTTCCCATCGAAACGAACCCATCCATCAAATGTTTTTTTTTCTGAATAAAGTAAGCAAAGTTATGTGTAGCATGTATAAGTTATAGCTTTAAGTATGAACACAACACGCCAACATGGAAAATGCTTTAGACCATTGGCTTTTCTGCGAGTGTAGCTTGTGTAACATTCCGATTTTCATACCTTCAAAAGTTTTTAGTAAAAATAGTTTACTTTTGAATGATAGTTAATGTTATAGCATTTTAAGTAGTCAAATGATTGTTTTGTCTGTGTCCTTGAATGGATAAGAAGTGCCTTAGAATTTTAATTCTATGCTTAAGAAGATGTGTTTTAGGCCTAAAAAGCCTTGGTTAACATCCCATCAATCATAGTCAACTAGTCAAAGTAAGGAAATCTTCTCATTAATAGTATTTTTGTAATTATTCAATTTTTTGGCTAAAAATTATTTTGAGCCTTGATAAAATTAGTTTAATTATAATTAAGAATTTTCATGTTTTTTTAGTTCAATGAAATATTTTATTATGCATTGATAATTAATTTATTGAGCATTATTAGTTTTTTAATCATAGAAAATTCATTTCAAGCTAGATTTGAGTGATTCCAAAGGCTTTGGACTCATAAAATTATTTGTGACAATGTGGTTTATTTATTGGAGTCAAATTAATTAAAATAGAATGATTAGAGATGTCCAAAAATATTTTTTTAGAAAATCACATTTTGGGAATGACTTAAGAACCACTAGACCTAATTTGAGCCCCCTATATAAGCTAAAGTAGGCCCCTCTCCCTTAGATGTTGTAGCCATGATTTAGAGAGAGCTTGGGAGCTTGTTTTAAGAGAGGTAAGGTTCTCTCTTTTCTCTTAGGATTTTCATCTTCTCTCTTTCTCTTTCCCTTTCTAATTTTCTCCTTTTTTCTTTGTATTTTTTTTAATGTGGTAGAACTATTCAAGGGCTACAATTGGGTGGTCCATTTTTCCATTTTGAGCTTTGGGACCAAGGTAAGAGGGAGTTTTCCAAATCCTTGGGGTCTATGTGTAGTTGCAATGGGTGAAGCTTTAACTTTTATGTTGTGGAATGTAGTGTTATTTTTGGCATTTGACTCTGTTCATGAAACTTGGACTACTGTGATTATTGTTTTCTGTTTTGGATGCCAAAATTGAGTTCCTTGACCCCCAAAACCTAGGAAAGCCTATAAAGTTTGTTGAATTTGAATTTGTGTAGTGAAAGTTATGTTAAAATCAAGTTTTAAACCCTTTTAGACTGATATTTGCATTATTTGGGGAAAGGTGAAATTGGGGTTGAAATTGGAACTTTTGGACTTCAAAAATGGATTTTTCATGCTTGAAAACTTTGAGAAATATATAGAGTTTTCAAAAATTGGACTTCTATGTCAATGGAAAAAATTATGTCTAAGTTATGTTTCTATTATGAAATTGCTTCTAAGTTATGCTTCTATCATGAGATTACTTCTAAATTATGTTTCTTTTATGCAATTATGATTTTCTAGATTAAGAGTGCATGGTATGAATTTAATACATTAATCATGAATGATATGAATAACAAGAGGAATTGTGGTTTATATGGAAGCATGACAAAAAGACTAAGAGAGGCTTTAGAGTCATTGAATATATATGATGATTGCTTGTGGGCTTATGGTAATGGAAGAGATAACTTTGATAGCATGTGACACTAGGTATGGTGACTTGAATGTAGAATGTAATTGTAATGTTATGAACATGATGTGGATATAAATTTAGTCTCATGATTTATGTTTATATATAGATTCATTATGATGATATATTATATTGTGATTCTATCCGAGCTTTGGTTTGGGTTTAGGGGTGTCCGACCCTCGACATTGTAGCAAGTTGATGTTCATGAATTGATTGTTTATGGTAATGATGTTGATTAGTTTGCTTGTTTGAGAAGGGAACTTATCCACTTGAGGGACCATAGTAATGGTACCCTAAGGGAGTGAAATAGTGAATGATCCTTCCTCTTATTGTATGTGTGATGACAACTTGTGAAGTTGATGACTCAATGAGGGTGACATATACAACAAGGAAAAAGGAAAGGAAAAGTGAACAGAATAAGAAACAGATGTAAGTTGATGACAAGTGTGAGGTGGGGTTGGAGAGATGGAAGTGTTGGTGGAAGAGGATGGCTCTAAAATCGATTATAGCATAGTCCTTCAACACTCGTCTGCAGGTACCACATAACTAACAATATGAGGACAATGAATCTCTACACTACAAAAAGTGAGGCAACAATGAGAAAGGATAGCTGACTCGCAGTGGGTACATTGAGGGATGGTCCGAATGGTTCAAAGGAATCTTAGGGAAATGAAGAGTGGTGATAACCTGACTAAGGACAATAGGTCCAATTAGTGTGGGGGACTTGCAGACCTCACTTAACATTCCTGACTAGAACGAAGTCATATCCATGGTTGAGAGAAGAACATCACTTGTACCGAGCGAAATGTGAACTCCAATTGTCATCTATGAAAGTTTGTAAGACCATTAAAGTAGGAAAAACTTAATGGAAGGTTGAGCCCAAGATAAATAAAAAGTGTGATAGACATGCAGACTATGTTACCATGAGAGATTTGTTTGTTAGTAAACCCCACATAGTGGTTATGTAGGTTAGTGTGTGTTATCTCTTTGTTTGTGGCTACTAAGGGAATGGAAGACTCACCCCTTACACCAATATTTTTAAGTTTTGATGATGAGCGTCAAGAAGGATTTCCACTTGTGGGTTAGCATCTTTGAGTGTGAGAGGATCCCACCAAGAGTTCTTCACCGGATTCTCATTGTGGGTTCACTTTCGTCTGGCACGTACACCTTCTTGATGGCATGGTTATTGCATAGGGCTTGGATAAATGACTGCTCTAAGACTTAGGTTTTTCCAATTTTGTGTATTGATATGAATAGACCTAGGTTTTAGAAACTTTTATATGTGTTCAGTCATCTTATTTACTTATTATTTAACTTTGTTACTTATTTACATATGTTTGGTGGCAATGGAGGCTCATTGAAAAATTTACCCTATCTTTTTGTATTTTGTCATGACATTTATAAAAAGGATTTGAACTCACTTGTTTATAAAGATGAACAAAATATATTTGAAATGTATTTGTAAACCTATACTTTATTCCGCGAATTTATGAAATAATAAGCAATTAGGGATGTTACAACATGCACTTGGCTCAATGCAAATGACTTGTTCTTTCAAAGTTCAAATTACTAATATCTGCTCTGACTCTAATATTTGCAATTTAAAAAAGATAATGAAATTTGGAAAGAAGCAAAACTTGTCTCATGTCCTTCTACTTTTTTTCTTTGAAAACTCTCTTGTAATAATGGAAAACAAGCTTCAACCTTTCATTCTGATGGAAACCTTCTCGCCACACTCTAGCCTTCTTGCTACGCTCACCCATTTCCCATTTTAAATCACATCATCTTTAAATTGGTTTCTTCAAAAAGCCACCACTTTCTCTCCTCATCAACCACATAAACTAAATAAAAGTAGTAACAAAAATTATAATGTGGTAACCGTGTTCCCGCCGGTTTCACTTCTATGTTATTATTAATTTATTCATTTTGTTTATTCTATTATCAATAATATCATTAATATGGTAAATTATACTAAAGACAAAAATAGACGGTTGATTTACTAAAAATGTTCCAGGATCCTAACGCTTTTTGTTATAGATATTTCAAAAGCTTTTAAATAAGATTAATATTTTTTTTCTTAATCATGCGATTCATAGGAAAATAGATTCTAATTAAATTAAAATTCGTCTAAAGATAAGTAAAGTCTAGCCAAAAGATTAATATAATTTATACTACTAGGTGTTCCATTTATATTGTGCTACATATTTTATTTTTTAATTTGAAAGTTAATATATATGTATAGAGTCTATTTTTATGGTTGGATAAATCACATTCGATACTAAAAAATTCCAAATATATATACTCTCACACTTTGTTTATCGTGTGTTATTATCTTAGAGATTTTTTTGTTAAACTATTTGATAATTGTCTATGTCTATTTTTATACTTAGACAAATCATATTGGGTGATAACATAAGTTAAATATTACACTTTAATTTTATTATATATTAATCATTTTGTGATTTTGCATATTTCAAACATATTATCACTAGAGAAAAAAGATAATACACTATAGTATTAAAAGTTTTACACAATCCTCCAATATTTTACGGTATCAATCCCTATGCATTAAACTCTTAATTTAATCTAAAATATTTTTTCTCTCCCTAATTTAGAGTATGCCATAAGGTCAGTTTTTCTATTAAAATAATAAAATAAATATTTATTTTATTTATGATTTTAGGTTTTATTTTGATGCAATGCTAATATAAGTTGTAACATCTCAATTTTTGTAAACTAGATTAAAAAGGATTGTTATTTATAAATAAATAGAATTTAAAAAAAATGATGAGATTTTATAAATAAATAAATAAAGATGTATAATTATTAATTAAAATAATGATTTGAGAGAAAATAAAAAGAGTATTTTTTTTATTTGTTTGATAGAGAATAAAATAAAGTTTGTTTTTATAAAATAATAAATAAATAAATAGAGTAAATAATAGGTCATAAATGCCTCTAGCTATAAATAGTAACATGCTAGGTCAGTTTTCAGATTGACTCCTCAGTCTCCTCTGCCTCACAATTTCGTTTTTTTTCTCTTCTCCCCAGACCCTCTCTTTTTCCCGCAGGCCACCTAACCTATCTCATAAAAATGACGATCTTGGACTCATTCACCGTTGGATCGTCATGAAATTTGAGAACCACGTTCGCAACCCAATTACTAGCATTCTCACCGTTGGGAATTTCGATATTATGTCTGAGCTAAGAGAAATACCCCTCGCATTGTAGCATTTTCCTTTCCCGTAGAAACCTAGAGCTGCTCGGTAAAACTACGATCTCGGTTTCGTTAACCGTTGGATTTTCATGAAATTTGAATATGGTGTTCAAAATTCAATTTTTCACGCTTTCACCGTTGGGATTTGCGGGATAATAGTTTTGGAGGGAGAAAAATAAATCGCATGATGACAGTACAAGTGGAGGCTTCAATCCCTTCTCTGTCTCTTTGACGTTTGGGAACTCTATCGGAGTTAGAGGAAAAAAATTGGAGGAATCTCAGGGAACCGCTAGAGATGCTGCTATCGCTGACTGAAGACACGTGAGCCCGCTTAGAGGTAAGGGATGAGTTATGCTGCTATCGCTGGCTGAAGACACGTGTGCCCGCTTAGAGGTAAGGGATGAGTTATTCACAATTGGAGATTAGTGAGAACATGTGTAGGGATCCTTAGAGTATTAATTGGAATGAGTTTTTGGGTGTTTCCGTCATTTTTATCCTATCCTTATAATTATAAGTGTGAAATATATATGTTTGACAGACCAATTGTTGTGAAATTGATATGCTATTGTGTTGAGCGTGAACCCTATAAATTGAGTACTTTTTCTAATTAATATAAATTGATGAAATAAAGTAAGGAGAAATTTAGAGAGAGATATTGATTTTGTATTTTCTCTTTTTCTTGCTGTTTAGGTTTTTATATATAATTTAAAAAATTAATATCATAATTGAAACTGACCAAAGTGTTCATATAATTATTTAGAATTTGTGCATTGAAAGCTTACTTTGAAATTTGTGATTTAATATGATGTATGCTAGTTTATATATATAGAGGTAGTTATTTATATTAATAATTTATGTAAATAATATTGTAGAGTGTTATAGTATGATTCCAAAATTTATTAAGTGTTGGAGTTTGAGAATATTATGGTTAAATTTCATGAACATGTGTATGTTGTACCTTATGAATATCATTGGGAATGTTATGAGATGGTTGATGTGATGTTATGAGATGTTAAAGTGTGGACATGATATTCGATTATGAATAAGTGGATGTGTTTAACACTTGATGTTACATTAATTATATCGTGAGCTATGAATTATACAATAACCCGACCAGTGTTTATGCGCAGTGTTAAAGAGAAAGTGTAGGTTCCTAGTTAGGAACCAGTGTTAAATTGTAGCGCAATTGTGTTAAACATGTTTGAAATATGAGTGTGAGGTCGTGGTATTGTATAATTCATGAGCAGTGCTTATAAATGAAATATGTGATGAATTGTGGAATAATATGTTGCTTTGAGATCATAATATTGTTATTGAGATTGAGTAAAAGTGTAAAGTAGAACATGTGTTGAATTGTGAGATACGTGAAAACATGTGATGATGGATTGTGACATTATGAGATGTGAACTTGTGAATAAGTGTGTGATTAATTCTTGATGTGACATTATTTGTGTTGTAAGCTGTGAATTGTACAATAACCCGACCAGTGTTATCTTGAGAAAAGTGTAAATGCGTAGTGTTAAAGAGAAAGTGTAGGTTTCCTATTTAGGAACCAGTGTTAAAGAGAAAGTGTAGGTTCCTATTTAGGAACCAATGTTAAATTATAGTGCAATATGTTGTACGTGTTTAAGACACGAGTGTGAGATCGTGGGTATTGTATAATTCACTAACAGTGTCTATGTGCTAAAATGATTTTAGGGGTTGGACCTAAATCAGGAGGGAGAGGCCCTGACGGACTCTTCGGAGTGTAGGCCTTGGGGGTCATCGGGTTTGAGTGCTCCTTTAAGCCTATGCTGATCCCATATGATTGGAGCATTCTCGCAAAACATCGTGACCCTGACTGGTCTCCCTATGATTTTACTTAGTGAGAGTAACCTGACAAACCCATTGTATGGTGTGTCTTGTTATGTACTCCTAAGCGCCCCAGGGTGGTTTTTCACTGACATGGTGCCACATTGCATATAGGCTTGAGTCTTAGCATAATTGTCTCATGCGCTTGCTAATTGTTCATTATGAAATTAATGTGTTATTATGTCTTGATCGGAGTGTGTGATTCTTGTGTATTGTGATTGATGATTGAAAGGTTTGATTGTTGATTGAAAAGTGAATTTTGAATGACAAAGTGATGAAATAATGTGAGATATGCTAAGTAAATTGTATTTGGCTACTATATGTTGTTTTGTTTCTCTCTAGTAGATAGGAATGTAATAACTCACTCCGGTTTGTTGTTTGTGTTTGGATCCTGTGATGATCTTGAACCTTGTGTTTGGGGGAGCAGATGGCTAGGTGAAGTGCTTAAAGGAACCTTGTGTTGAAGGACGTCGGGACACAATGCTCTGATAGGATGTGACAATGGGGCATAAGTTTTATATTAATTGCATAATGTTAGTCTATTTTATTTTATCTCACTGATTTAACAAAATATTTTTGTAAATTTTGACGGCCTTGTTTCGAGCCGAATATATTTTTTAATAAGTTTTAATTGATAATAGTGAAGTGAATGTGAACCTTTTACCCGTGTGAATTTGGTTACCGATATTTTTTATATATTTTATTTACTTATATGTCGGGGTAGAGGGTGTCACATAAGTAGGATTAAATAAGTTGTCAATCTATTTAGAATTTCAAATTTTGGGTTTTAGTTTTAATAATTATTTTTTACTATTTTTACTCTCTTATTTATGTTATTATTCATAATTAGTTCCTATAAGACTAAATTTTTCCCTTTTGCTATCAATTTTTAGTTATTTTGCTTGGGTTGTTCAACATGCAGCTCTAGACTGTTTTGGTGAAAAATAGCTCAACTGATGCAACCTATCCACAGTTATTTCTAAGTGTTGCTAGGTGCACCCAACAAAATTTGTAAATGGAAAAAATGCCCCTGGCTTAATTGAAAAAAAAAACGGTTCATTCCTTCTTCTTCCTCTTCCTCCTACCCCTCACCATTTTTTCTTCTTCTCCCCTGCGTTCGACTTCTTCTCCCCTCTGTTCTTCTTCTTCCTCCTACACCTCACCCTGCGTTCTTCTTCCTTCAAAAAAGCTTCAGCCACCGTGGTCGTCATCCTCCGAGCCGTGTTTCTTCTCCCGAGAGCGTCTTCGTCGACCTTTCGCTCTGCGACCGCACTGTCGTCGGTGTTGAGTATCCCAGCCAAATTGACGGTGGTGTTTCTCCCTCCGCGCGTTGGAATTTTCGAGGTAAGCATCGTTTGGCTGAGTTTGCCGGCGTCATTAGCAGTAGTGGAGTTTACGGATCAAGTTGATCTGTAAAGCTTCTTCCAGATCAACTTGATTTTAGCCTTAGTTTCACTTTGGTTATTAGTCAATTCAATTAAGAAAGAAAAATCCCAAAGAAAAACGTCCGATTGATTTTTTTATTATTTTATTAAAAAATATTTTTTGATTATTATATTATTATTTTGCCTCTTTTGGTTTTAAACGTGGTTACGACATGAAAGATTGGCCGAATTTTATTCTAACAGAAATTAAAAGATATTACAATTCAAATGATCGGTGGAAATGAATTGAAATGTTCGATTTCGGGAACATACCGATTAAAGACCGAAGAACGACGAAGAACGAACGGAGAACGATGAAGAACGGTGGAAAACCTTCGCGAAATCGCACACGGAAACGTCTCGCAAGTGTTACGGAAGCGCCTCGGCTTGGATTTTCTTCACAGAAACAATTTTTTCTCACTAATTTTAAGTGATTCTCAGATATCAGGAGGATTGAACGAATTTGTTCTGCCCTCCTTCCCCTATTTATAGGGAAAAAGAGGGAGGTGGTTGCCGCCCAGCTCGCCCAGGCAAGCTGGGTTGCTTCCACCAGAAGGCACCGCCTTCTGTTGGAAGATTCTGGAAGGCCCAAGTGGGCCTGATTGCTATTTGTACCCCCCTGTTTACTAAATACACCCCTCTGCCCTTTTTTTGCTGATTCTTTTTCCGTAACGTTACGGAACTTTATGAATTACGTAACGATACTTGTTTTCTTTTCGTAATGTCACGAAACCTTACGGATTACACAATCGTCCCTTCTTTGGCTCCCGGAATGTTACGGAACTTTACGGATTGCGCATTAACACTTCCTTTTAACTCCCGATGTGTCGTGGAACTTCACGGATTGCCTAACGATGGGTGTCAAGTACCTCGAAGTGGTCAAGCGAGGGTCGCATTCCAACAAACAGATGGTCCCTGGACGAAATTAGGGTATGACAGTAGCCCCTCTTTACTTGTCTTTTATTGGAGATAAAAAGGAAGTAAAGATAAGACACTAATTTCATTCGAGCGGAACATCATTCGGCCGGTCAATCTCCCCGCCAACGGAACCTGCAAAAAATTTTAAAATGATCAGCACCGAACGACCAACATCATCCTGATACTGCCGAATTCATTCCTCTCAATTGACGAAAGGCGCGAATGACCATAAGGTATCTCTGCATGTCATCGGGCTCGCCGCCTCTGGATGACGAAAGGTGTAGAATGACCATAATTTGTCTCTGCGTGCCATCGGACACGATCGTATCTAGATGGCAAAAGGTGCGGAATGACCATAATTTGTCTCTGCGTGTCATCAGGCTCGCCGCCTCTGGATGACAAAAGGCGTAGAATGACCATAATTTTTCTCTGCGTGCCATCGGACACGATCGTATCTAGATGGCGAAAAGGTGTGCGGAATGATCATAATTTGTCTCCGCATGTCATCGGGCTCGCCGCCTCCGGATGACAAAAGGGCGCAGAATGACCATAATTTGTCTCTCTGTGCCATCTGACACGATTGTCTCTGAATGGCGAAAATGTGTGTGGAATGACTATAATTTGTCTTCGCATGTCAACGGACGCACCGCCTCTGGATGACAAAAGGGCGCAGAATGACCATAATTTGTCTCTGCATGCCATCGGACACGATTGTCTTCGAATGGCGAAAAGGTGTGCGGAATGACCATAATTTGTCTCCGCATGTCATCGGGCTCATAGCCTCTAGATGACAAAAGGCGCAGAATGATCATAATTTGTCTCTGTGTGCCATCAGACATGATTGTCTCCGAATGGCGAAAAGGTGTGCGGAATGACCATAATTTGTCTCCGCATGTCTCGGGCTCACTGCCTCTGGATGACAAAAGGGCGCAAAATGACCATAATTTTTCTCTGCGTGCCATCGGACACAATTGTCTCCGAATGGCGAAAAGGTGTGCGGAATGACCATAATTTGTCTCCGCATGTCATCGGGTTTACCGCCTTTGGATGACAAAAAGGCGCAGAATGACTATAATTTGTCTCTGCGTGCCATCAGACATGATTGTCTCCAAATGGCGAAAAGGTGTGCGAAATGATCATAATTTGTCTCCGCATGTCATCGGGCTCACCGCCTCTGAATGACAAAAGGGCGCAGAATGACCATAATTTGTCTCTGCGTGCCATCGGACACAATTGTCTCTGAATGGCGAAAAGTGTGCGGAATGACCATAATTTGTCTCCGCATGTCACATGACCTCAGGGTCAGTATGACAGAGATTGTGGGGCGGCTGAGACAAATTATGTGTCTTCTTCACTAAAAATGCGAACATGCTTTAGTAAAGAGACAAAACTTCCAACTGATTAGAGCAACATATGCTTTTCGGGTGAAAAACAATGTGTCTACCGGGGAAGGAGAGTATGCTGATAAGATTTTCTCATAACCGTAAATGAGATTTTGGAGGTTAGCATTTCGCTTCTAAATGACCATTTAGAGGAAACACTGGGTTCAACAAAAATAGAAGAAAATCACTCAAAGTGTATCAATCTCACATGGGTAAGTATTTCATCCTAATTTTGAACCATAGATATGTGATGACTTGATTTTGCAAATCATTTCTTATCAAATCAAAGATTATATGCATGATCATGGATCAATAGGACTTTTTCTTAGGAATGGTTTGTTTTTTTTTTTTTTGTGGGAAATTTGGCTTTGAGTGTTCTTTGGCCTTTTCCTTTTATGTTTTTGTTTAGTGTGAGGTAAACAAGTCACCGACGCACAGGATTTTGGTTGGCAATCAAAGGGAGAGGACCACTTTAGGTCGTGGTTTCCTTTCTTTTCTTGTTTACCTGGTGACAATTCTGTATTGTTCAGATATTGTCTGGTCCAAAAACCTTTCTGCATATTTCTTCTGTTTTCTTCCGATCCTTGATCGGGAATTTTCTTTCTTTTGTGTTTTTTTTTTGCTTTATCTTATTCTTTGATTGGGAATTTTCTCTTTTTTTTCTTTCTTCCGATTCTTTGATCGGGAACCTTCTTTTCTTTGTTTTCTTCCGAGGGCAAGGTTTATGGTAAGTTTGGGATTTTGGGCTCAAGGCTTCGGGGAAAAGGGGATGTCCCACATTATTTTCATGATACACATGCAACAATGATGATTTGGAAATTTTATGCAAAACTAGTCATGCATGCACCCATGTGGACACTCAAGCACCAAGTTTTTATGGTCATGTGATGCTAGGGCTCATGATTCATTTTCTCTATTTAAGTCAACCTAGTGTTTCCAAAATATGTTCTTTTATCAATTTGTGCATTCATCCGAGTCTATTTTGGGTGTTCGGGAAAATTACACAGCATTCACCCTTCAAGTGTATTCACATTTTTTTTCAAAAACTGGTTATGATAAGTGAATTTTTTTTCAAAGAAAAGATGGAAGTTATCTCTTTTCAAAATGAAAAAACGCACGAAATGGTAAGTCGCAAAAAAATGGTGATGGAATAACTGAGAGCCATAACGCCAAACTCTAACAGAAACAACAAAAATAATAATAACAGCAACGTTAGTAACCATATAGACAACAACAGAAAACAGTAATGTCAATAGCAATATAGACAATAACAGAAAACAGTAATGTCAATAGCAAAAGTGCGGTGACCTCGGTCTCGTGGCTCCGCTTCCTTCCAAGAAACCGAGCAAGTCAGTCATTTCTTCATCCATACGGGCCTCCTCTTACAAATTCATGGTAACAAACAATTAGCTTCTTTAATCTAAGCTAGCTATAGTAAGATCTCCACTTGTCCATTTTTGTTTTCATGATTTTCCATGTAGGCTTTCAATTGGATTGCAGAAGCTCCCCACAAATAGCATGGGAGTGTAGTACCCCTGGTACAACAAAAAGAATTCTCATAATTTGTTTCAAACAAAGTAAAAACATTTTTTTACATACTAAGTTGACATTCATTAACCTTTCATTCCTTAGAGTTATCACAACTATCTTTGGGTCATTCTCAAATTACCACTGCTCTATGTCAATTAACTCACCTATGATATCTATTAATTTCAAAAATGGATGCAAGGAGATTAAAAAGAAAGGTTTTGCAATTCAAAGTAATTTGTACTTTTAGAAAAAGTATTCTAATATTGGTGAAAGATATGCTAAGAATAAATTACCTATTAGAATATCAGCACAAGCCTTTCCATTAGTAATTACCTCATATTGAGTGAAATGAGTGACATTTTAGGGTATGCTTGGTATATCTTGTTCCTTGGAAGTAATTGCTTTGGCAAAACATAAGGTGTAACGATGATTTGGTGCTCTAAATTTGCCAATGTAGTTCTCTACTTCAAAGTTTTGCACAATATAAGTTTGGCCCTATTTCAATTGGCTTGGCCATTTTTTATTGTCTATATTCTTCACAGATACAACTATTTTATCCCCCTACAGCACCAACAAATAGAACAAACATAGCACATTAAATCAGTAACCAATCACATATATAGAAACCAAAATTAAAAAGACATGTTGCCTTTTTGTTCATAAAGATAATTTCATTTATCTGCTTTTGAGACCACAATCTTGTCCAAATATTTGTTATTCTCACAACCATTTTCCAAGTCTCTTTAGAGTCATCAATCTCTTCAATGGTGTTTACTTTATGTGACATTCTTCGATGTTCCACCCTAAAGAAAAACACATATATAAGTATTATTGTGGCTAAATAGGATACCAATAAATATGCATAAATAGAAAAAATTATTAAGACTAGAATAATAATATTCACAACACATAAGCGAAGAAAATACATTAATTAACCATAAACAGAAGCAAAAATAGAAAGAAAAAGAATTGAATGCACAAACAGAAAAAGGGATTAAGATAAGGCATTGTCTCTTTCTCTCTCTCTTCCATGTTAATTTTTTTCTATGACAGGCAAAAACAAAAGCCATGTGTAGGTTTCATCCTCCACTCACTAACCCACATATCCCTCCCCTTATCTTAGATCACTTCCATGTATCAACAAAAAAAGTTTGTTTGCATAGTCTAGTCATCAATTCAAGCCAAAATTGTTTTATTTATTTGGTTACTATGCAGAAATAAAGAAAAACAAACAATTATATTCTTAAACAAACTTTTTTTCACAATATAAACTATATTGGTGCATAGTTAATTCAACATTTCAAAGTTGTTCTGCACATTCAACTCATTATTTACTTATTTCAAAGTTGTTCTGCACGTTCAACTCCCCTAAACTATTGGGAATGGCTGCATTTTCCTTTTGATAATAGGTAAACCGATTCAAGAAAACAAAGGTCAAAGTAAATTAAAATGGTAGCAATCTAAGATTTCCAAGCTAGCTCGTTTTCACCATATCAATTTTTTTTTTCTCTTTGAATGCCTAAACAATAACAACAAATATTAGTGAAAACCAGAACATGGAAATGGAAAAGAGATTAACAACAAAATTCCCAAACAGAAAAAAATGATTAATAAGAGAAAATACCATACAGAAAGGTATGAAAAAAGTTTCTCTCTCTTTCTCTCTTCCGTGTTTCTTTTTTGGAGTGAAAGGAAACATCATTAACCATAAACAAAAGTCATACACACCATGTGTATTGCGTCGGAGACAACTAGAAGTAGAAGAAGGAAAGCAGTTGAATATCAGTCGTGAGGAAAAAAACATAAAAAATGGGAATCACAGATGATTACAAAAATCCTTTATTACTAGTTACTAGCATGTGTTTTGCATCGTAGAGAGCGATGAGAGGAGTCACCGAGAAGGAGAAGAGGAAAGAGAAGAAGAAGAAAACAAATAGAAGAGGCACATAAGGTTGTAGATGAAAGAAATAGGCACAAAATCTACTTCTATTTTTTTATTTGATTTTGCCCAAGAGTTAAGTATGGGCATTGCAAAAAGTTTCATTTTTTCCACGGTGCTAGAAGCCCATTGGGCGAGAAATGTGACAAAAGATAGATTGACACGTGGACAAGACCAATGCTTTTTCTTTGTGCACCCAGCAAAATTGTTGGTGCACCCAACATTTTAAATGAAGTGGCAAAAATGCGCTTCACTTAAAATTTTAAAAACATGTTTCTCTCACTCTCCCTCTTTCTCACGCCTTCTTACTAGTGTTCACCTCTTGTCCTTCACTTCTGCGTTCTCCACAATCGTGTCGTCAAACGCTGTTGTTTGTCCCTCTGTCCACGTCACGTCGCCAATAAGTGCCTCTGCCATCGTCTTCGCCCTATGGTTGTTTCCCATTTTGGCATTGGATTAGAAAATCCGTATAACTCATACTGATTGGCAATCCGTATGAGTTATAAGAATTTTTAAATTTATATAATTTTTAATTTTTTAATTTAAATTTAATAAAATAATAGTTAAATAATTTTTTTAAATTCAGAATAAATTAATATTTTTTTTGTAAAAATACTTTTTTAATAAATAAATATTGTTGTATATTTTTTATGTATTTTTATTCAATTAATTATATTTTTTTGAAGTTGGTTTTTGATAAATAAGTTAAGAATTTTTTATATGTTTTTATTTAATTAATTATATTTGTTTTTTGAAGTTGGTTTTTAAAAATAATTTAAGAATTTTGTTTATCTAAAAATGAATGTATAAATATTATTGTTATTTATTTTTTTAAAATATAAGTAATTTAATTATATTGACTATTTAAAAAAGTTTTTTTATAGATTTTTTAAATATCATAAATTCTAAATTTTTATTAGTATATATTTCATAATTTAGTTAAACAAGAAACTCTAAATTTGTAACTTAAATTTTTTTTTATTGATACAGTCGTATATATATTATTACACTCATAGTATTAGATATTTATATAAATAATGTTTGAAAGTATAAAATTAAAATTTCTTCATTTGTTTAAAAATATTTAAAGGTATTGAGATATTAATTTGTTAAAAAATGAAATAGTCATTTATTAAAAATAAAAAACAAAATTATAGTTAGATTTTGGTCATTAATTTAAGTTTACTAGAATTAGTGATGTGAAGTCTATAAATTTGAAAAAATAATTTTTATATTCATTTATGAATATATAAAAGTAATAGAAAATGTTATTTAAAAAAATAAATTTTTTATTTATGAATTATTAAATAGTAATTGATTGAAGTATTATTTGAACGATGAGAGTAATTGTTATTACCGTTTAAATGTGAAAATTATGGTTAGAATCAAAGGATTGTGTCGGGCTTTAGGCAGGGTTATAGGAAGAGCCTTAGGAAGAGAACATAGTGGTGATGCGGATGAATCCCCTCAGCAACGAAGGCCAACAACATCTGCACACGTAGGCAATGGGCAACTGCACCTATTGCTGAGGATGTTGAACATGTGGATCATGTAGCTGACGAAGTCCCTAAACAGCCTTAGCAGACAACCTTAATTAGTCAAACAACTCTAAACCTTAATTAGTCAAATAACCTTCAACCCCAATTAGTCAAGTAACCTTAAACCCTAATTAGTCAAGTCACCCTAAACCCTAATTAGTCAAATAACCCTAAATAAAAACACTAAAACAAATAATTATATATTGTTTGATGTTTTTTTTTCTAATTTGATTTTTTGCATAGTTGATACTTAAGTAAAATTAATAATTATATGAACGTCCAATGAAACACATGTTAATGATCATATTACATGACAACCCCATAAGTATGTCACAACTATGTATGTTACAAATATTGGCTTAATAGTAACTAAATGTTCAATCTTCTGCTAAATCAACAAAGTCTATTTTCAACCTCGTCAAATTTGTATACTGTAGCATTCTACTAATTGTTGGACAAGTGGCCTCAGATATCTTAAGAAGGGGGTTGAATTAAGATATTACAACTTATTTCCCCAATTAAAAATTCTATTTAACTTTCTATTCAAGTTATAAATTCCCTTAATAATGAATTTCTTAAATATTGATTCAAATAGAACAATTTGAATATGAATATAAAACAATAATAAATAAAGGAGTTTAAGGGAAGAGAAAATGCAAACTCAGATTTATATTGGTTCGGCCACACCCTTGTGCCTACGTCCAGTCCCCAAGCAACCCGCTTGAGAGTTCCACTATCTTGTAAATTCCTTTTACAAGTTCTAAACACATAAGGACAACCCTTCCTTTGTGTTTAGAATTCTTTCACAACAAGAGACCCTCGGTCTCTTAATCCCTTTATAGAATGAAGAAGAAGAAAAGAAGAAATCTCTCTTGAAAGAGATAGATTGAACAATTTGAGCACTCAAATAATTCCTTATTGAATCACAAGTAATTTGGCCAAGGAATTTGTAAGAGAATAAAACGATTTTCTTTTTAAGAGGATAAGACCTTTTTGTTCTGAAAAACTCTTTGCAAATTCGTGTCTCAAGTCACATATATATAAGCCTTTGATAGCCATTCAAGAGCCACACAAAAAGATGTGACTGTTGAGAATATTTTCTGAAAATCTCCTCTGGTAATCGATTACAATATGTGTGTAATCGATTACACGCTTTAAAATTTGAATTAAAACGTTCAGAAACTACTGGTAATCGATTACCATATATGTGTAATCGATTACACAGTGCAAATTTTGAATTCAAATTTTAATAGCTGTTGTAAATCAGTTTTGGCCACTGGTAATCGATTACATCCTCTGGTAATCGATTACCAGAGAGTAAATTTGTTGAAAAAGACTTTTTAACTTAAATTTCTTGGCCAAACCTTTTGCTACTTCAATTGGAATTCCCTTCCTCTTTAATATACCCTTTCTAAGACTTTAAAGACTGTCTTGATCATCCATCTTGAATATTTTTAATTTCTTTGTCTTGAATAAAGCTTTGAGACGTATGTGAAACTTTGGCATCATTAAAACATTCAGCTTGATCCTTTGTCTACAATCTCCCCCTTTTTGATGTTGGCAATCCCTGAAATCAAGACAAGCTATATACAAGATGATATCACGTTCACACAACCCTTACTCCCCCTATCTTTTGGCATGTATGCCTAACTTTACTTGATAATTGATTTCTAACCCACGTTCTCTCAAGTTCTCTCCCCCTTTGGCAACATCAAAAAGAACTAAGCAACATAATCAATAGCCAAACAGAGCCAAATAGTAAACCAAAATAAATCCATACATTGTCATAACCAACCAAAGCAAAGTCAAGAAATATAATATAAGGGCAAGAGTACGATAATCTAAACAATAAAAAGCCAAATACACGGCGATAAATCAAAGTACTAATAATACTTAATTACTAATAATACTTAGTCATAATACATAAGCTAAGATGATGATGGAGGCGGTGGTGGTGGATCAAAGCAAGTACGGATGAATGCGACATCTTCTTCAACTTTGGTGATCCTTGATTCCATGGCATCGAACCGTATGTCGACTTGCAATTCCATAGCATCAAACTTATCACCAACAAAAGTCTGAAGTCCGTCAAACTTGTCCATAAGCCTTCGAAGAAGAGTGGAATTATCTTCAACTGGTAGGTTGCCTTCTTCATCAGCGGGTTGAGTGCCCTTTTTGACCCAAGAGCTATCACGTTCTTTGCAGTAACCAAAAGAAGCAATCACAGTAGCACCAATTAAAAAAGATCTCTTGATTGGAACATAAGGTTCAGAATCAAGAGGAATTTGAAAATGGCGAAAAAAGAGAGTGACAAGATTTGGATACGGCAAAGGTGCATTTAATCGCAATGCCTTATGCATGCGATATCTTACAAGATGTGCCCAGTCAAGTTGACGGCCGGTATGAAAGGCCCACATGATAACAAGATCTTCCTCAGAAACCTGGGCAAGATTGGAAGATCGTGGAAGCAAAATCCGCACAATCAGATAATGAAGGATGCGGCTTTCAAAAGCCAATGAGCCGGCAAGAAGGCATCCGGACATATCCGCATTGTTGGTGCAAACCAACTGGCGGGCATTATGTGCAGAAAAATCAAACTTCCAATCGTCATTCAGTGTACCTTCAAATGGTACACCGTCACTGGACAATTGGGTTAAGTCATGAAAAAGGGATTGGTCAATGACCATTTTTATCCCAAAAACCTCAGAAATTAAGGTGTTGTCCTGAATTTCAAGATTACAATAAAAGGCTTTAACCAATTCAGGATAAATAGGCAACTGTAATGACATGAAAGGTATGAGACCTAAATTCTGAAATGCTTGAATGCAATCAAAGGTTTCATCAGAAAAGAATTCCATATCAATGAACTTAGGGTCGATAATGGAACGAGATGAAAAAAGATTTGAATACCGTTTCTGCTGTTCTTCGAAAGAAAACAATGTGGAAGAGGATAATGAGGGTGGAATTGGTGCTGTGGATGCGCTGGTGGCTTCGGAACGATGAGCTCTTGAAGCCGAAGCGGAGGCGGATGAACCCTTATGTTTCTTTGACGATTCTGCCATTTGAAGGAGTTTTTGTAGATTTCAATCGGTGAAATCAAAAGAAAATTGAAAAAGAAGAAGATTGCAATTTACGGGAGTCGATTTGATGAAGAAATGAATGAGATAGGAAGGTTTGGAGGTTTGGGAATGGAGGAACGTCGCAAGGGGGAAGGGACTGCGCAGGGGATTCTGAAAACGTGATATTTATAGAGCAGGACGCGTGGTAATCGATTACAAGTAATGGTAATCGATTACAGGAGGAGGCAGCCTACTGGTAATCGATTACATGAATACTGTAATCGATTACACTAGAACAGATGGCCTGTAATCGATTACAGTATTCATGTAATCGATTACCAGAACAAAAAAAATAGCCTTTTCCTAAAAGAAAACTTATTTCTAAGTCTAAAAACTTATACTATCTTAAGAGTTAATTATACTAACAAGAAAAGTAAACTAAATTAAACAAAACAAGCGTCATACTTAATCAAAACACAAACAATCATTTATAAAAATTACCTATCCAAATCACTAAGGTCTAAAAGGCCTAATTCTCTTCTTATTGAAAAGAATATTTCTTTTGGGAGAGGTTTTGTAAAGATATCAACAAGCTGATTCTTTGTATCAACAAAATCTAATATACAATCTCCCTTTAGGACATGATCTCAAAGAAAATGGTGCCTAATTTCTATATGTTTGGTTCTAGAGTGTTGAACAGGGTTTTTGGATAGATTTATGGCACTAGTATTATCACACCTAATAGGTATACGATCAAGAAGGATACCATAGTCAGATAATTGTTGCTTCATCCATAAAATCTGTGCACAACAACTGCCGGTAGAAATATATTCCGCTTCAGTAGCGGATAAAGCAACACTGTTTTGTTTCTTACTATGCCATGAGACAAGAGCGGATCCAATGAATTGACAAGTTCCACTTATGCTTTTTCTATCAGTTTTAGATCCGGCAAAGTCAGAATCAGAATATCCTATTAAGTTACATGTTGAGTTCTTAGGATACCATAATCCTAAATTTATTGTTCCTAATAGATATCTCATGATTCTCTTAACTGCACTCAAATGTGATTGTTTGGGGTTGGATTGAAACCTAGCACACATGCATACACTAAACATAATATCAGGTCTACTAGCAAATAAATAGAGAAGAGATCCGATCATACCTCGATATTGTCTCATGTCTATAGATTGACCAGATTCATCTTTATCTAAGTAACAACTAGTGCTCATTGGTGTAGCCATGTGTTTTGCACTTTCCATCCCAAATCTTTTGATCAATTCCTTGCAGTAATTGGATTGATTGATGAATATACCTTCTTGAGTTTGCTTGATTTGTAATCCCAGGAAGTACTTTAGTTCTCCCATCATTGACATTTCAAATTCACTTTGCATATCAAGGGAAAACTCCTTGCACAATGAATCATTAGTGGATCCAAAAATTATATCATCAACATATATTTGAACCAACAAAATATCATTATGCTTTCTCTTTATGAATAATGTGGTATCCACTTTTCCTCTAGAAAATTCTTTTTCTAGGAGAAAATTACTTAAACGTTCGTACCACGCCCTAGGAGCTTGTTTCAAACCATAAAGAGCCTTTTGCAATTTATAAACATGATTTGGTTTATCCGGGATTTCAAAGCCTGGGGGTTGTTCAACATATACTTCTTCTTGAATTAAACCATTTAGAAAAGCACTTTTAACATCCATTTGATAAAGTTTAAAATTCATTATGGATGCATATGCTAAGAGCATTCTAATGGCTTCTAATCTTGCAACTGGAGCATATGTTTCTTCATAGTTTATTCCCTCTTCTTGATTATACCCTTTTGCTACTAACCTAGCTTTATTTCTAATAATTATTCCATGTTCATCTAATTTATTTCTAAAAACCCATTTTGTTCCTATGACAGGATAATTTTCAGGTTTTTCTACTAGTTTCCACACATTATTTCTTTCAAATTGATTCATTTCTTCTTGCATGGCAATGATCCAGTTATCATCTACTATGGCTTCTTTTATATCTTTAGGTTCAATCATAGATACAAAAGCCATATTATTGCATAAATCTTTAAGAGAATGTCTAGTTGTTACCCCTTTTGATATATTACCAATAATGTTGTCGAGGGGATGATCTCTTGAGGCTTTCCATTCTCTTGGAAGTTCATTATTTCCTCTAGCCCCATTATCTTGAGAATCCTTATTGTTTCCTTCATCTTTTTCTTTAGATTCATTTCCATGAATATGTGTATCTTCTAAGGAATCTGAAATATCATCTAAAAAATCCTTCCTTGGAAGAATGGCATTAGACTCATCAAAGGAAACATGTATAGACTCTTCAATTGTCATTGTTCTTTTATTATATATTCTATAAGCTTTACTATGCAGAGAATATCCAAGGAAAATACCTTCATCTGACTTAGCATCAAATTTTCCTAAGTTATCTTTTCCATTATTCAATACAAAACATTTACAACCAAAGATATGAAGATGTGAGATGTTTGGTTTTCTGCCATTGAACAATTCATATGGAGTTTTCTTTAAAATGAGTCTTATTAAAGCCCTATTTAAAATGTAGCATGCAGTGTTAACGGCTTCAGCCCAAAAGTATTTTGGAAGAGGAGTATCATTTAATAAAGTTCTAGTAATCTCTTCCAAAGATCTATTTTTCCTTTCAACAACACCATTTTGTTGAGGGGTTCTTGGTGCAGAAAAGTTATGCTCAATGCCATGCTTATCACAAAATAATTCAAATTCTTTATTTTCAAACTCACCCCCATGATCACTCCTAATAGATATAATCTTTAGATTTTTCTTATTTTGAATGATTTTTGCAAGTTTTCTAAATGCTTGAAATGCATCATTCTTATGAGTGATAAAAAGAGTCCATGTGTATCTAGAATAATCATCAACTATAACAAGAGCATAGTAACTTCCTCCAAAACTCATGATTCTGGAAGGACCAAACAAATCCATATGAAGTAATTGTAAGGGTTGTGTAGTTGAAACAATGTTTTTAGATTTGAAAGAAACTCTAGTTTGTTTTCCCTTTTGGCATGCATCACATAGCCTATCTTTTTCAAATCTTAGTTTTGGCAAACCAACAACTAAATCTTTTGATATTAATCTATTTAAGTGTTCCATGTTTATATGTGCAATCCGTTTATGCCACAACCATGGATCATCATCTTTACTAAGAAAACATTGATTATTATCTAGTTTTTGACTTAAGTCTATCATGTAAACATTGTTGACTCTAAACCCTATATGCTTTATATTCGTATCATGTTTATGTTCAATGACACACTTTTGAGAATCAAATGATACCAGATAGCCTTTGTCACATAATTGACTCACACTAAGCAGACTATGTTTAAGACCTTCAACAAGTAGAACATTTTCAATGGAGGTTGAAGCATTTGTACCTATTTTTCCAACTCCAAGAATTCTACCTTTGTTGTTGTCACCATAAGTTACATGTCCGCTTTTCTTGGGAGAGATATGTATGAATTTTGATTTGTCTCCCGTCATATGTTTTGAGCATCCGCTATCTATGTACCACTTTTTCCTCAAGGGTTCCTACAAAATCAAGGTTGTAACTTAGGTACCCAAACTTTATTGGGTCCTTGTGTGTTAGTATGAATAAAGGATCCTTTTGGGACCCAAATCATTTTAATATTGGTACAATTTCTTCTAAAATAGCATGTAGATGTGTCATGCCCTTTTCTTCCACAGTAAAAACAAGTGATAGAACTAGAATTATATTTTTGTGTGGAAGTAGATAAATTTTTATGAACTTTTTGTTGTTTTTCTGATTTATATCCTAGTCCAGCCTTATTGGAGGCATGTCTTTGTTTTCCTAATATGACATCTAAATTATTTTTACTATAAGAAAATTTTGCAAGTGAATTTTTCAACTCTTTAATTTCTTTTTCATACTTTTCACAACAACTACAAGAATCTGACATTTTTTTTGTCAGAAATAGTAGAGATATGAACTTTTTCATTTGGTTCAGAAATTGAGACTTCATTTCTAAGATGATCTAATTCTTTGTTTAATTTTGAAATTTCATTTTCTAAATTTGAAATTGTTTTCTTTGAAGATGAAACTAACTTTGCAAGTTTAATTGACTCTTTATGTAGATCAGCAAATGCATCTTGCAATTCATCAAAAGAAATAGATAAATTGTTTGAAGATGTTACCTCTTCATCACTTTCATAACTTTTTGCCATAAGGCAGAGGTTTATTTCTTCATTTCCTGAATCTTCAGAAGATTCCATATCGTTTTCATCCCATGTAATGTATGCTTTCTTCAATTTCTTTTCATTAATATTTTTCTTTTCAGACTTCTCCATCTTTTTCTTGAAGATGAGACAATCAACCCTCAAATGTCCAGGTTGATTGCATTTAAAGCATTTTAAAGTAGAGGGTGAAGTTTATGTCCTTCTTTTAGGTTTAAAATTGGGTCGCTTTTGATTTCCTCTGACTCTCAAGAACTTGTTGAATCTTTTTACAAACAGACTAATATCTTCATCATTATCCAAGTCAATAGAATCTTCTTTATCACTGTTTTCTTGGATTGCAGATGAGGCTTTAAGAGCGATTCCCTTCTTCTTCTTATCAGTTTCTTCATGCTGATTTAATCTTAGTAATTCCATTTCATGCTCCTGCAATTTTCCAAATAATGTAGCAAGAGACATACTAGATAAATCTTGAGATTCTGTGATGGCTGTTACCTTTGGTTGCATTTCTCTATTAAGACATCTTAAGACTTTATTTACTAGATCTTCATTTTGAAAAGTTTTTCCTAGAGATGCAAGATGATTAACTATGTGTGTGAACCTCTTTTGCATGTCTTGTATACTTTCATTTACATTCATCCTAAAAGGTTCATATTCACGAGTTAAAGTGTTTATCCTAGATCTTTTAACATCTGTTGTGCCTTCATGTGTTACTTGTAGTGTATCCCACATATCCTTAGCACTTTTACAATTTGAAACCCTAAAGTATTCATCTATTCCTAAGGCAGATGTAATAATATTTTTGGTCTTTAAATTATATTGTACTAATCTTCTTTCTTCCTCAGTCCAATCTGCTCTAGGTTTTTCTATTGTTGCACTTTCGGCCATTATAGAGGGAACATAAGGTCCTTGTTCTATGGCTTCCCAAATATTTAAATCTATTGCCTCTATAAATATTTGCATGCGGGTTTTCCAGTAGTGGTAACCCACTCCATTAAAGATGAGAGGTCTATTTATAAAATTTCCCTTGGGAAACAAGTAGTTTGATGAGGCCATAATTCTTGAAGCTTCTAAACTTTATACAAGAATGAAGCTCTGATACCACTTGTTGGACAAGTGGCCTCAGATATCTTAAGAAGGGGGGGTTGAATTAAGATATTACAACTTATTTCCCCAATTAAAAATTCTATTTAACTTTCTATTCAAGTTATAAATTCCCTTAATAATGAATTTCTTAAATATTGATTCAAATAGAACAATTTGAATATGAATATAAAACTAATAAATAAAGGAGTTTAAGGGAAGAGAAAATGCAAACTCAGATTTATATTGGTTCGGCCACACCCTTGTGCCTACGTCCAGTCCCCAAGCAACCCGCTTGAGAGTTCCACTATCTTGTAAATTCCTTTTACAAGTTCTAAACACACAAGGACAACCCTTCCTTTGTGTTTAGAATTCTTTCACAACAAGAGACCCTCGGTCTCTTAATCCCTTTATAGAATGAAGAAGAAGAAAAGAAGAAATCTCTCTTGAAAGAGATAGATTGAACAATTTGAGCACTCAAATAATTCCTTATTGAATCACAAGTAATTTGGCCAAGGAATTTGTAAGAGAATAAAACGATTTTCTTTTTAAGAGGATAAGACCTTTTTGTTCTGAAAAACTCTTTGCGAATTCGTGTCTCAAGTCACATATATATAAGCCTTTGATAGCCATTCAAGAACCACACAAAAAGATGTGACTGTTGAGAATATTTTCTGAAAATCTCCTCTGGTAATCGATTACAATATGTGTGTAATCGATTACACGCTTTAAAATTTGAATTAAAACGTTCAGAAACTATTGGTAATCGATTACCATATATGTGTAATCAATTACACAGTGCAAATTTTGAATTCAAATTTTAATAGTTGTTGTAAATCAGTTTTGGCCACTGGCAATCGATTACATCCTCTGGTAATCGATTACCAGAGAGTAAATTTGTTGAAAAAGACTTTTTAACTTAAATTTCTTGGCCAAATCTTTTGTTACTTCAATTGGAATTCCCTTCCAATTTAATATACCTTTTCTAAGACTCTAAAGACTGTCTTGATCATCCATCTTGAATATTTTTAATTTCTTTGTCTTGAATAAAGCTTTGAGACGTATGTGAAACTTAGGCATCATCAAAACATTCAGCTTGATCCTTTGTCTACACTAATATATGGTTTAGGTCACTACTTTGCTTGATTATGACAATGTGTATACCATATCAAAGCTACTAGTGGTAAGGGACAATGGTCTCTTACAAATACCTATTACATAGAGACATACACATTTAAATTATTAAAACACATTTTATTACATAAGCCCTACACAAACATGATGATGATGTTTTTACTTGAACAAAATGATTGTCATACACATAACCGATACATATAACGCGATGTATAGAATAATCTCTTGGTGGTTGACTTCTAAGAGGAAAAAAACGTCATGCTTTGTTGGAGAGAAAGAGAAACAAGGATGACATTATACCTTGATGCAATCACATATCCCATGTCGGTTATAATCATCAACTTATCCATGGTAACATGCAAGTAACAGTTACAATTACATTTATTTAAAGCAAAATTAATCCATCAAAATGTAACAAAAAAAATTATATACCATGGATAATCCATCAACAAGTAGGGAACACTTTAATTCCTTAAATATGTCTATGGCACCAAGCAGGTTGATATACTCATTAGACCATTTTGCAAGTTCTTTAACCAAATGGTTGCGAACCAAAGAATATGAATCTTCACCCATACCTAATAAGACAACAATTGCATGATATCCATAGTTACCATCAACTTTGACATCAACAATGTTTTCAATGGAATCATGAATGCATGAATGAAATTGATCCAACATCGACATGGTCCTTCTTAGTTTTGCTTGCTTAGATGACGATGCACTACGTTTGATTGAAGAATTACTATTTTGTATAGAATGTAATGCATTAACATACTCCCCGTAAGATGGATCACGCTTTGTTGATCTTTGATGTTTGGTCATCGGTTTCTTCTAAGCAAATTTTCTTTTGACCTTTTCTAGAGGAGCACACATAGAGTTTAGATCAGGGTAGGCAATTTTCCAAAGTTTACTCTTTAGAGTAACTTTGCCACAAACATCAATCTCTTCAAACCGCTTGGATATGGTTTCCATCTCTTCGGTTATGCTGACTTTGGGCTTAGATAACCCTTGGTCTGAAAAACTTAGCCTCCGCCAAAACATATGGATTATGCCGAGAGGTATGCTATCGACAACATATCTATCTAACTCGCATGAACAAGGAAGATCATGAGTAGTTCTCATTACACATCCACAATGAGAACTGTCAATACCAACATAACTTACACGCTCAAACTCAACAACAATCTGGTTTAAAGCATACCTTGATACCATGCCAAGTAGTTTCTTGTATAAGGTAACTTTAAAAAAGTGTCCAGCCACATGTGTACTTGTCCCAAAAGATACCTTAATTTTGGTGTGTTGCAGCGTGATCATGTTGTTCATGGCTTCCCAAACACTACATAGGTCTCCAAGGCTATTTTGTAGTAGTCTCTTTAAGGCCCAATGAGCAGACTCAACTCTACATATGAAATACACAAACAAGTAAAGAAAAACAATTATTTTTATCCAAGAAATCCTAAACCCCAACAACAACAAATATTTACAACTTTCATATCAGTTAGTTTTTGTGTTTTCTAAATGCATCACCTTATTCGTCCAGGTTTTAACAAATCTTTCTTTATGGGGAATCAACCATGTTTGCTTGACATAGTCAACAAACATTGGCCATGGTGAGCAAGAAATTTCAAACTTCTAAAGACATTCATCATACTCTTTCTTGGAAGGATAATCCACCAAACTCCCTCAGGCTTCCATGACATAATCCTATGCATTTTTGTTAACAGTTTGACAAGTGCACCAAATGTCCAAGTAGTAAAACTCGAAAGTCGGAGTGTCAAATTCCACAGGGATTTTATGTTGTACTTTTTATTATATACTTTTCAATTTATAAGAGAAGAAATAATTAAAGAGAGGGGTAGAAGAAAGAATAGGAAATAATAACAGGAAATTATAAATAGTAGAAAGCAAAAGAATTAAATAGGGAATTCAATGGAATGTGAATGTTAGGACCTAACATGCCTTGTTTGCCTATGATGTATGATTTTAGGATTTTTCTTTATCAATTCAAGTGAATTTATCCTACCCACCTCTATTCATTTACTTGCCCTTGATGGCTCATGATGACAAGCCTATTTTATTTATCTATCCCCCAAATTCCTTTGAAAAGATTCAACAAATAAAATGCATGAAGCTTGAATTCTATATGTGTGCTTAAATGCATGGGCATAAAGTTATCATCCTATGTCTAGTAATGATTTCCTTACGATATCTTTTCTTTTTGTTCTATTAGAAATTATCCTCTGTCAAGCGTCTAACCCCTAAAACTAATGCATGCATATTTTCTTTATAACTTTATTAGAAGTTACCCTCTGTCGAACACCTAACCCCTAAAAGAATGTAAAGATGAATAATGCATAGGAGATAAATAGAAAAGACAATAGGATAGAAAACACATGTTGCATTGATAAATAGTAAGTACATCATACATCGCTTTAGCTTTTTAGGTTTGCCAAGCCCTAACTAGAGATTTAGCCTCTCATGGCCATTGGGGGTCTTACACATGAATGGTGATATAAGAATTGATGGAAGAAAAGGGGTCAAAGAAAGAAATGGAGAAAATGGTGGAAGAGAGAAGAGAATTCCCTAAGGAAGAGTTCTCAGGCTTTGGGTAGTAGTGAGAATACTCTAAGACTCGGTGTGTCTTTTTCCTTTGGCTTGACTCCCATTTTATAGTTGATGGAGTGGACTTGAGCCTGCGTACTTGCGCTTTGCTCGCTTAGCTCGAGTGCCTGTTTCCACACTTAGCGCGCGCTGTGCGCTTAGCACGGGCGGTGCGTTAAGCGCGCCTTTGGACTGGGCCTGATGCTAAAGCCTCAATTTTTCTTTGTAATTCATGTAGATTTTTGCTATTAGTCCCTCCAGTTTTTATATCTACAGCCAAAATTTGGAAAAACATCAATTCTTAATAAATAGGCACAAATAACTACTAAATAATTATTTTAAATACAATTTCTCTTTATTTTTCATTATCAACAACACATTTATTTAGCAGTTATCAATTTTTTTGACCAACTAGGGTTTTACATTTTGCCTTCACATTCTGATCAATGTGAAACCAACATAACAAATTGGTAGACTTAGGGAAAACAAATTTCACTACATTCATTGATGCTAGATCTCTGTTGGTTTCATCATTAACTTTGTCATAGCAGTAATAATAATCTTCTCATCCTTAGTCAATCGACTAACATATGGATGTCCAACTAATGATATAGCCAATTCATGATTATGACTCCCAAACATTAACTTCACCATCCATCCTTTGCCTCCCACAACTTGTTTCGCACACGGCTTAAAGGGGCACCCACATTTTCTACTACCAGTAAATGTTCATACTAAATCTTTCTTCTTGTCCTTATACTGGCCACTCCTTTCACCATCAAATAAAACAAACGAGGTCATTCCTCTAATACTAGTATTTGTGTCTGACCTCATAATCCCCGCCACAAAACCAATATCATAAGCGACAGATCGAGCCTAATGCAAAACATCATCACTTACAATGCAATTCATAAATGTTTAGTCTATAAGGAACATTCATTTACTTACTTGAACAACAAAAAATCATATTAATACCTGAGAAGTATTGAAGGCATTTGAACAATCAACGTGTTGATGCACACCAGGTTCTTCTTCATTTTCTTCATTCATATCTGTCATACCCTAATTTCGTCTGGGGACCATCTGTTTGGTGGGATGCGACCTTCGCTTGACCACTTCGGGGTACTTGGCACCCATTGTTAGGCAATCCGTGAAATTCCGTGACATGTCGGGAGTTAAAAGCAAGTGTTAATGCGCAATCCATCAAGTTTTGTAACATTCCGGAAGCCAAAGAAGGGATGATTGCGTAATCCGTAAGGTTTCGAGACATTACGGAAAGAAAACAAGTATCGTTTCGTAATTCGTAAAGTTTCGTAACATTATGGAAGAAGAATCAACAAAAAAGGGCAAATGGGGTGTATTTAGTAAAACGGGTGTGCAAATAGAAATCAGGCCCACTTGGGCCTTCCAGGATCTTCCAACAGAAGGCGGTGCCTTCTGGTGGAAGCAACCCAGCTCGCCTGGGCAAGCTGGGCGGCAACCACCTCCCTCTTTTCCCCTATAAATAGGGGAAGGAGGGCAGAACAAATTCGTTCAACCCTTCCAGGTATCTGAGAATCACTTAAAATTAGTGAGAAAAATTGTTTCCATGAAGAAAATCCAAGTCGAGACGCTTCCGTAATGCTTCTGAGACGTTTCCGTAGGCGATTTCGCGAAGGTTTTCCACCATTCTTCATCGTTCTTCGTTCGTTCTTCGTCGTTCTTCGGTTTTCAACCGATAAGTTCCCGAAATCGAACCTTTCAATTCATTCTATGTGCCCTTAGTGGTCCCCACTTGTTTTGCGTGCTTTTATTTTTATTTCATTTACTTTCCGTACCCCCTTTTGACGTGTTGTTGTCATTTATTTAACTCACTTTCTCGCCTAATAAAAAAATAAAATAAATTTCCACCGATCATTTGAGTTGTAATATCTTTTAATTTCTGTTAGAATAAAATCCGGTCGATCTTTCATGTCGTAACCACGTTTAAAACCAAAAAGAGAAAAAATAATAATATAATAATCGAAAAAAATATCTTTTAATAAAATAATAAAAAAATCAATCGGACGTTTTTCTTTGAGATTTTCTTTCTTAATCGAATTGACTAATAACCAAAGTGAAACTAAGGCTAAAATCAATTCATAAACCAAGCTTTTGTCATCGCCTAAAAACCATTTTTTAAAGGTCCAACGCCTTGAAATGGTCTTTTTCGCTTTTACTGGTTAAACGTGGATTTAAAAGCCTTAAAACAACACATAGCTTTGTCACCTCTTTCAAAAAACCAAGAGATCATTAATGGTCCAATGCCTTAATGTTTTCTCTCCTTTCAAAAGAATCGAAAGATCGTTTAATGGTCCAACGCCTTAAATAACCTTTCATTCAATCAAAATATATCTTGCAAAAAAGGATAAAAACAATTTAACCAACGTTTAGTTCTCAAAGAACTACGTAGGTCTGATTTTCTTATCACAATTGAGGAATACGTAGGAGCAAGGGAAACACCCTTGTCGACCACAAAAAGATAAAAAAATATAAAAGGCATAAAAAGACATAAAAAGCGTAAAAAAGGGAAGATAAAACAAATTGAAGTCATATTTGCACACTTGATTAAAGGCTGTCGTCCCTTGTGATGGACGCGTAGGGTGCTAATACCTTCCCCGTGCGTAAATATAACTCCCGAACCTTTCACACTTAAAGTTCATAGACCACGCCTTTTCCAGTTTTTCCGACGTTTTCCTCGAATAAACGTTGGTGGCGACTCCGCGCGTTTTCCTTCCTTGGAAGATGCACCCGTGAGCCCTCGCGTCGCCTTCCCGCCGAAGGGTAGGTTGTCACAGTTGGCGACTGCACTGGGGACAATTGTTAGAGAGTTAGGCCAATCAATCAGTGTGCTTTCCTTACTATGACTTCCCTTTTGTTCTTTTTCTTTGTCTTTTTTTTCTTATGTTCTTGTATATATAAACTCTTTTGATGCTATTAGTGTGTTTTAAAATGTATGCATGAGGTAAATATTTATTCATTTGACGCACACAAACACCAATACTATTTGCACACACGGTGAGTTGAAAAGGGGCCCTATACCCGGGTCCATGGGAACATAAGGAGTGGAGGTGAATCTGTGGTCATGCTAGGTCTCCGACTTGCTTGATTACAGTGAACCCTCATCTAGAGTTTTTCTCTTTGATAACATATTGTTGCTAGTAGTCTCTACTGCCGCAATATGTTCTTCGAAGGGGATGATACCTCTAGAGACCATCAAGAGAGATATGACCACCTTGGGAATTATCATTAAAAGGCCTTTTGGTTCCTCCCATGTAGGTCCCTAAAATAGGGGCACGGAGCAAACACGCTGCGTGCCGTTTTAAACACTGCCATGCATGTAGTCCTAAATGTCTTGTACGCCTTTGCTTGTAATTATTTGTGGATATTGTCGTACTATGTGCATCCCCGTGTTATGCTTTTGCGCGTCTACATCATGTCGTCACGCACGCATTGTATGTTGGTCTCGTCTTTTGTCATGGGAAGCCGGAAGGTCCATATCACCTTCTTAAACTGCACACATGGGGCACTGCACCCCCAAATGCGCAAGTAAGAAGAGATAATTTTTCGGGCTCTCGTGTCCGTAAATGCATTCATATCATGCATCGCATAAGCATCTCTTCATGGCATCATAATGAACATATTGTTCCTACATTTGTTCGTTATCATATTCCAGCCTCACATTTTGCATGAATCATTGCATCATCATGCATATGCATTCAACATACTTTTTGTTCTACAAACTGCATATCTTTTGTTTTCATGTTTTCTCATGCATGATCCTTGCGTTTTCCTCTACAAAACAAATACAAAAAAAGGAAGCAAGAAAATTCACGCTGCAGTCTTAGTTGCATATGTTAGGTACCATGAGCCAACCATGTTGGGATCATAAACCCATTTCTAAAAATAAAATAAAAACAACAATCAAAATGATTGAACATGGTACCTAATGCATGGTTAACTAAGAAAAGATGTTTCTTCGGGCATCTCGATCTCATAATTACATTTTCCATGCATAGCATACGTATTCCTGAGTCTTTCATCTCTATGAAATGTTGTCGAGTATTGGCGATCAGAATTGTCATTCCTTGGATTATGGGGTTGAACCAAGCTCATGCTTTTACGAAAAAGGTTCATCAAGTCAAGTTGAAGTATGGAAGTAACTACCTTGCAAAAATTGGGGCAAAAGATGGATCGAGTTACATCGCTGCTTCGTCTACTGCCCAACACATTTAGGACTGTCGATGTCCCTGTTACTTCCAGTTTCACCTTGATGAAGATGTCATGAACCATGTTGAAAATCTAAATTGATTCAACCCCATATCCTGCGTAAAAATTCGCAATACTTCAACTGTGCATCATTTGCATACATCCATGCTTTTCATTGGTTGCATTGCTCATTGCATTCTTTCCTTGAAAAAAAATGAACTTAATCATTGTTATAAAAAAGAAAAGAACACGCTTTACGGCGCCCTTACTGAACTCGTGCTAGAGCTAGAGTAATGGGTAAAGCAGAGGAGGTGCAAGATAAGATGAAGGCCGACATGGAGGCCATGAAAGAGCAAATGGCCACAATGATGGAGGCCATGATGAGCATGAAGAAGATAATGGAAGCCAATGCGATTGCAGTTGCCGCTACCAGCGCTGTTGCTAAGGTGAACCCGATGCCTCCATCTGATCTCAACCAAATGAATCATCCAACCTTAGTTATGGTAGGCAAAGATTTGGGAAGTATGGGCGGCCCCCATGATGTGAAAATTCAAAACGAGCACACCTTCCCGCCATATGGCTTGCCTCTCAACTTACACCACCCAATGTGACGTACACTCCCAATGAGAATGTCAATAACTCCACTTATATACTCATTGAGAGCCAACAACCTCAAACTGATCATGCACATGTCTCTTAACCCATAGGGGAGACACATGAAATGCCCCACCACCATCTAGCAGACTTTGAGCCTTGCCTCGAATATGCCACTTAAGGGCAAGCAGTTGGTGGCATACCCCTACAAAAAACTTTGGAGGGCCCTTAGTATCACCCACAACCACACCCCTTGCATTCCACAGCGGGTAAAAACCCTCATGCTATGGCAAAAATGAGAGAAGTTGGATCATCTAGAGGAAAGTCTCAGGGCCATTGAAGGAGGCGAAGATTATGCCTTTGCTAGCCTAGAAGAGTTGTTCCTAGTGCCCAATATCATCACCCCTCCCAAGTTCAAGGTGCTGGACTTTGACAAGTACAAGGGGACTACTTGCCCCAAGAACCATCTAAAGATATATTGTCGGAAGATGGGGGGCATACGCAAAAAATGAGAAACTGTTGATACATTTCTCCCAAGAAAGTCTTACTAGGGTAGTTGTTACCTGGTATACTAACTTGGAACCTTCCCGAGTCCATTCTTGGAAGGACCTAATGGTTGCCTTCGTTAGGCACGAATCTTTCAAAGAATACACCTAAAGGTGGAGGGATCTGGCAGCCCAGGTGGCACCCCCAATGACGAAAAGGGAGATGATAACAATGATAGTAGACATATTAACAGTGTTCTACTATGAAAAATGGTGGGTTACACACCTTCAAGTTTTACGGATTTGGTCTTCGCCTGTGAAAGGATGGATATGGGCCCAAAAAGAGGCAAATCTGATCATCCTGCTTTGATAAATGCAAAAACTGGGACAAATGAAGAGGGTGAGAATGAGGGAGAAACCCATGCTGTGATTGCCATTCCTATACAACCAAGTTTCCCACCAACCCAACAATGTCATTACTCAGCCAATAACAAACCTTCTCCTTACCCACCACCCAATTATCCACAAAGGTCATCCCTAAATCAACCACAAAGCCTGTCTACGGAACTTCCAATGACGAACACCACCTTTAGCACAAACCAAAACACCAACCAAGAAATGAATTTTGCAGCGAAAAAGTCTATAGAATTCACCCCAATTCTGGTGTCCTATGCTGACTTGCTCCCATATCTACTTGATAATTCAATGGTAGCCATAACCCCAGCCAAGGTTCATCAACCTCCATTTCTCCAAGAATACGACTCGAATGCAATGTGTGCTTATCATGGAGGAGCCCCGGGGCATTCCACTGAGCATTGTAAGGCCCTAAAGCGTAAGGTGCAAAGTCTAATTGATGCGGGCTGGCTAAAATTTGATGAGAATCGCTTGTGAATCCTAACATTTACAAACGACACCACACATGGGGCAATTTTGAAAGCTGCTGTCAGATGTCTCTAATGACTCATCAGGATTTTCAAGTTTATGCCATTATTATAAACCACAGTTACAATGCTAAAATGGATGAATTTGACATCCTTGTCTCTCTCATCCTCTCACAAACACATCTTTGCTTATTCAACTTCCACCGGAATGTGAGTGTAAGCCATTGGTTTGTTTGCTCAAAGCGACCTGCGCTCCTAAGTGTTGACTTCCAAGACCGTTCAATCAGAGATTACTCGTCCTGCACGTTGGTGGGGTGTCGTAAACAACGAGTAAAGCAGAAAAGTTCAAAAAGAAAAAAGAAACATTTGATTGACTGTGTTTTCAAGTAAAAATATAGACATTCATGTGACCTCATTTTATCATTCCAGAAATTTTGTCTTTTTAGAGAGAAGTGAGTTATCAAGAATAGGAGTCATTTGACTTAATCCGTCGATTGAAAAAATCCTTCAACTATTTCTCGTCCTTGGAAAATTCTTTTTGCAAGAATCAACCGCTTCTTTCATTCTTCCTTGCTACCAGGTTGTGAAAACAAAGATGGATACCTCAGAGCCCTACACTGGGGCAATGAGGGGCATCGTGCATGAACCTCAAGTGAACCTAGGGGCAGATTAGAAGTTCTCACCCAATAGGTTCCCTGCTACAAGGTCATGACAAAAGACAACGATTGGTACCTCAAAATCTTACACTGGGGCAATAAGGGGCACCGTGCATGAGCCTCAAGTAAACCTAGGGGCAGATTAGAAGTTCTCACCCAATAGGTTCCCAGCTAGAAGGTCATGAAGAAAAATGACAATTGGTACCTCAAAGCCTTACACTGGGGCAATGAGGGGCATTGTGCATGAGCCTCAAGTGAAAATAGGGGCAGATCAAAAGTTCTCACCCGTCGATGTTTTTAAACAAAAAAAAGGGGGACAAACACTAGAATTTCAATGGATTGATTAAACGTCAAACAGCTCCATTGCCGTCACTCCAAAATGGTCAAGTGACTAAATCAAACAGAACATACACTCTAAGGGAGTTCCTAGAGAGATTGCAAAAGATACGATAAGCTTGCATGAATTATCACCTCTTTCAAAAGGACAGTCAATCTGTGTTTTCCAAAAAAATTAAATCAAAATCAAAATCATAAAATAGGGAAAGAATGTTATGAACATTGTACAACTTTCCATTACATTGCATTGTTTCATATGAAGTCCGCATTTACCAAATTTCACGACAAAGGTTGCATGCATATGCATCCCTAAAAATGATGTTAACTGCATAGATTTCCTACATCTAATGTCCAATCTTTTGAATTTGGGATGATCGACCCTCTCAATGAGTCAATCTCATGCTTTCTCATAAGGGTGGACCTTTGGGTACTAGAACCTATTGCCTTCAGAGGACCAAGCGTCCTCGCCATCAGAGGGCTGCACGCCCTCACCTTCAGAGGACTACACGTCCTCACCTTTAGAGGGCAGCATGCCCTCGCCTTCATAGGACTAGACATCCTCACCCTCAGAGGACTACACGTCCTCACCATCAGAGGACTACACGTCCTCGCCTTCAGAGGGCTGCACGCCCTCACTTCATAGGACTACACGTCCTCACTTCATAGGACTACACGTCCTCGCCTTCAGAGGACTAGACGTCCTCACCCTCAGAGGACTACACGTCCTTGCCATCAGAGGGCTACATGCCCTCACCTTCAGAGGACTGCACGTCCTCGTCTTCGGAGGGCTGCTCGTCCTCACCCTCAGAGGACTACACGTCCTCGCCTTCATAGGACTACACGTCCTCGCCATCAAAGGACCACACGTCCTCGCCATCAGAGGACTACACGTCCTCGCCAACAGAGGGCTGCACGCCCTTACCTTTAGAGGACTATACATCCTCGCCTTCAGAGGACTACACATCCTCGCCATCAGAGGACTACACGTCCTCGCCATTAGAGGGTTGCACGCCCTCGCCTTCAGAGGGCTACACATCCTCACCTTCATAGGGCTACACGCCCTCACCTTTAGAGAATTAGACTTCCTCGCCTTCAGAGGACTGGACGTCCTCACCTTCAGAGGACTAGATGTTCTCGCCTTCAGAGGGCTGCACGCCCTCGCCTTCATAGGGCTACGCGTCCTCGCCTTCATAGGGTTACATGCCCTCACCTTTAGAGGACTACACATCCTCACCTTTAGAGGGCTACGCGTCCTCGCCTTCGTAGGGTTACATGCCCTTACCTTTAGAGGACCGCTCGTCCTCACCCTCAGAGGACTACACGTCCTCGCCATCAGAGGACTACACGTTCTCGCCAACAGAGGGCTGCACGCCCTCGCCTTCAGAGGACTATACGTCCTCGCCTTTAGAGGACTACACGTCCTCGCCAACAGAGGGTTGCACGCCCTCACCTTCAAAGGACTATGCGTTCTCGCCATCAGAGGACTACACATCCTCGCCATCAGAGGGCTGCACGCCCTCTGCTTTAGAAGGATACACGTCCTCACCTTCGTAGGGTTACATGCCTTCACCTTTAGAGGACTACACGTCCTCACCTTTAGAGGGCTACGCGTCCTCGCCTTCGTAGGGTTACATGCCCTCACCTTTAGAGGACTACATGCCCTCGCCTTCAGAGGACTACACGTCCTCACCTTCAGAGGGCTACACGCCCTCGCCTTTAGAGGACTACACGTCCTTACCGTCAGAGGACTACACGTCCTCGCCTTAAGAGGACTACACGTCCTCCACTTCAGAGGACTACATGTCCTCGCCTTCAGAAGGCTACACGCTCTCGCCTTCAGTGGGCTCCACATCCGCACCTTAAGAGAATTTAAGGTCCTCTGCCCTTAATGCTTAACCGAGACTTACGCTCCCGGTTAAGGGGCCAGTAGATTCCTTTTATCAGCTCCAAGGCCACCCCCCTGATCCTGGAGGAGGGCCAACTATGCAAGTACAACCAGAGGAGGAGGCTATCGCGCAGCTACTGTGCATACTAGAGCAAGATTTTTCCCATGCCGCTACAAAGAGACGAGTGCGGATCATGCGCACCAACATGACCACTCTTACACAGATATGGATGACATTGCTACTTAGAAACATTCCGTCCAGCAACCACAATGCCAATCTCCCCCTGTGAAAGTATTAGTTGGTTTGTGCCATCGTGACATAGGTAAGTATGCACATCGCTCCATTGATTTCTGATGTCATCTATTATTTGCATGGATCGCGCCCACAAGGCACCTAGTGGACCCGGGGAAGTCCAACAGGGCCCTGGGGTTTCCAGCTCTGGTTATGGGCCTCTGTTAGTCCTACAGGGTGCCCGTCCCCCCCAGCAAGGTCATGCCATCGTGACATAGGTAAGTATGCACTTCTCTCAACTGATTTCTGATGTCATCTATTGTTTGCAGGGATCGTGCCCGCAAGACACCCAGTGGACCCGGAGAAGTCCAACAGGGTCTTGGGGTTTTCAACCCTGATTACGGGCCTTGGTTAGTTCTACGGAGTGTCTGCCGCCCCCAGCAAGGTCATCAGGCCCCCTGCTAACCGAGCTTTCATCAAGAAGTATTGCGCCCCTAGGCAGGCGCAGGGCGATACACCACAACAGCTTGGGGATGGCCGGCAGTGGGCAACAGATGCACCGCCGACACCTCCAGAGCACCTCAGCTCATCCACAAAAAGGTTAGAGTGTTGCCTACGACACATGGTCGTCCAATAGGTGACCAAGTCCAAAGCCAAAGGTAAGCAAAAGTACTGGGTCCGTGACCGACAAGTCATTAGGCGTCCCGCTCAAGACGTTAAAGAAGCGCTACTAGGAGGCAACCTAATAAATTTTAAATTTCTGCTTGTTATTTGATCTCCTTTTGTTTCTTAAGTCATAATAGGACACACCTAGTTGCTCATGACCGTAGGAATTTAAATGAAATAAGCACAAGCTCGGAAGGTAGTCATGCCTCACAAAATATATGTATGTGTGTTTAGGTAGTGAAAATACCTTAGACATGCATGTATGTAGCAAAAAGATACCTCACAAAATATATATATGTATGTTTAGGTAGCAAGATACCTTGGATATGCATGTATATAGCAAAAATACCTCACAAAATATATATATGTATGTTTAGGTAGCAAGATACCTTGGATATGCATGTATACAACAAACATACCTCACAAAATATATATATGTATGTTTAGGTAGCAAGATACCTTGGATATGCATGTATATAGCAAAAATATCTCACAAAACATATTTATGTATGTTTAGGTAGCAAGATACCTTGGACACGCATGTATATAGCAAAATACCTCACAAAAATATACATATGTTTAGGTAGCAAAATACCTCATGGAAAAAGAAAAAGAGAGAAAAAAGAAAAAATAATAATAAGTTGTCTAGCTAAAAAACCAACATGCTTTTGAAAAGAGATAACTTCCAGCTTTTCTTTGAAGAAATTCACTGATCATAACCAGTTTTTGAAAAAAAATGTGAATACACCTGAAGAGTGAATGCTGTGAAAATTTTCCCGAACACCCAAAATAGACTCGGATGAATGCATGAATTGATAAAAGAACATATTTTGAAAACACTAGGTTGACTTAAATAGAGAAAACGAATCCTGAGCCCTAGTATCACATGACCATAAAAACTTGATGCGTAAGTGTCCACATAGGTGCATGCATGACCAGTTTTGCATAAAATTTCCAAATCATCATTGTTGCATGTGTATCATGGAAATAATGTGGGACATCTCCTTTTCCCCGAAGCCTTGAGCCAAAATCCCAACTAACCATAAACCTTGCCCTCGGAAGAAAACTAAGAAAAGAAGGTTCCCGATCAAAGAATCGGAAGAAAGCAAAAAGAGAAAATTCCCAATCAAAGAGTGGGAGAAAGCATGAACACAAAAGAAAGAAAATTCCCGATCAAGGATCGGAAGAAAACAGAAGAAATATGCAGAAAGGTCTTTGGACCAGACAACATCTGAACAATACAGAATTGTCACCAAGTAAACACAAAAAGAAAGGAAATCACGACCTAAAATGGTCCTCTCCCTTTGATTACCAACCAAAATCCTTTGTGTCGGTGGCTTGTTCACCTCACACTAAACAAAACCAAAAAAGGAAAAGGCCAGGAACACTCAAAGCCAAAGTTCCCACAAAAAAAAACCCATTCCCAAGAAAGGTCCTATTGATCCATGATCACGCATGTAATCTTTGATTTGATAGGAAATGATTTGCAAAATCAAGTCATGACATATCTATGGTTCGGAATTAGGATAAAACACTTGTGAGTTTATAGAAATTAATAAATAATCTTTTATCATGCTTTGTTCGTAACTCTAATGCGAGTTCGTCTATTATGGGTGACATTTGTGAGTTTATAGAAATTAATAAATAATCTTTTATAATAGTGACTCATCTGTTATGAAGCATTATGGTCTTTGGATAAGAAGTTATGTAAATACACACTCATGAATTGAGGTTTAATAGAAATTTTGACAAAGAAATGTGCACAAACTTGAATTGATTCAAATATTTTATGAGGAATTTTGACAATATATATAGTACAACTTCATGAATATATATATTGATGTTGTTGTTAATAATAATTTTTTTTTTCATTGTGTTTGAGACACGTGTAAGTATAATTGTTTCAATGCAAGGATAGATGGCAAATTGTACCCTTGCTTCTACTCGGAATGTATTTGAGCGGTTTGGACTTATAGAAGATTCATTCAACGCAAGTTTACAAATAATTAATTATCTTCTTAATTAAATGATTTTATTCTTTTAAAAACTTTATATCTTTTTTCTATCAGGATCATATATTTTTCTTCTGTTTTTTCCAAAACATCTATTTTCTTAATTGGATTTTGTGTTTTTTCTTTTTTTGCATATCAATATATTTTTTAATTGTGATGTTTCCCCCCCTTTTTTAGTCTTTTCTAATATATATATATATATATATATATATATATATATATATATATATATATATATATAATTCACTGAAAGAATTTTAAACTTCACGATAGTGGTTGATTTGATATAATCAAATTTAATATTATTAGATGATTAAATTACTCACATTAATGTTCTTTATTATACAATTTATGCATATACTTAAAATAATTTTATGCTTTTATTTATACAAATTTTGTGATATAATTTAGATATTATAATAATTTGATTCAATTTTATTTATTAATTAAAATTCAAATCTTATAATTTAATATACTTTTGTTTCTAATATAATTTTTTCAAAATCTTAATTACTATTATAGATACTTACAATTTAGATGCTACTATTTAGTATACTTTGTTTTTAATTTGATTTTATTCAATATACTATTATAGATATATTATTATTATTATTATTATTTTAATTTTTCTTACCAATAATAAATTTTCTAAAAAAATATATTTTAATGTTTATTATTTTATTTTATTTTTAAATATGATATAAATATGTAAATATACAAATATTATAATAAAAATATTTAATTGTAATTTTATTTTTTTTATTGAATATTATATTATACTTATTCTCAACTTTATTTACTTTTTGAAATTAGTTACATTACAATATTTTTCACAAGTAAAAATAGTAATTTTCTTTTAATATGCTTCTAAATATTTTAAAAATTCAAAATATTAACGTATATATATATATATATATATTTTATATAAATATAATATAATAAAATCTGTGGGAGTTTAAAATCTAGAATTTTTGAAAAGATAATTTATTTTTAAGAGATTGAAAATAAGCATTGCCCTACTGAGTGAATAAAAACATAATATTTAACTAGCCAATGAGTACAGCTCACTTAGTTGTAACACATATTGGACATATTGAACTGTAGAGAGAACATATATATATATTTTTTAAATATGATATAAAAGCATGATTACTCTATTTATGTTGTAATTTGTGATTTTTATGAAATAATTAATTAATTTCCCCATGGGTTATTTTTTTAAATTTTTTTTCTTAAATAGTAATAATTATTCCAAATTCGTTGAAATTTGTGAGTACTGGTACTAAGCGCCTAAGCGGTGTTTTTCCAAGGCTTGTGTTCAATAGTTCAACAAATCGAAATCGTTCTCTCCTCACTGAGCACTCACTCTATCACTTCAACTCTGCATTTGAGTGAGTGCCTCCACCTTTCTCTTCGATTTTCCAAGTTGGGTGCAATCAAAACGAGATTTTCGTTTATTTTATTCTATTTTCCTGCAGAATCTCAATTGGGGTGTTTTGCTGCCATATATTTCAATAGAAAAAGGGGATTTGCGTGCAAACTTCGTCATGGTAAGCTTCCTTCTTCATTTTTCCTGTGAAAAATTGTCTGAGGTTCAATTTTTAATGGGTAAAATTAAAAACCAAACCCTTGCACCATTTTTTTTTTCTTTTTCTTTTTTGTGTTCGGTGGGTTTGGTTCTCGAAGGGGCATGGTGAATACCTTATACCCAATTGTTTCTATGACTTTAGTGTTGTGCTGTGTATTTATTTATTTATATAGTTGCTAGCTAGACTGTGTAATGCAACTAATTTGTTTACCAGATCTTCTAGTATCAAACTAGATACGTTTTTATGGCTGAACTGCAATTCCATGTAATTTGTTTTTTTTTTTATATGGTTGGGTTTTTATTTCCCCCTCTGTTGTTTGTCATTTGTTTGATTTCATTTGGTTGTGTGTTTTCTGGTTTGTTGTTGTTCTCAGGAGGTATTCAAAAGGGCCATAATACAGCCTGGGCCACCGGAAAGTTTTGCTTTGAGGACGGTTCAAGAAGTAATTAAGCCTCAGGTACGTGCACTATTTTGAAAATTTAACTCCTCTACTGTACTTGGTAATGAGCATTTTGGAACTAGTTTGTAAAATTATGGTTGTAATAATGATTTGAGCTCTTTGTTCTAAGAGTACCTTGGCGGTGGTGGTTATAGAATTGATTGTGTCTGTTAGTCTGATTATTAGTTCCTTGGTTTTTTCTTCTTTTTATTTTTTTTTATTTTCTGAGGGGCAGTGGTGGTGGCCGGGTGTGGGGTGATGTGTGAATGGTTCAAAAAAAGGAAGAAATTTGTATTTAAGGCACTGCAAGAAGAGAGGGGAGGGACTGTCGATTCATAGTTGTCAATCCCAAATAATGGCGTGGAGCAACCAACCCCAAAAATGCTATAACAGGATAGTGGGATGACTGCTCTTTTGAACTGTAAACCTTATATTAACCCGTATATATGCTGAAAAATAAACAAAAAATACATAAGATTAAAGAGAAGTCATTGTTGTTTCATCTGGTTGAGATTGAAGACAGAAGAGAAGAAAGAAGTAGATAATAGGTTGAAATGGCAGTGGGTAGGCAACAACAGTGACTAAATCGCTGGAAATTGGTTGGAGACGAGATGGATCCCCATAAAGCGGCAAGAACAGAGCCTGGACATACTGAAAATTGGCCAGAAAATAGCTACACAGCGGTCTGCGATGGTGAGTAGAAACTGGTGGAGGAGTAAGTGCTGTGTTGAGGGTAGGGGTGCACGAACAAATGTAAGGGAAACCTGAACTGGAAACAAGTCAACTTGAAAACCTGTCTGATTTTCCTATCCCCCCCCCTCCCAAAACGACACTCGGGGGCAGGGGTGAAATAATCTTCAGCCCCATATATAAAATAGCAGCTGTGGAGGCCACAAACTGCTGCAAATGACAGCTTTGAATCATGCGTCTATCCTGTCTGTCGTCACAGTTCTGGCACAGCACAATAGAATGCTATAGTGTGCTGTTAACTACTCTGTTGATTGCAGAAGGGTTTTGCGTTATATGATATCTATAGCTTTAGTTGTGAATAAGACTATGTTTGTCTTTGTCTTTTGACTTGCCTTGTTAATCTGTGATTCCATTTCCATGATGTTTGCATGATTGATAACGCTAACATGAGGTTCCCTTTCTGTTAGTTTTCATGTGATTTTGTTAACTGCTGTAGCTAATTAAATTGACTTGTGTGTGACAGAAACAAACAAAATTGGCCCAAGATGAGAACCAGTTCCTAGAAAATATTCTACGTATGTTGCTTCAGGAGTTTGTGGTATGTCTAACTGTTGCCCTTGTTCCTACATTGGTCTTTTATTTTTTCTGTGCTTGTTGAATGTTTAATAGCAATCTAATTCTACTTAAAAAAATATTCTTGTAAAATACCAATGAGAATGCTCATGCCGTTTATCCATCATGAATGGTGCTTTTTAGGATTTTTTCCCCTATGGTATGCTTTTTATGCATGATATTTATGGGAATGGAAATTTAATATAATTTAATTTTACAACAGGAATTTTATTCCGTTAATTAAATGCACTAGAACTAAAAAGCATTATGCTTGTTAGAAAACAAGATTTCAAGCAATTGATGGAAAAATGGGACATTTAGACAGAGAGAATATCAGAATATTGAAATTCACTAACTACTTGGACTGTTTGTGACACAAAACAGTCTTTATTCTCATATTTATACTAATACTATGACTACCAAATGACACTTATACCTATACTTTGTTTGCCTACAATAACTACTCACTTAATCCCAAAGAGCTTTCATATCATTATACTATATTCTTAACACAAATCCTCACACTAGAAGTTTACTAGGATTTCGACATGTTAAGAAAAGTAACATCAATAAAGCTAGCAAATCAGGATTCCTATGTTTGTTGCATTTGAAGCCTGAGTTATACTACCATGACCTCAACGTGGAAAAAAAAATTCAAATCATTAAGTCACCCACAAATTCCAAAAACACTTAACTTTCCTTGAGTTTCTCATAGTAGTAATCGAGAAACAAACAATTACCAACATAGGCTCATTTCTTTCTTTCTATTTTTTTTAGTAAAAGAAGAAATTTGTTATGACGAAGAAAGGAATATTACACAGGGCTTAAAATAATGAAAACAAAATAGTTTATATTAAGGAACAAGACTAGCAACACGTTGAATTTTACTCAATAATAAAGTTTTATAAAAAGTGCGTAAGATAATATGTTGAAAATATAGTGTCAGTGTGTTGTTAGAATTTCTTTGAAGAACAATGGACATCAATGTAGTAAAGCCATCCAACCCTTAACATATTTGTAAGACAATGTGCTTTATAGTAAGACAAATGTCTAATATATTCCCTAAACAACTGCTTATCCAATGAGTTATGCTACACCCAAACACAGTAAAGTGTATCCAAAACCAGTAAATATGGTCAGCAAAAACTGGTCCAAGTATTATCTTTTTACTCTTTTTCTTTGCATTCAATTGTTATTGAATTGTATCGTATGGAGTGTATCTAGGCACTTTATTTACTCATATAAAGTGACCTCTTATCTAAAAGATTGTTTTAAGAAACATATTTTCAGATATGGGCTTATCTAATGCTGTTGTTGTTCTTCTCCTTTCTCTGTTGCATTGTTTCCTTGGTTATGTCTAACTATGATCGGAATTATTTTGCTTGTACTTTGCTTCAGTCAGCAGCGGTACAGTTTGGGGAGAAAATCATGCAATTTGGCCAATCAATTGATTCTAGTGAAACTACCCAGGGCCACATTCCCCGCCTTCTTGGTCTGTGCACCATTTCACTTATTGGAAAACATTCTTTCTAGTGCTTTACATTAATTTGTTCTTATATTTTGATGTAGTGTATGTTGTGCTTTCCTACAAGGATTTATTTTTAATTATAGGAACTTGTGAACTTCCATGTTTTTGCTTTGCTTAAAGTATAATGAGGGAGATGTTTTGAACTAGAAGCATATAACTTTTTTGATGGTTTGCATCGTTGAAAATCTGGTAGTTTGGTCTTTCCGAAGGAATCTATTTAAAGATTCTTATTTGCTTAGATTTTGAAAATCTATGCTTAGATTTCTCCCAACATGTGATTTGTTTGCCTAACCGGATTCGAGATAACAGATGGCGATGCTGATGGTTGGCCCTTACATGGGCAGTGTGGCAACAGCGGAATAAAATAATCTTTTCAAACGACACTTTTGATGGCAACAAGGTGATGGAGGATGCTATTTTTACACTTTGGATGTGGATGAGGAGTTTTGAGAAAGACTTTGCACTTCCCTACAGTTATTGGTCGACTAACATTTCATCAGTTTTTGTTACTACAGGGGGGTAGAAATTATAGGAAATGGAACTGTTAACAGAGTTTGTACCCAGCTATTGGTTCCCTCTGGGACTGACCTTAGTCTGATTTTGGAACCATGTGGCTGGTAGTCTAACTACTTGTACTGATAGTACCTCTGGTACTGATTATATATATAAATATAATTTATTTTTGCCGATAAAAAAAAAAATTGTGGATTTTATTTTGGTCATTAACTTTTACATTCTAATCCTATTTTGTCCATTTAGGAATGCTTTAATTAGTTATAGTTACATCTTAAATGTAAAGTCCTATGTTTCTCTCCTATTCATGTTGTATGTGGCTTTCAATTTTCAGATATTGTGCTATATCTTTGTGAGAAAGAACACATTGAAGGTGGTATGATTTTTCAGCTGTTGGAAGACTTGACAGAAATGTCTACAATGAAAAACTGCAAAGATATTTTTGGTTATATAGAGAGTAAGCAAGATATATTGGGCAAGGTATATTTCTCAGTTGTTTTTAGCTCTTTGTGCTTGTCTATTTAATTATTTATTGCATAAGTAATTTATCATGACCTATATTTCTCTGGAATTTGTGTTTGCATGACTTACAGCAAGAACTTTTTGCTCGAGGAAAACTTGTGATGCTGAGAACCTGCAATCAGCTTCTTCGTCGACTGTCAAAGGTACATTTGTTACAGATTTAAATAAAAAGTTAGCTTTTGACTAATAACCATCTCTAAATATACTATGGGCCCATTTGTTACAGATTTAAATTAAAAAAAAGTGATTCTGATGTAAAACAATTTATTGATTTTTTTTAAAGATTGTTAAGAAAAGAAAAAGCTAATTTATGTTTGTTTACAATCATAAAAATCATTTTTTGGAAGAGAAATAAACAGCTGATTTTTATGAGAACCATTTTAATCAAATTTTAGATTCTTTTCAACTTCTAATTATTTTGAAAAACTTGAACAAAACATGAAAAACCTTTAAAAGTGAGTATTTTCTTAAAAATGTGATTTGTTTTAACAAAAAAAGCTGTAACAAATGGATCCTACATTATTCCTGCCTCTTTTAGATATACATTTCAACTTTGAGTGCTCTTTTTGTCTCCTTTTTCTCGCTTTACTCTTTTTTCCAATATTCACCTGGGAGTGAATGGTGGCATGTATTGTCTGCTCATTTGGGGGTAAATGAGGACATTTGCATAAGAGTTATCATCTAAATATGATCCAATTTTTATTTGATGACATTTTTATAGATTATAGAGCATCTGTCACTGTTTGCAATCAATATGTTTGTTTACTGGAGAATTTTTTATGACGTGAATTGCTGCCTGAATCACACTGGTAGTACATGCAGACAAACGATTGAAATAGAAAAAACTAGGCTGATTATTAATTACAGAATAATCAATTAAAATATGAAGTCCCTAAACTTATTTTGAATTTTCTATAATTCTATATCCCCTGCTGTGATCTGTTTTTGGTTCCATTGTGGTTTGAATCATGTGGCTGCTGCTGTCCCTATTCTAGCGCCTGCTTCTATTTCCTGCTTTTAGACTTGTTTGGCAACCTAAATATTTATGTCTTCCTGTCAATGATCATTCTGGCAGCCCAGTGGTTCATACCAGTGGTGAATTTTCTTACACCGAAGAATCATTCAGGAGACATTTTTTTTGGTCACCAATGAGTCATATGATGATGAATTGGTTATTTTTTTTTTTTGCTCAGCAAAAATATATACTTTGTATTAGATGAGTACCAGAGGTTCAAAATTACAGTTAGAGATGCCAAGGTCATGGTTCCAGATCAGACTTGAAGTAGTCTAGATAGGAACCAAATCTTGGAAAGCAGGATTACATATTTTGTAATTACAGTAAAGAGAGACCCTCCACTAACAAGTGAAACCTAAACTGAGATTGCTGGACCAATGATTAAAGCTGGTCCCAAAATCCTTTTCTAGATTGCGAAGCCATGTCCAAAGTAGAAAAGCTGCATCGTCCATGATTTTGTTGGCGTTGAAAGTAGCATTGGAGAAGAGTATTGCATTCCGCTGTTGCCATATGGTCCAAGTCAAAGCTAACCACCAGCTCTTCCACCTATTAACCATCACACCCTTAGGCAGCACATTAATAAATTGGAGGAAATGATGCTTTGGGATTTGCGGGAAAGGACCCACAATTTTTACCCAAGACATCGATTCCCACCATAAAGGTGAGATTTTACAGCAGTGAAAAAACAGGTGGCCTGCATCTTCTTCAAAACTGTTACAGAAACAGCACCTCGAGTCATTTACTTCCACTTGACGTCTGTGAAGGTTTGCTCTTGTGGGTAAACGATCCCTAAGAAGCCTCCAGGCAAACACTAATACTTTACTTGGTGCCTTTATCTTCCACAATTCTTCATGAGCCTTGTCCACTGTCCCTTCATGTAGAAACTCCCTCATCGTGTCGTAAGCGCTTTTTGCAGAATAATGACCACTAGAATCTGCCTCCCACACCCATGCGTCTTCTCTTTGAGGATAAATCTGCATACTGTCCACATCATTCAGAAATGAGATTGCCATACCTACCTCGTTATCAAACAGCGGTCTCCTCCAAGAGAACTCCCATTCCCACCCCGAATCCTTGCACACCCTCATCTGCTGAACATTATGATTTTGCTGATTAGAAATGAAGTACAGCCGTGGATATTTAGCTGCTAGTGCTCCTCCTCCCCCATCCAATCATCCTCCCAAAATTTAATTCTATCGCCACGACCCACCTTCCACACTATGCTCCTTGCCAAAGCCTCCCCATGATCCGGATGATGTAGGGCCAGCCTTAAATCTTTCCACCAAGTAGATTCTTTATTATCCCTAGATGCCTCGTGCAAGCTCCTCCACCCTCCATACTTGGACTCCAATACTCTAACCCATAGGGCGCCTTACAACAACAACAACGCCTTATCCCACTAGGTGGGGTCGGCTACATGGATCAACTTCCGCCATAATGTTCTATCAAGTACCATACTTCTATCCAAATCATTAATTTCGAGATCCTTTTTGATAACCTCTCTTATAGTCTTTTTGGGTCTTCCTCTGCCTCGAATTGTTTGTCTTCTCTCCATTTGGTCTACTCTCCTCACTACAGAGTCTACCAGTCTTCTCTCTACATGCCCAAACCACCTAAGTCTATTTTCCACCATCTTCTCTACAATAGGCGCTACTCCAACCCTCTCTCTAATAGCTTCGTTTCTAATTTTATCCTGTCGAGTCTTACCACACATCCACCGCAACATCCTCATCTCCGCTACACCTACTTTATTCTCATGTTGGCTCTTGACCGCCCAACATTCTGTTCCGTACAAAATCGCCGGTCTTACCGCAGTCCGATAAAACTTTCCCTTTAGCTTGATCGGTACCTTTGCATCACATAACACCCCCGATGCTTTTCTCCATTTCATCCATCCTGCTTGAATGCGATGATTCACATCCCCTTCAATTTCCCCATCATCCTGTATTACAGGCCCAAGATATTTAAACCGTGTGACTTGAGGGATAATATGGTCTCCTATTTTCACCTCTGAGTTAGAAACCCTCCTTCTTTTGTTGAACTTACATTCCATATACTCCGATTTGCTTCTGCTTAGGCGAAAGCCATGTGTTTCTAGAGCTCGTCTCCAAGTTTCCAACCTCTCATTCAACTCCTCCCTCGACTCTCCAAGGAGGACTATGTCATCTGCAAAAAGCATGCATCTCGGCGCTATCTCTTGGATTTGTTCCGTGAGGACATCCAGAATTAAGGTAAAAAGGTAGGGGCTAAGGGTTGACCCTTGATGTAAACCAATTGTGATGGGAAAATCGTCTGACTCTCCACCCTGTGTCCTAACACTAGTCGATACCCTATCATACATATCTTGGATAGCTCGAATATATGCAACCCTAACCCCTTTCTTCTCTAGCGCTTTCCACAAAATCTCTCTAGGCACTCTATCATACGCTTTCTCCAAGTCAATAAAAATCAAGTGCAAGTCTTGTTGGGCCATGCGATATTGCTCCATCACCCGCCGTAATAAATAAATCGCTTCCATGGTCGACCTTCCCGGCATGAAACCAAATTGATTCTCAGTAACTTGAGTCTCCTTTCTTAATCTCCGTTCGATCACTCTTTTCCATAATTTCAAGGTATGACTCATGAGCTTGATTCCCCTATAATTTGCACAATTTTGTATATCCCCCTTGTTCTTATAGATTGGCACTAACGTGCTTCTCTTCCATTCCTCCGGCATGTGTTTTGACCTCATAATTTCGTTAAAGAGTTCGGTGAGCCACTCAAGACCTCTATCTCCAAGAGTTTTCCACACTTCAATAGGTATGTTGTCTGGCCCCACCGCCTTACCATTACTCATTCTTTTCAACGCTTCCTTTACTTCCTGTTTCTGAATCCGACGATAGTACTTATAGTTCCGGTCCTCTTCTCTTGTGTCTAGACTGCTAGAGTCATATCCATATCCATCATTAAATAAGTTGTGGAAATACACCTTCCACCTTTCCTTGATATCTTTTTCATGCACTAAGACTTTGCCTTCTTCATCCTTAACACACTTTACTTGATCCAAATCTCTAGTCTTCCTCTCTCTACCCTTAGCAAGCCTATATATAGATCTTTCTCCGTCCCTGGTTCCTAGAGCTTGGTATAGTCCGTCAAAAGCTTGGGCTCTTGCCTCACTCACCGCCTTTTTGGTTTCATTTCTAGCTATCTTATACTTATCCCAAGTTTCAGAATTTCTACACCTAGACCACTCCTTGAAACCCTCCTTTTTTACTCTAACTTTGCTCTGAACATTTTCATTCCACCACCACGATTCTTTACCCCTAGGTCCAAAACCTCTAGATTCACCCAACGTCTCTTTAGCCACTTTAATAATCTCTTGGGACATCTTGTTCCACATATCATAGGGCGCCTTGTTGCTGAAATAAATTCCACTTCCATTTTGCAAGCAATGCAATGTTGAAAGTGTTCACATCCTTGATTCCTAGCCCTCCTTTTTCTTTTGGGCGGCACACTGTGTCCCATTTTACCCAAGCTATCTTGTTATGATCCTCAGTGCCTCCCCATAGGAATTGTCTCTGTAAACGAACCAGCTTATTCACCACCACTTTGGGAACCCTGAAAAATGAAAAGAAATATATAGGAATGGATGTTAAGACAGATTTTATGAGAGTCACTCTCCCCCCAAAAGAGATGTATCTTTGCTTCCATCTCGCTAATTTTCTCTCACACTTAGTAAGTAGAGGATCCCACGTAGTGCTCCTTCTTGGATTTGCACCAATAGGAATGCCAAGGTAGGTAAAAGGAAAGGACAGCAAGCCACAGTTGAGATAATTTGCTGCTTCAAGTTTCCACTGCTCAGTCATTCCAAATGCGCCGAATTTGCTTTTTGCGAAATTAATTTTAAGACCCGAGACAAGTTCAAAAGCCCTCAATATTGCTTTGATTGCTTTTACGTTCAACATAGTAGCCTCCCCAAAAAATATTGTGTCATTTGCGTACTGAAGGATGCTGACGTCCACATTATTTGAGCCCACTTTGAATCCCCTATACAGATTTCTTCCCACAGCTGCCTTTAGTAACCCATTTAAAGCCTCAGTCACAATGTTAAATGACAAGGGTGCTAATGGATCCCCTTGCCGTAAACCTCTTTGCGGGGTGAACTCATATGAGGGACTACCATTCACCAGAACTGAGATAGAGGCAGATTTTAAGCAACCCTCGATCCACTTAATCCATTTGAGGCCAAAACCCATTCTTCTCAGCATATACAATAGGAAATCCCATGCCACTGAGTCGTAAGCCTTCTCATAATCAACTTTAAACACAATGCATGGTTTCTGGCCTTTTTTTGCTTCATCAACAACCTCATTTGCTATAACCGCACTGTGTAGTAAGTGCCTACTTTCGATGAAAGCAGTTTGTCTTTCGTCGATGATCAGAGGCAACACCTTCTTCAGGCGGTTGGCCAGAATCTTTGCCACTATCTTGTAGATGCAACCTATAAGTGAGATAGGTCTGAAATCATTCAAGGATTGTGGTTCTGGCACCTTAGGAATGAGGGCTATAAATGATGCATTGCAACCCTTTGGGAAACTTCCATTTGTGTAGAATTCATCCAGGAATCTGAGTATGTCAGGTCTAATTAGATACCAGAACCTTTTGATGAACTTGAAATTAAGACCATCTGGACCTGGACTTTTTTTGCCCCCACATTCCCACACTGCCCTCCTTACCTCCTCTTCCTTGAAACGCTCCTCCAACATATCATTTTGATGGCTTTCTATGGTCTGAAAAGGTATATCATCCAATCGTGGTCTTACTTGATCTGGTTCTTGAAATCTTCGCATGAAAAATGATCTGACTTCCTCTTTGACCCTTGATGGCTCTTCGATCCAAGATCCATCCACCATCACTCCTTTTAAGCAATTGTTTCTGCGTCTGGCATTCATTACCAAATGAAAATATCTAGTGTTACAATCCCCTTCCCTAATCCATTTAGACCTTGCCTTCTGCCTGAGTAAAGACTCATGTGATTGAGCTGCACTCCATAAGTCTTCCTGAAGGTGCTTTCTGGTTTCTATTTCAGTGGGGGTTAGAGGTCTATTTGCTGCATCTGCCTCCAACAAGTTCAAATCTTCCTCAATTTTCTTGAATTTCTTGAAGGTGTCCCCAAATTGTTCCTTATTCCATACCTTTAGCCTTTGCTTCAGTCTTTTAATTTTTTCTTTCAACACATACCCACCCCAACCACTTTGCTGAGTACCATTCCATGATTCTTCTACCACCTTCCTGAATGATAAGTCCGATAGCCAGCAATCAAGGATCCTAAAAGGTTTAGGACCCCAATCAACAAATTTAGATGTGAGCATAATTGGACAGTGGTCAGAAAAATTTCTGTTCAAGGTTTGCTGGGAACTTGCAGGCCATTTGGTGAGCCATTCGGGGGACACCAGGAATCTGTCCAACTTACTCCTAGCGGTACCATTCGGCCTAAACCAAGTGAACTGATTACCCACCCATGGTACTTCCTGGACATCCAAGTCTCCAATCCACTCATTAAACTCATTTATGTGGCTTTCTCCCCAACCCCTAATGCAATTGCCCACTCTTTCTGACACAAATCTGATATTATTAAAATCACCCAGGATACACCAAAGCCCCCCTTGATTCTGAATTTTCAGCTGTTTAATATTTTCCCATAGGACTCTTTTTTGCTGAATATCACACGGTGAGTATACTGTAATGATATGAATTGGTTGTGTCTCCTGGTGCCATTTCCCTATCAGCATTATGAAGCCTTGCCCTATGACCTTCCTTTCTAACTTGAAGCTGTTTTCACTCCATAGGCATAGAATTCCACCTGCTGAATTCGTTGCTTGTTGTGCTTCCCAACAAACGTCGGAATCCCCCCACAAAGCTTGGCACATGGATTTATTTATAACTTCCTTTTTTGTCTCTTGTAAGCATATCATATCTATTTTTTGTTTATTGACCAGTCTTCTAATTGCTGGCCACTTGAGCCCCCTTCCCAACCCTCTAACATTGAATGTGATTATATTCATTGTGAAACTCTCCTGCATCCCAATCTGTGTGCTTCTTCTCGATCTCTTGTCTCCATGTCCATTATTTTTGTTGCAGGATCCCCTTGCGAAGACCCACTGGTAACCCCCAATGACTTTACCAACTCCCACATATCTGCTGCCTCCTGCATGTTAGAGGGAAGAAAATCTGCCTCTGCATGTTGAATTTGTGTTGGTCTAATGTCGTTGTTCTTGGTGCTTACAAGTTGTTCGGGCCCATGGTTGTCTTCAACACCCTCCACTGGCTGAGATGAGGTTTGATTATTTGGCTCTGGATCCATTTCATCAATTAAATTCAATCCATGTGTAAGGCCCGAAATAGATTTCCTTTTGGAACTCCTTTTACGTGAATAGACTTGCCATTTGGTTGCTGGTGGGCTTAGGTTCTGTTTTGGGTGAGTAACATGGGGGGTGTGGATAGCGTGATCCAGCCCATCAGCAAAATCCCCTTCCTGATCACGTGACCCTTTTGAATTTGAAATATGAGTCTCCAAAGTCTCATGCTGCCCTTCCTCTTCAAGCTTTCCTCTTCCAGACTCCAAAACATCCTTTGCGTCAGAGGTTGGAATCCCAATTGTGCCTGCAGTGCCCTTTTCATGAAAGTCTCCTTGTCGCTCACATGCAAGGTAGGTAACGGCAGAATCCAATGGGCAAGTACCGCTGTTTGATGGCTGCCCGTTGACCGTTGGAGAGTTTGCACAGCGGATAATAGCTTTATCCTTTGGGGGGACGTTCTTTTTTTGTCTGCTGGATAAAGAAGCTCCGACGGGATTCTGGGTTCCAGGAAGGGAAGCTTTATCGCCGACCGTCGTCGTGACCGCAGTGGGAGCTCCGTCCATCATGTCTTCATGGAGACCCTGCCCTTGCATGCGAAAGTCAGGGCTCGCCGACGAGGTAAAGCTATATGGGTTCTGCCCCTCGGCGTTTGGCTCTACCGCCGTGACCTCCACCTCCTGCTGGTCATCCACTCAATGTTGCTGATCTCGTTTAGTGTTCCGGCTTCACTGTCGTCAGATTCTACTTCTTCAGATGAGCCGTAGACACTTCCCTTCCGGCCATAGCAATTGTCAGAGCTGTTACCATTTTCTTCCACAACATGCACAGTATACACCTCCCCATGTATATGCACGTTGACTGCATGTTGTATGTATGGCTGCCGCGGTGTTTTGACGAGAACCCAAACCCTATCCATCCTTCTAACCAACTCGACGGCGTCGTCGACATCCACCATGTCTCCTATTGCGGCCACTATCTTTCTGATCTGGTGCGTGTCCCAATCCGTGAGTGGTAATCCCCAGCAGTAAACCCATGTCAGCCTGTATTCTATGCGCAGCTTAGGGCTCCATTTCTCCAAAGAATGGAAAGGAGTAGATCCTCCCTCTGTTTCCTCCTGCATCATCAGCTCTGCACCTTCGTCGGAGAGGCCCTGCAACAAGACCATGTCGGCACCCATGTATTTTGGCGATATGTCGGCACTGATATCCCAGTATAGGTCATCTTCTACCCTGTCAAACATAGCCAGATTTTTCAATCTTCCCACCCACGCCTCTTTGGCCCTCTTCATCAACGATTTTGGGATATCTAGGTACACTGAAGACCACGATGTACCATTATGGCCGCTGGCATTACCTGCGATTCTCCTTAATCCTGGACCAGTGTTATTTCTCGCTACTACCTCCGCATACGACCCATGGTGTGTGGTCGATATAGGCTGTACATAGCGAGGTATTGCTTCTTCTTTGTGCACGTCCTGCCTCACCTTGTTCGTGACCGAGATTGGCTTCACAACTTTGTTTCTTCCAAATTTTGGAATATTTACGTGCATCTTGAGACCGCCAAACACGATGTTATCTAGTGTCCACTCCAACTTCTGTGCGTTCTCGACACCTTCAAATCTAACAAAACCGAACCTCCTACCATGCTTGTTTCTGTTCTTAGCAATAAAGATTTCCCTTACGGCACCAAACACTTTGAAGTGGTACCATAGTTCTTCCTCCGTCGTGTCGTCAGGGAATCGGGTAAAGTAGAACGATGTTATGTTTTTTCTGCTCCTCCAATTAGCTCTACCATAGCTCTGTCCTTGCCCTTGCCTGCTCCCGGCATGTCTACGATGAGGATCCTCTCTCACCTTCTCACTGTTACGCTCTTTGGTTTGGGTCCTATGCTTAACTCTTACCCACCCATTCTCACCTTCTCTCGAGCTCTCTTGGTCTCTCCCACTCTCTTGCTCTCTCTCAGTCTCTCTCTCTCTCTCACTCTCTCTCATGCTCTCTGTATATGATGAATTGGTTATATATATTCATAACCATGACATGGTGCAGTGTGCAATTTAATTCCTTGCAAGCAAAGGAATAGCATGGTGTTTTTGGGAAAATTAGACAAAAGGATATCTTGGTAAAAATACTTCTAGTTTTGGGAACAATTAACCACTATAGTTGTTTACTATTTTATTGAATCAGTTAGTTGTTAATCATTAACCACTGAATTTTTTAAAATTGAACATTGCTAAATGAATGTAGACTGAGGCTCCCTCCAATGCAGAGTCTGGGAGGTCATCTGTACGTAAACTTTGCTTCTATGTGAGGATGGACTGTTTCCTTTATTTTGGGGGAGAGGTGATAAGACTGAATTTCACATGGGGGTGTGGGATTTAAACGCCTGCATTGAAAGTAAATTCTACTCAGTTGGAGCCTAGTGTCCATGGTTCCTTTTTTTTCTCCAGCTTCCTTGCTTTTTGATAAAATACACACTTTCGCTTCTTTTGATAGGATATTTTGCATAATCAATGAACCAAATCATATTCTCACAATGGTTTGAATTGTATGCTGCTTTCAAGGTAAGGAAAAAAAATAATATGCTGTATGTTTGTTGCTTCTTGGATGGTAGAGACATTGACTATCCACGGTTCTATATATTGCAAATTTTGGAGTTAACAAACAGATATATATATCCTTTGTTCCATTCTTGTAGGCTGTAGCTATAGGATAAACTGTTCATTTGTCGAGCTTTATAATATTGAATGAGTATTGTTTAAGTTAGGTTTGCAGAGGATCCATATTTCTGTATGAAGAAATCTCTGCATTTGGTTTTTCTTTTCAAGACAGTCATAACTCGATATGTTGTTTTTTGATGTTACAGGCAAATGATGTGGTCTTTTGTGGAAGAATTCTCATGTTTCTAGCTCATTTCTTTCCGTTATCAGAGCGATCAGGTATAATTGTGTGAAGCCTATCTTCCCTTTTGGTTTCAATTTCCTTTTCTTGAGTCCGCCTTGTCACTGATGTTTTTGATAAACGTTTGCAGCCTTAAATATCAAAGGAGTTTTTAACACATCAAACGAAACAAAATATGAAAAAGAACCCTTGGAAGGTACATCATTGCTTATTATTTTAGCTTGCTTAATTGCCGTTCTTAATACAAGGTTTATTATATCATTCCAACTAATAATTTATTTTTCCTCACTTTCCAGGCATATGTATTGATTTCAATTTTTATCAGACTTTTTGGGGTCTACAGGTAGGTCTTCAATGAAACTTTAGTTCTTGAAGTTGGAAAAGAGGTCTCTTCCATTTTCTTAGGTTGAAGCCTGTCTTGCTATTTGACACTACCTATTCGACTTGCTTTGCAATGTCATATCTATAATACGATCTTATCATAAATACAACCAAATCATCAAATCAAAGACTGCATTTACGACTTCCTTCTTTGTAATCATTGAGGGGAGGTTCTTTAATTCTTATGTGCTCTTTGTCATAATTTGATGTGTGCACTTTTGTGTCATCTGTAATAGGTTTATTTGTTGCACATTCAGAGGGACTGGATATGCATACATATTTTTGTTATTGTTGCTGTTAGGAGAGTTCCTGATCCATTTTTTATGTTTATTCTCTGTTTCATCAAAAAATTCTTCTATCTTGACAAATCTGAAATTCATGGAAGGTCCTTGTTTCTGTAAGAAAGTTACTAAATGGTCACACTTCAGATTTTAGAACTCTAGGTATTTTGGTAAAGCTTGAGTGTTTATCACTCAGCCAAAAGACTTGTATATATATATATATATATATATATATATATATATATAGACACAAGGTCATGAGTACAAGACAAGAAAGGTTGCAGACTGCACGAAAAGAAAAGAACAGACAGTACAAGCATAAAGAAATATATAAGTACATATACAAAATCCCAAAAGACATTAGTTCTAACACTCCCCCCAAGTTGGAACATATAAATTGTATGCTCCAAGCTTGGAACATATGAAATCAATCTGAGGCTCCCTTAAGGATTTTAGTCAAAATATCTGCAAGTTGATTATTTGAGCTGACAAACTCTGTAGCAATCTCCTTGGACAATAACTTCTCTCTCACAAAATGACAGTCAATCTCTATATGTTTGGTTCTCTCATGAAATACTGGATCAGAGACAATATGGAGGGCTGCTTGATTATCACAATACAACTTCATTGGCTGAACTTCACAGAACTTTTGCTCTTGAATAAGTTGTTTGATCCACACTAATTCACATTTGACTGGAGAGATGGGCTGAATTTCTCCTTGATTGGATGTTGTATGAGTTGGAGGTACCACTGGGCTGAGATAAGGAATAGGCAAAACCTGTTGTATAGAGTTGGACTCTTGTTTGGAGAAGAACATGTTTTCTTCAAAGAAGCTAACATCAGCTGACATGTAGTATCTCCTGGTGGTTGGAGAGTAACATTTGTGTCCCTTTTGAAGGCATGAATAACCAAGAAACACACATTTGATAGCTCTTGCTAAGAGCTTATCAAGACCGGGAGAAACATCATGAACAAAACATGTACAACCAAAGACTTTAGGAGAAACATGATACAAGTGTTCATTAGGAAAGATAATTGAGTGAGGAGTTTTATTATCAAGAAACGAGGAGGGCATCCTATTTATTAAAAAACAAGCAGTGAGGACTGCATCACCCCAATGGTGAACAGGGTCATTTGCATCAAGCAATAGGGTTCGTGCAATCTCAACTAGATGTCTATTTTTTCTTTTGGCTATTCCATTTTGTTGTGGTGTGTGGGCATGTGGAATGAAATTGGATTCCATGTGAGGACAAAAAAGAAGAAAGTTCTGAAGAGAAATATTCCTTTGCGTTGTCACTTCAAGAATTTTAATGATCTTCACAAATTGATTCTTAATCTCATGGAAAAAAGACACGAAAATAGACAAAAGTTCAGATCTATCTTTCATTAAATAAATCCAAGTACATCGAGAATATTCATCAATAAAGGTATCAAAACATTTGAAACTGTAAGATGTTACACGGCTTGGTCCCCAAATATCTGAATGAATGGTAGAAAAAATCGAGTTATATCTTTTTTCAACTTGCTTTGGAAATGATGATCTAACATGTTTGTCTAATTGACAAGATTCACAATCTAATATCTGTAACTTGCTAAGACTTGCGACCATTATCTTCAATTTTGCAAGATTTGGGTGACCTAGACAATCATGCAAAAGCTTTGGAGGAGCTGAAGGAAAACAGGACGTAGAAGGGCTAGTTTCCTAGTAGAAAAAGTCATGTGATTCATGTCCTGTGCCAATCAGCCGACTTGTACCACGATCTTGTATGATAAAGGAATCAACATCAAATGTTACTGAGCAATTTAAGGAATGAGTCAATTGACTTACAAAAATTAGGTTATAAGGGAAATTAGAAACATACAAAGCTGAGTTTAAATTCAAGGAGGAAGAGGAACTTGATCAATTCCTTGAGATGCAACTTTGGATCCATTGGTTAACGTACTAAGGTGAGGAAACTTAGGTGGAGAGATAGAGGAAAACAAGGAATTATTACCGGAAATGTAATTAGAATCACCTGAATTAACTATCCATGGACCTTGACCATCCACAGATTGAAAAATGCAGGCTGTTGAAACTCTTGGTACTGAAGAGGATAGAGCTTGGCAGCTAGGTTTCAGCCTGAAGTACTCCTTATATTCTTCATCAGAAAATCTAGATTCAGCCTTTCAGATGTGGAGACATTTGCTGCCTTATCAGGCCAACCATGTAGGTCATAACACTTATTTTGAATATGGTTTTCTTTTCCACTATAAGGATACCACAGCTTACCTCAACCACCTCTACCACCACGTTCTCCTCCTCTACTACCACAACCCCCTCTACCCCAACCACGAGAGGCAACCATGGCCAAAGTCTCGACCGCTGTGGCTGCATTTTCACCTTTCACCAAAGTAGGAACATAGAGAAGTCTAGCGACTAAGCTGTTCATTGAAGGAATCTGATCACGAGACAGAATTTGTTCATGCACATGATCATAATCTGAATGGAAGCTCTGCAAGATCAAAACCATAAACAGTTTATCAAGCCTCTTCTTCAGTTTCTCTGCAGAATCACATACAAGGAATACTTTCAATTCTTCAACTGCAGCTATAGCTTTAGCCATGTGTGAAACCATATCATGGTTGGTCTGTTGAAGGGAAACAACCTTTTGGGTTGAATCAAACAGACGTTGAATTTCATTAGCAAAAACATCCTAGGCATTCCTCCAAAAAGAAGAACAAGTCTTGAATGATCTAAGTATCTCTAGCAACTCAGGGTCTACAGATTGTCATAAAATAGTACATAGCTTACAGATTGTCATGTTTCATTCACATCCTTCTCCAAATGATCATAGTATCCTTGACCAACAAACCACATCTCAATTGAATTAGACCAGGACCGATAATTTTTCCAGTTGAATTTCTTAGTTGTGATAATGGGAGTTGTAGAGAAGGGAGAAATAGGGCCTGTGGAGGAATTAGTTGCAGAAGATCCTGTAGATGCCATTTTTCGAGCACTGCAAAAATACCAGTGAGCAAGAAACAAACGAACACGGGGTGGACTGTAGACCCACTTCTCAGATGTGACAACTGGAGCCAAACAAGGGTTGGATTGGGTCTAGAAGGAGCCAACAAAGACAACCATGTAGGTGCGACTGTGTTTCGGCAACAGGACAATGGCACGCGAGATTTGGGCGCTGATTGTACCGGCGCGTGAGAAAGCGTGAGAGCTTTTGCTCTCGAAACCACTTGGGCTGGGTTGTGCTCAACGAGGTGCATCTAACGCTGAGTTCGCCGGAAAATTTTTTGGGGGTCAACAACAGTGGACCGATGGTTGACAACGACGGATGACGATGAGACTCCATAATCTAGGCCATAAATCTGGGTATAACCTTTGGCTACCAATCGAGCTTTGATTCCCCTGAGCAACAAATCCCGGTGGTTGCTCCATATAAATCTCCTCTTCTAATTCCCCATGTAGGAATGCATTTTTAATATCCAACTGATATAGTGGCCAATGACGGATGGCAGCTATGGCAAGAAAGAGTCGAACATAAGTAATTTTAGCCACAGGGGAGAAAGTATCTCTATAATCTAGGCCATAAATCTGAGTATAACCGTTGGATACCAATCGAGCTTTGAGGCGATCAATCTGTCCATTGGCCCCAACTTTTATAGTATATACCCATCGACAGCCAACAGGTTTCTTGCCTGGGGGAAGAGGAACCAGCTCCCAAGTACCATTATACTCCAAAGCCTACATTTCATCAATCATGGCTTGTTGCCATCCTGGATGATCTAGTTTTTCACAGAGATTTTTAGGAAGAGAAATAGAAGATAAAGAGGAAACAAAAGAATGGTACAAAGAAGAGAGACAATGATAACTTAAGAAGTTATAAATAGGATAAGGATTACATGTAGACTGATTACCTTTCCCATGAGTAATGGGCAAGTCAAGATTCTCTTCGGGTAGTCCATGGTCGGGTTGTCTGCTGGAGTAGGACATGATTCAGCTGGTCTTTCATTACCTTCAAGTTTTGCGTTAGGAATTCGAGGATGACGTCGATATACAATGGGTGATCTTTGAGTTTGCCCAAGTCGAGGATTGTCAGGAATATCTATGGTAGAATCTACAGTTGACTCTGATTCCTGCAAAGAAGGTGATGGACCAAGATAGGGAATAGGAAAAAATTCTTGAAGAGTATTGGACTTAACCATGAAGGGAGCAAGGTATGGTTTTTCTTCAAAAAATGTTACATCTGCAGAGATATAATAACGATTGTGAATAGGAGAGTAACATCGGTAACCTTTTTGTAATCTAGAATATCCAAGGAAAACACATTTGATGGCTCGAGCAACAAGCTTATCAAGATTTGGAGACAAGTTATGAACAAAACTGGTGCATCCAAAAATACGTGAATCAACATGAAACAACGGTTCTTTAGGAAATAAAATGGAATGTGATATTTTATTTTTAATAGAGGAAAAAGGCATCTGATTTATCAAAAAACAGGCTGTCAAAATTGCATCACCCCAATGCCGGACAAGTACATTGGCATGAAGTAATAATGTCTGAGCAGTCTTAACAAGATGCCTATTCTTCCTTTCGGCAATGCCATTCTGTTGAGGAGTATGGGGACAAGAGGACTGATGGAGAATGCCCTGCACTGACAAAAAAGAAGAAATAGCAGAAAAAAGTATTCTTTCGCATTATCACTCCTAAGGATCTTAATTGTCTTACCAAACTGAGTTTTAATTTCATTAACAAAAGAAGTGAGAATGAACAAAATATCAAATTGTTCTTTTATTAAGAAAACCCAAGTACATCGAGAAAATTCATCAACGAAAGTAATGAAATATCTATAACCAATAGACGAAACACAACTAGGACCCTATATATTAGTGAATAACCGAAAAAGGGGAATCAACACGACTTTCAACATGCCTAAAAGAAGAATGAACATGCTTTCCTAGTTGACTTGACTCGCAAAATAGGTCCTTTATTTTTTTTAAGACTCGGAACCATTATTTTTAATTTAGATAAATGTAGGTGTCCCAAACGTTAATGAAGGAGCTTTGATGATGTGGCGGCACTGCAAACCCAAGAAAGATTAGGCTTGAGGTAGTAAAGACCAATCGTCCGACCCGTACCACGTTCCTGTATGACAAATGAGTTAGCATCAAATGTTACTGAACAATTATGAGAACGAGTAAGCTGACTAAGAGATATTATATTGAAAGGACAACCAGGTATGAGCAAAACAGAGTTTAAAGACAAAGAAGAAGTGGGTGATACATGGTCGATTCCTGTTGTTGCAACTCTAGAACCATCGGCTAAAGTAATGAAATGAGAAATTTTTGGAGGAGAGAGGGATGAAAATAAAGAACTATTATCAGCAATGTGATCAGAAGCACCTGAATCAATTATCCATGGACTTTGATTATTACCAGATTGGGAAATACAGGCAGTGGAGTTATGACCACCTATAGCAGATGATGTTTGAGATTCCTTGGCAGCTTTTAGCTGGAGATACTCTTGATAGTCAGCCTCCGAAAACTTTATCTTAGATGTTTCAGACTTTGAAATATTCACTGACTTTCTGGGGAATCCGTGAATAGAATAACAAGTGTCTTGTATGTGGCCCACTCTCTTACAGTAAGAACATTGATGGTGACATCCTCTTCCAGCTTGTCCTCCTCGGTTTCCCCCACCACCTTGTCCCCGTCGATTAGATACCATGGCAGAAGTTTCAATATTGTCAACTGAATTTCCTCCTATTTTTGGTGAGGGGACTCGAAGGAGTCAGGCAATTAAATTCTCTAGAGAAGGAACTTTTTGGCCAGTTAAGACTTGGTCACGAATATGATCAAAATCTGGATGCATCCCATGTAGTACCAACACCATATATAGATTATCAAGTTTCGCCTTTATGTCTTCAACTTTATCGGCTTCCAATGATAATTTTAACTCCTCCACTGCAAATTGAGCTTTCGAAACAAAGGCAACCATGTTATGATCAGATTGTTTAGAGTGACCAATTTCTGAGCAGCATCATACAATTGTTGAATGTCATTAGCAAAAACACTGTGCCTTTTTCCAAAAAGAATAACAAGTTTTGATGGCTCTGAAATTTGTCAATATAGTTGGCTCAATAGACTACCACAAGAGAGCACAAAGCTGATAATCAAGTTTCTTCCACTGCTCGTGTTTGTCTTCTGAAATCTTTTTTGAGGATTGCTCTAGATGTTCATGATAACCTTGACCAAGAAACCAAAGTTCAACAGAGGCTGACCATGTTAAATAATTTTTTCCATTCAATTTTTCTGAAGTGATTGTTGGTGTTCCAGAGATAGAGAATGCATGACCATCAGTTTTCTGAGAGTCTGAAGCCATTTCAGCACTTGTCAAAGAGTTGTCTAATCGAAGAACTAATCACCTAGGAAGGAAGAGGAGAGGCGGCGATTTTTGGTGAGGGTGACCAAGGCGGCCTTGGATAGTGGGCAGGTTGGTGGAAGGGACTTTTGGATATTGAAGTTGTTGTTTGGACAAAGGGACAAAGACGGGACTTTAGGTTGTGCTGACCAGATGCAGAAACCTTTAAAGAACAAACAAGTTGGCTCTAGATACCATATTGAAGAAACTAGAGGTTGTGAAATGCTTGAGTGCTTAACCCACTCAGCTGATCTATATTTATATAGACTTAGGGAGTAAATACAATGTGAAATTTACAAGAATATTGATGAAGTTCTAGTACCTATGTACATCCATGTGAATTCCTAGATACATGAATATGTGACTAACTAGGTACATTAATGACTATTCTTTGTTGGAACAACTACCCATATAATGTGTGGAACAGCTACCCATACAATGTGTGTAATTCCAACAGTTCTAACATTTACTTCTTTTAGCAAGTACTCTAATAATTTTTGAGATAATCATAAAATTGGTAGCTTGAAATTTTTAAAGAAATTAAACAAGTGGATGAAATACATTGTTTTGAGATGTGTCTTTAAACGGCAAATTATAATGAATGGTTCTCATATTAAAGCCACAGCATAGCACTTTTACTTAAAAAATGTTAAAACAAGTATGTTTGATCAGTCTTATTTTATTTGATGCAGGAATATTTTTCTAACCCTACTTCCATAAGTCATGCTCCGGCAAAGTGGCAGAAATTTACCTTGAGTTTGTCGGTAATCCTTTGTTTCGTAGTTTCTTGTTTGTTTGTGTGTGCATGCGGTTGTTTCTCAAATTTGATATCGCTTCATTTCTTTTTTTTTTACATCAAATTTTTTGTTGGACAAAGGTTGTACTGAATACATTTGAAGCACAACCTTTGAGTGATGAAGAAGGAGATGCCAATAATTTGGAGGAAGAGGCAGTTAATTTTAGTATAAAATATCTTACAAGCAGCAAACTAATGGGTCTAGAGGTAAGCAGTTTGACTATCTTGATGCTTACAACTAAAAATGCATGCTCAATTTTCTGTTAAGATGTTCATGTCCTGACTTAAGATCCCCTTTGTTTTTGTTTCTTTTTGTTGGTGGAATTCCTAAAAGTTAAAAGATCCAAGTTTTCGACGCCATGTTCTTGTACAGTGTCTTATATTGTTTGATTACTTGAAGGTAATAGTTTTTTAAAGATTAATTTCTCTTTGATGTATATTTTACGCAATCTATATGAGCTGATGGTTACAACTTCATTTGCTTTAAGGCCCCTGGAAAAGGTGACAAGGATTTGCCATCTGAAAACATGGTCAGTGCTGCCACCATGAACTCTTTTGATTATGCAGTATATACTATATTGTCTTCAGAGTTATATTTATATTTATGGCTATGAAAGCCCAATACTTGTCTTTCTAAGTGCTCACTATTTGCTATTATTGCCTTTCTTGACGTGATCTATACTATTTCTCTTAAATTACTCCTATAAAACAGGTTGTCTAGATTTATTTCTTGCTTTTATAATTGAAGGTGTGTCCTTCCTTGCTAGAATCCTATTGGAATACATATCCTAGTTATTCTTTCTTCTTTTCCTATAAGAAGCTTATAACAGGGTTTACTATGATGTTGTATTGTCTTAGATGACCACATCTCATCTTTATTTATAATGGAGAAATCAGAGTCAATATTGATTTCATATCAATCAATTGCCGATTATTAGGTAATTACATATCAATTAGAATCATAAGTTTCTATGTAATAATAAATACATGATAATGTAATGATAAATGTAATCTAATATTCCCTCTCAAGCTCAAGCATATATGTCATATAAATGGAACTTGTTACAAATGTGGTCAACCTGATAGAAATTAAAGGCTGCTCACTAGAGATGCGTCACACGTCATGTGCGTGACCAAGGCCCTGTGCAACGGTGTTTTGAGTTGGCTGCGCACGTGGATGGTGTGGCGGTCTTCAGCAGTGTTGTCAAATAGCGGCTATCACGGTGCTACCACGCTATAGCGTAGCGGGTTTTAGGGAAAACGCAATCGCGACGGCATCGCGTTATGGATTCCGCAAAAATTGCAATCACGGGCGTTTTACGCATCACTGAATCTCATTGCATCACGGTTGTTGTGTCGTCGGTTTCCGACAAGGTTGAAACTAGAGAGAAATTGCATCGACAGTGTTTAGGGTTCATTGGTTCATCATTCTCAAAGAAAGGAACCGGGTCAGGTGCGGTTTCGGGTCGCATCTGCAGTCTGCACGACACTTCAGTTCAGAGTTGTTTTGGGCTTGTGGACAAGGTTTATGGCTTTGTTAAAACTCACGTCGCGGATCTTGTGTCTCCATTCAGAAATTGCAGAGTGACAAAGTTTCTCAGCTGTGATAGAGCAGAGTCGAGGTAGTTTCAGATTTAGGGTTCCCGTGAAGGAGATGACTGATGTTTGGGTTTGCGGGTCTTGGACAGATTGGGCTCATGTGCCTTTTTAAAAATAATAAAAATTCAGATTTGTTTTAGTTTTATTCTACACTAAAACTCACGTGTGTTTTTAAACTATGGAGTTGGAGTTAAATGTGACTTGGGCTTTCTTATTTTAAAATAGGCCCAACGTAGCCTTTTTTGTTTCTATTGCATTCAACCTTTGAAGATCATTGCCACTTAAACATTTCCTCTACGTAAACCCTTCCTCCCAAAACTCAGAACCCTCTAGAGTCCAGCCTTCTCCATTCCTTTACTAAGACTTCTTTAGTATTTAGCTCATTTTTTAATGTTTCCAACATATTTTGCGTTGCACAATTTAACTTATAAGTTAATATTATGTCAATGTTTATCCAACTTATTTTTGTTTGCATATAGCTTAATTTTTTTAGACATATTTAATTGTTATACACACACACACACACGTTATATTTCAACTGCTATGCTGCTTCCGCTACTTGCCCGCGACGCTATCCACTATATGCTATAGCAGATTTTCAGCTCATCACGATTTTCCGTGATCTGCTGTTGACAACACTAGTCTTCCGTGATGGTGATGTGTACTGTTCACCCATGAAAAAAAGCAAAAAGATCCACCGGGGATGCCTTGAGGCGGAGGGAGAGAAGATCAGTGTGACGCTGGCCGGAGATGTGTCACGTGTCATGTTCGTGAACTTAACACGCCTGGGGTCGTGTGTAGCGTTTGTTTTGAGTTGGTTGTGCTTGTAGACGACATGACAGTCTTCGGCGATAGGCGATAGTGGTCGAAGGTGAGCTTCGAGGTAAAGGTGTTGGGAAGTCTGCCAAAAGAGGGCAAAGAAGCCATGATAAGTGAAAACAGAAAAACGAAATGTGATTAAAACAAAGAGCGAAAAATAAGGTCACCGGAAGATGGGAGAAAAGCAAAAAGGTCCACCTGGGACAATATCGTGAAATGTAGATTTTGATGATGCCAAAAAGGTTACTTGATGAGCATGGATTGAATCAAGTCAAAAGAGCTAGATCAAATAAATCTAAAGATAAGAACTTAGTAAGTTTGTTTAAAGAATCTCAATTTGATTGCTTTAGTTTGGCCTCAACATCTTTAGTATCAAAGGCTAAATCATTTCAAAAAGATTATCAGAGAGTTTGTGAAGATATTTTTGACTAACGGCACAAAACTGTTTGAATTTTGATTTGTGTAATTGATTACCAGTGAAGAGATTTCAAACAAAACCTTTGAAAAGTCATGACTCTTCAGAAATATAACTGTGTAATTAATTACTAGAATCCTGTAAGCGATTACCAGTGAAAAAACTTCAGAAAAGCTTTTTGAAAAGACACATCTCTTCAAACCATTTTGAAAAGGCACAATGGGCCTATATATATGTGTGTCTGACTTCGAAAAGTAAGAGAGAGATTTTAAAAGAGAACTTAATTGTCAAATGCTCTTTAAACAACTATTGGTCAAACACTTCCGAATCAATTGAGTATTCTTCTAAGATCTTCAACTTGTATTATCATCTCTAAAAGAGAGAAATTCTTTTGTACATTCTAAAAACATTGTTGTGATCAAGAGATTATTTGTCTCTTGACTTGTGAGAATCCTGAACACAAGGGAGAGGGATTCCAAGGTGTGTTCAGAAGTTGTAAAGAGTTTACAAAGTTAGTGGAAATCTCAAGTGGATTGCTTGAGGACTGGACGTAGACACGGGAAGTGGCCGAACCAGGATAAAACGAGTTTGCATTTCTCTCTTCCCTTATCTCAGTTGTTTTATTGCAGATTACTTTGTCTTGTGTAGTTAAAAGAACATTATTAAATTGATTGCTTCTTCTTCTGTATTCTGAGCCTATCGTATATCATTTAAAATGGGGTTAAAGTTTGTTAGTGGAAAAATTTTGAAACTTAATTAACCTCTCTTAAGTTATTAAGGCCACTTGTCCAACAAGTATGTCCTTTGTGGAACACGGGTTTTCGTTATTCCTCTCTCAAGAAGAACCTAAGCTTCAAATAACAGGGTTTACTGGGATGTTTTGTTGTCTTAGATGATGACATCTCATCTTTATTTATAATGGAGAAATCAGAATCAGTATTGATTACATATCAATCAATTACTGATTATTGGGTAATTACATATCAATCATAATCATAAGTTTCTATGTAATAATAAATACAAGATAATGTAAAGATAAATGTAATCTAACAAAGTTTTTCATCTTTTCATCAAGAAAAGGAAGGAAACAGGAGCATAGGATTAGGAATCTTCTTTGTGCTACTAAAGTATACTAAAAAAAAAGAAAGAGAAAAATATTAAGCTGGAAAGAGAAATCCAATCATATTATACATATCTATAAATGTTTGTGGACGCAGCAATGGCCATCAGAAACTCCCTTCAGTGTCTCCTCTCTGAACTAGAATTTAAAACTTAAATAATGTGATCACCTTAGAATGTAAAAGGAAAACTGAAAAAATTAAGTAAAATTTTATTATGGAATCATTATAAGGAATATGTAATTGATCTAGCATAAGCACACTTGGAGTTTATGTTTCATCCTCTCTTTATATCCAGAGTTTCATGTTCTTGTCAATCCTCTGTTTAAAATTCTACATTCAATTAGGTTTTTTAATAGTAGCAGTATTGAGATGCAGTTAGCATGGGTTAGTTACTGGCAAGTTTCTTTTTGACATTAGTATACTCTGTCATGTTTTGTGAAACATCCGTTCTTTGTTATTTTTTTCTTGCTTTCCTGCCCTTTGTGCAAACATGAATTGGTCTTTATGGAAGGAGGAGCCTTATTTTAGCTTTTTTTTTCAAGACTGCTTATATCCTATTAAATGTGTTGATAGAAGTGGAATTGTTTACATGTAACCTTGGACTGCATATTTCCTTATTTAATTCAGAAAGAAGAGATTACATCATGGGAGGAACGTGTTAAAAAACTTCTTGAACTGACACCACCAAAAGGGACAGAATTTCTTCACAAAATTGAGCATATATTGGAACGAGAAAAAAATTGGGTGAGTATCTTCCTTAAACTCTTTCTCCCTATGTTCTCTTGCTTTCTTGCTCATAAACATGTGGTTGCTATTTATTATTAAACGTTAAGATTAGTTTTAGTATTTAGCTAAATATAATCCCATTCTGTACTTTTTAGGTGTGGTGGAAACGTGATGGCTGCCTCCCATATGAAAAACAACGTATAGAGAAGAAAGCAGTACCAGATGGGCCCAAGAAACGGTATGGTTTGTTGAGTGACAAAATGTTTGTCATGTGATAATGGTTTTAGATTATAGGATTAGAAATCTTTCAGAATCTCCAGGAAGATAAAAAAAATTATTTCCTCATTTCTTTAAGGTCATTGTTTCTGAATTAAATAAATACTAGTTATTTATACATGGATGTTGCAGACTAGCCAATCATATGCCAGTTTTTTTTTTTTCTGCAAAAATAATATTCTATTAATTGAGTACGAGTGGTACTAGAATTACAAACTACATTCCAGATTAGTCCCAATACATAAAGGTTGGGACCAAAATCTGGTACAATATCACTTTACATAATTTTCTCTAATAGTCTATCCTCCTCTATTGAGAAATGCTGCTCTGATGTTTGAGGACCAGTAGTTAAAATGGATGTTTGAGGACCAGTTTAAATTGGGGAAGTTTATTTCTGATTAATTGAAACTCACTCTGGTTCGGTGGTTACATGCAATATACACTCCCACACCTGATGGCATTATTTCAATGTTGCTAGTTTTGGCTGGGGTAAAACACACCCATCAATGTTTATTTTTGAGCTGCCATGGAACAGAACTCTACTCAGGACCTTCTCATAGGGTTTTTTTATTTTTTTATTTTTACCGGGGGAAGTGGGGGTGGGGGAGATGAGAATTCTGTTTTGATATGCCATTATCTACTTATATAAGATGTGGTGTTTAGGATAATGAACATATTTAAAGATTTAAAGGCTAGAAACATAGAGGGAATGTATGTGTTCAATTTAAAAACTACTTCTGTGTAGAGGGTAAATAAAATTTATATAGGTCACAACAAAGAAATCCACTTCTGGGTAAAGGTGACAAGTGGATTATAACTAGTCTAAGGCATTTGAAGTTCTTTTTGTAGATTATTATTATTATACCGATGCTTTTGTCAATGCTATGATTGTCTCGCTTACATTGTTCTATCTTGCTATCTGCAGTAGGCCAAGATGGAGATTGGGTAATAAAGAACTGTCTCAGTTGTGGAAATGGGCAGATCAAAATCCGGTATGTTACTCTTTACAGAAGCTGTGACTAGTTTTCAACATGCAATGCCTTTCTGTAGAAGTTGGTGATTGTGGATGCTGAACACTAGGGTCATGAATGAGTAGATATTGTCATGACATTCTGTACTTTACCTTCAAAGCTCTCGTAGTATGTTTTGAATTGGTCAGTCAAAACCCATCACAATCTGTCTAGATATTCCGCTTTCCTAATGATATTTCATTCAAGTGAAATCTGTAAAACTCAGAGAAATTGGGATAAAAACTATGTTCTCCTTTGGAGAATTCTCATTTAAATAATATGATACAATTTGATTTCTATCCTTGAAATTTGCTAAAAGGCTATAAATGGTAACCTACAGCTGGGCTAACTAATTAAAGATATAATTACACAGTTACAGCTATACAATCATGCAAGATATGCTGGTTTGAAGGGCCAACAAATCTACACAAATAATGTCAAATAATCTGCCTGTCAATTCCATTGACATCCCCTATCAAATTGATGCTGGTGAATCTACAAGCATCAATTTGCTGACTAGGAAATTATGCCGTTGACGTGTGAAAGATTTGGTGAGGATGTCAGCTAGTTGAACAGATGTTGAGACATGAGGCAGAGTGATAATTCTACGGTCATAGGCTTCCCTGATTGAATGACAATGAACCTCTATGTGCTTTGTTCTTTCATGGTATACAAGATTTACTGCAATATGTATGGCACTTTATTATCAGCATACAACAGAGTTGGTGTTGCTTGTGAATAATCAAGTTCTGAAAGAAGGCCCCGTGACCAAATAATCTCAGAGCATGCTGCAGACATGGACCGGTATTCTGCTTCAGTAGATGATTTAGAGACCGGTTCCTGTTTCTTGCATTTCCAAGAGATAGACATCTCCTAAAAATATACACTAGCCAGTAGTAGACTTCCTTGTGTCGGGACATCCAGCCCAATCAGCATCATTGTATGCTTGAAGTTGTATTATTGCACCTGTAGGAAAGAAGAGACCACGACTAGGAGTGGCCGGCAAATATTTAATGATTCGTTGTATTGCTGTAAGATGCAAGTGTCTAGTATTTTGCATGAATTTGCTGACTGGGTGGACAGCCAAAGAGATATCAGGTCTTGTGATGGTTAGGTAGATGAGACTTCCAACCAACTTTCTATATAAAGTTGGATTTTGTAGGAGTTCACCTTCATTCTGTCTTAACTTGACATTAACTTCCATGGGAGTGTCAACCGTAGTTGCAGTGGTGAGACCAGCTAGCTGAATTAGATCCTATGTGTATTTGTGTTGAGTGACAAATATGTCTTTTTGTTGGAATTGTACTTTTAATCCCAAGAAATAAGTGAGCTGTCCAAGATCTTTCATGTGGAAAGTTGTACACTCCCATAAACAAGGAGTAGTAGCAATTGTTTGATTGTAGTGATAGCCTCTTGATTTGAGCCGGTGACGATACTGTCATCCACATAAACAAGGAGGATCATGATTCCTTTTGAGGTCCTTTGTAGAAAGAGAGATGGATCATAGCTACTTTGGATGAAGGAAAAGCCAAGTAGTGTTGTGCTAAACTTTTCAAGCCACACTCTTGGTGCCTGTTTTAATTCATACAAAGAATGTTTTAACTTGCAAACAGTATTAGGTAATGGTGAGGGCATACCAGTAGGAAGTTTGATGTAAACTTCTTCTTTGAGGTCACGATGAAGGAAGGCATTTTTGACATCTAGCTAGTGAATTTGCCAAGATTCAGATGCAACAATGGCAATAATAGTCCTCATAGTAGTCATCTTAGCCATCGGTGCAAAGGTCTCTTCATAGTCTGGGCCAAATTCTTGCTTATTTTCAAGAACAACAAATCTAGTCTTGTATCAATCTATTGATCATTTGAACGCAACTTTATAGTGAATACAAATTTACTGCCTAGAGGTTTAACCGATGGAGGACATGAAACAATGTCTTATGTCTGATTTTCCTCTAGTGCAAGAAGTTAAGTTTCTATGGCATCCTGCCAACATTTATGCTCCATTGCCTGTTTATATGAAGAAGGAATAGGAACAACTGCTAAAGTTGCTGTCAAAGATAAAGGTTAAGAAAAATCATACTTTTTTGGTGGTTTACGAATGTGAGTACTGCGACGGATCAGCAGGATCAGCAGCCAGAGAAAATGATTGGGAGGGGGCCTTGGAGGGATTGAAGGGTGAATTGGTGGAACAGTCAGACGTCTTTGGTAAATCATGAAAGGAGACGAGCTTGTTCTTCTGCAGAACTGTTAGGAAACAATGACAAAACTGATTTGGATGTAGAAGAGTGAGTGTCTTGGTTAGTAGCAAAAAAATATGTATCTTCTTGAAAGATGACATTTCTAGAAAAGGGATAATTGGGTTTGGTGTGCTGAGTAACCAAGAAAAGCACATTTAACAGATTGAGCTGTGAGTTTGGCGTGTTCTGGTGGTTGAAGATGAACATGATAGACACAACCAAAGGAGTGGAGATTGAAATAATTGGGTGGCTTACCAAATAACCTTAAGAAAAGGGAATCATTGTTTAAGGCTTGAGAAGGCAGCCAATTAATAAAGTGGACAACAGTTGAGAGAGCTTCACACCCAAAACAGGAGGACACAAAGGAGTCCAACATTAAGGTACGAACAACATCAAGAAGATGACGGTTTTTTCTTCCAGCTACCCTGTTTTGTTGGGGGTGTGGAAGGACACGACCTTTGAGGTAATGTACCATTTGCCTGCAAGATCTCTTGAAACAAATGAGATGTGTATTCCCCCCATTGTCAGAATGCAGAGTTTCAATTTTTGATGAAAACTGAGTTTGAACATAGGCATGAAAGAATTTGAATGCAGAGAATGCTTCAGCTTTAGAATGCAAAAAATAGATCCAAGTAAAACAACCATAGTCGTCAATTAAAGTGATAAAATACTTGTAATGTGCATGAGATATTATAGGTGTGATTTCCCATAAATCATTTTGAATTATGTCAAAAGGCTGATTTACATTTGATTGATGAACTGGAAATAGTAGAATTTTACTTTTACCAAGTTTACAAGAATTGCAATCAAATTGAATAGCACTTAAAGATGGGGAATGTTTATTGCCAAGAAGTCTGGATTTCATCAAGTCATGAAGTACATTGGAATGTGGGTGACCAAGATGCTTATGCCATAATTGGAAATTAACAGTTGCAGAATTGCAAGAAATGAAAGGCAGAAAAGAACATGATGACAACGATGAATAAAGAGAAAAAAGAAGTCCAACTTTAGGTCCCTTCGTGATCATCTTCCTTAAGTGTTGATCTTGCACAAGACAACCAGATTTTGAGAATTTAACTCTGCAATCATTATCAACTAATTGACCAATTGAAATAAGGTTACTGATGAGATCAGGGGAAACATAAACATTAGTAAGAGAGGAGGAAATATCACCAATTGCTTTGATAGGTAAATTGTTTCCGTTTGTAGTGTGTATTTGCAAATTACCAGAGTAATTTGTAACATTGTTAAGGGCAACAACATTGTTGGTCATATGATTGGATGCGTCAGAGTCAAAATACCAAGGAGAGGTGGGTAAAGAAGCTTTACCTGAAAGACCCAAAGCAGAAAATACTGAAATGATCATTTGTTGAACCATTTCAGGGGTTAAAGTTGGCATAGAAGAAGATGAATTCTGACCCCCAGAAACAGGAGTAGTAGAGGAGTCAACAGTGGCAGTGAAGGCTGTTGCATTTCTCTGTGGTGGTCTGATTTGACATTCTTTTATGATGTGACCTATTTTGTAATAATTGCATAACTATTTTGGGCAGTGGGAAGCAAAATGTCCATGGCCTTTGCAGTAGAAACATTGGACAATACTTATGTCTCGTCCTCATGGTTTGCCTTGTACTGCATATGCCACAGGAAGGGAGGCAGATTTCTATTGTTCCATGTTTGTCTGAGTGAGGAGACGTTGTTCTTCACAAAGCAGTTCATTTAGGCATTCATCCAAGGAGGGGACCGTAGCCCTATTCATTAGGTTGGTCCGAATGCCCTCAAAATCAGATCTCAATATCATAAGAAATTGATCTCGTTTTGTGGTGTCATGAACATTTTAGACTGCAGTTTGTCCTTCAGTTGACAAATCTTTATAGACGATGTCAGTATATTCAGCTCAAAGATTCATGAAATGAGAATAGAAATTAGAAATTGAGAGACCATCCTGTTGAAAAATGGCAATTTCATGTTCAAGTTGGAACCTGCGAGCAATGTTGTTCTGGTTATAAATTTTCTTCAGGTAGTCCCACATCTTTGCTGCTGTGGTGAAGGGTCTGAGATTGAGGACGATATTAGGCTAAATAGAGCCTATGATCCAAGTCATGACCCATCTTTGACCTCCCATTTGGCATGTGCCTCCTTGTGAGTAGTTTTGTCAGGAGTTTCTGTCAACATGACCCCAAAGCTCCTTGCCTTTGACAAAGATCTGGAACTGGAATGCCCAGGTGGAGTAGTTCTTTCCATTAGGACGAACAAAGAGGACATCATATTTTTCAGTAGACATGATGCTGAGAAAAATTGCAGGAGGAGAAAAAACAAGAAAAAGAAACTAGAGAAATCAAGAGCAGAACTAAGATCAACTTGAACAGTAACCGCACTGTGAACAGTACCACGATGTGAACAGTACCACGCAAGAGACTAGAACTGGAAACTTGGAGACTGGGAGCACAACGAAGAAAAAAAATTAGGTTAGGATCAAAACCTAGACTGATACCATAACTCAGAAATTGGGATAAAAATTGTGTGTTCTCCTTTGGAGAATTCTCATTTATAATATGGTACAATTTGATTTCTAGCCTTGAAATCTGCTAGAAAGCTATAAATGGTAACCTACAGCTGGGCTAACTAATTAAGGATATAATTACATAGTTACAGCTATACAATGATGCAAGATATGCTAGTTTAAAGGGCCAACAAATCTGCACAAATAATCTGCCTATCAATTCTATTAACAAAATCTAGCTGATAGGACACCAAAAACACAAACCACTGTAAGTGCTATTCAATTTAAAAGAACTGAGCTGAAGTTCTTACAAGGACACAACCAGAGCCTTGGGCTCCTCAGAATGATATTCTCTGTCAAAATACTAAAAACAAATACCCTTGCATGCTGCATGCCTCACACCTGCTCCTCCGAATATTCCCACTACCTTCCTAACTGTTTGCCAACTCAGCATAACAAATCATAGTTATTAGAATCTTACATTCATGATTCAAATCGTACGGTTAGATATGATTCAATTTGTTACCAATTCATATCATCAGATGAATATTAAACGACCTTGAATCATACGATACATTAATGAATCGATTAAGTTGTATTTATTTATCATGATTCATGGTGTCACCGATGATGCACCTAGAGCTAAGTAACTTTTTCTATACATTGAACATTCTGCTGCTTTATGGCCCAATATAGTTTGTTAGAACTGCTTTTATGTACCATCTTAAGATGCTAGACTTTTAAGTATTTTACTTTAAATTCCCTAGGGTGGGTTGTTATATATCCTTCCATCAATCTGAGTAAAAGGAGAATCTCAAAATGAATTATCTATTGTCTTTGCATTGATGTTATACTTAGTTCTTATTCCCCATGGTTAAAAAACATTTCTTTATTTCCACTCTTTGGTCATATAATATGGATCGAATTTTTGTTATTATCAATTTACACTCAATTTTTCTGAATTACCAGAATGCTTTAACTGATCCTCAACGTGTTCAAACACCTTCAATTATGGAGTACTGGAAACCCTTGGCTGAAGATGTAAGCTTCCTTATTCTTTTGCAATGAGCATATTGATTTTCCCTTCCTACCTTCAGACCCTGTTTAATATTTCAGGAGTGGTTATTAGGAATTTTCCCCATTATTTTTTTGTTTACTTTTTTCTCTCATTTTACTGAATATCAAAATTCTTTGTATTTTTGAAATTACAGATGGATCCCTCTGCTGGAATAGAAGCCGATTATCATCACAAGAATAACAGGGTAATCCTCTGATTAAAATTTTATTTTGGATGGCAAAAGTGGTTTTATTTAAGAGAAAAGAAGGAAAGGAGAAATTTGAGAATTAGTTATCTTCAAAAATAAAAAATGCTAAAGAACAAGGAAATTACTAATATTGCTAGGCTGCTTATTCTCTCTTCATCTCAGAGATGAAAACTCCCTTGACAGTTGAAACAACCATGAGTAGAATAGTGAAGACAACCAAAAATATAAGCCTATCCAAAAATACTTATTTTAGGAATTAGACATGTTTGGCTGCTACCTATTGCTCCGGAGTCTGTACTGTCTATAGTAGCCATGGCTAAATGGCATGGAAGGTGGTGGATATGACAGCTGCAAGGATGAATAGCAGCCAGAGGAGGAAAGTTCCTCATCATTCTCTTATTTGTGATGTAATTTTATAGAGCACTGTGCCTTTTGACCTTGTCTTTCAATTAAAAAACTTATTAATTTGACCAAAGCATACCCTATGTCAAAGCATCTTTCATAAATAAAGGCGTGACATGAGGATTAGCGGCTGTACCAAGCTTCAACTTCACTAGAATAACCAGACTTTGGCAAAAATCACCTTTCATCCTTGACTTTTTTCTTTTTATGTATTCTCTCCAGCAATGTGATTTTTTGGACAGGGCCAAACAAAAGAGTTTGGTTGGGGATATTTTTTTCCCCAAATTGGTTTAGTCCAGCACTTAAATGCTGACTCACTAGTACATTAAAGATCACCTTTTTCAACCATTTCTATGCTCTCGCTCTATGATACATCCCTGATTTCACCATGCTAGTGGGTGTGGTGAGAATTGCTAGTCCTATAAAAAAAATCATAAAATTCCAACCATGAATTTAACAGCCTTGGTCTCCATGTATATGTAGCTAAGAGAGGAATTAAAGCTGTTTATGGGTCAGCTGGATCAGTTGAGTAACCAATGGTTTAGCCTCCAAATGGACAATGTTAAAAAGTATTGCACCTTCTGGTAACATCAAAATATCTTCATCAGTAAAGCAACTTGGACTCAGTTGCAAATCGTTTTGTTTAGTCATATTCATTCTACTGTTTATGTCTTTAACTCATAAGTTGCTTACTCTTTAATCTTAAATGATATACTGCTAGTGGAAAACATTAAAACATGTTAAAGTATAAATTAAAAAATAATTTACAATAATTTTATTTGAAAAAAAAAGAAAAATGCAAAAAGAAGATAAAAGAAAAATTAAGAATAAAGCAAGGCCAGTGGAAAAACAGACATGAATACAAAAGAGCTCTCCCATTACACCACACTTACTAAAGAGTAAAGACATTCTTGTGAAACACCCTTATGCTGATTGCAAGTGGGGTACCACAACAGCGTCCTTATCTAGTAGCAAGTCTGAAGAGAAATATTTTAAATTCAAAATATGAGCATTTTGCCACACCCAGAGTCTCAAAATCTCTGCATACGTATGATCTGGCCATAGAACAGAATTTAAATTAACAAAAGAAATCTTCCTAATTTAGTGGGAGCATGTTTATTTTCTGATGATTAGCCTTCAACTTGAGAACATACATATGATATATCTATTTTTCTTTTCAATTCAGGTTTATTGTTGGAAAGGTCTTAGGCTTTCAGCACGACAAGACTTGGAGGGATTTTCTAAGGTATCAAGGTTTTTTTTAATCTGTAATTTGTTCTGCTCATTTTCTTAGGTCCAATGATTGTATATTTTTTGGTTGCAGTTTACTGATCATGGCATTGAAGGGGTTGTCCCTCTAGAACTTTTGCCACCTGATGTCCGATCTAAATACCAAGCTAAACCAAATGACAGAAGTAAGCGTAGTAAAAAGGAAGAAACAAAAGGCACTGCCCATCAAATTGAGGAAAATCAGGTTTATTGATTCAGATACACCTTTCATTTTTCTTTTTTAATCACATCAGCTCAAGAGAAATATCTTTTTTATAGAGGGCTGTGTAGAATTTGATGGTTCCAATTGTTGCTGGTTATATTCAACATTTTATTCCTCCCGCACAGAGGAAATTGTTGGCAGGATATAATTCCTGTATTGCTGTGCTTCTAGTTCAACTATTATATTTAAGCTGGAGCAGACAATTCACTTTTAATGTCAGAGATTTTATATATATATATATATATATATATAAAGGTGATGATATGCAAAACGTCAAAGAGGCCAGGACATCCCAACTAGGTTGGCACTCCAAGAGCAGCTCATCATCTGCAGCATAATATCAATTTATTATAATTTCAGAGATTAATGCATTAGCAACTTAGCATATTCTAAGCTGTTGGTTTTCTTGTGTCACATAAAAGGCCATTTCTTTATTGAGAGATTATGCCTGTGACTTTGTAGCCGACTAGGATCTAGGTTCCTTTGAAAAAATTTAATTCTAGGGTCAATCCTTGGTTTGTCTCAATACTTGTTCCAACTAGTATCTAGGTTTTTGGACCTCCCTCGTAACCCAAGAGAGAAAAAGGAGAAGAAAATACCACCTAGTTTTCATTTTTTTTTTTGTTTTCAAAAAAGTGTATGGGAATTAGTGAAAAAAATAATAAAGTTGCTTCCACTGCTATACAAAATACAAATCTTTGAAAATAGAAGATAAAATGAAAGCAATGTAATTTTTTTTTGTATTCCGAACTTGAAAGTAAAGAAAGATAAAGGAAAACAAAACATTTTCTTAAGGTAAACTAGCCCTTAGACTTCCAAAGGGTTTTATCGACATGCAGAAAGCTCCATTGAATGGATGAGTTTTTGAAACTGTTGAAAGATTTTACTTGAAAATGCCCCAGAAGCTTTAAGAGGCTAAATCCTTTTGTTTGAATTAGAAAACAAATGGAGTCAATGAAACCCAAAAAACTAGTATAGAAAATTCCCTATCTTTCTGTTGTACAATGCCCATCTAATCTTTCTTGTTCAGATTTTCTGTATGTATATATGACAAATAGAATCCATCTATGAAGTTATATACTGCCCTTGATGGTCATTAGTTATGTACGGTTTTATGTTTTTTGTAGTATATTTGTTAATTGAATAATCAAATAGTAATTGCTATCAATGCTACCCCATGCGATGATATTGTAAGATTAGCTGCTATCTGCACCAGTTTCTTTCTTCTCTCCATTGTATTTGTTCTTCTTAGAATATATGGCAATATATTCTAACACTTCTTTAATATCATTCAAAGCTAATGAATCATCCTAGTTCTCCATTCCATAGTAAGCTTTTTAGCTTGAGGAGGAGTGTTAGAAATTAGAATATATCAAAATATCCAAAAATATTTTATCGTACCTTACATTATTCTCTAGGATTTGTTTCCTTAATTAGTTAGGATCATAATTAGTATAAATAATGGTTAGTGCTCTTTGTTTTATGAACATATGAAATACACCAATACATTGTAACAGATCATTCTTTAGTCTCAACAGTTCTCTTTAGAGTATATAAGTGGGGAGTTATCCTTATCTTTCAAGTCGATTTTGTAGGATTGAGTTAAGTCCCAACTTACATTGTAACACTCTTTTTTAGTATTTGTAATAAGGAATCCAATGTTTAAAAGGCGTCCTTGAAACCACTTTAGCTCATGCCATTTTTTTCTCTTTTGAAATAATAGATTGCTACAAATGCAACTGAGATCGATGGTGATGGCATTAGAACAGATACCACAGCAACATCTATGGAATTTGATGCTGCAACTGCCCCTGGTACACAAGGTGGGACCACAACGCCTGAAGAACTTCAGAAGCTCAGCTCAGACACTGATGGTGGTCAGGAAGCAGGCCAATTGGAAGCTGATGCCGAAGTTGAGGCCGGAATGATAGATGGAGAGACAGATGCAGATGTTGATTTAGATACTGTTGGCTGAGGCAAGGCAAGGCAAGGCAAGTTCGCGGGTCAACATGCCAAGGATGATGAACTTTTAGAGTGAATATCGGCATCATGTTTTTTATGACAGATATAGCTGCAACATTCACCAGGCCAAGTTCAAGGCACTTGTTTTTTTAATTCTCTGGTGCAGGAAGGAAATTATATGGACTTTTGGTATGAATGTCATTTGAAAAAGGAATGGAATATACTAAATCTGAGTTTTTCCATAACGTGCTTTCCATGCAATCAACACTTGAAAGTTGAAACTGATTTTATTAATGTCAAATGCAAAGTTGTTTGATGTGAATATTACTAGTAAACATGAAATTTGACTCCTAGGGTTAGGTGTGATAAATGAGAAATTAAAAACATTTCTATTTTAGATTTGTAATTAGTTCCCGAGAACAATGGCACGTCACGTTTGCTGTGGCTTATTAATTCCTTTACAACCTTTTTTAATTTCGGTTGTCATGGTGATTGATAATGAAACCTATACCTTTTGTATTTTTTTATTGTTTTTGTAGGAATTGTATTCCTTGAGCAAAACGAGGAATCTCCATGACAAAAGAATTTTGTAAAGATGAAAAGTAAATTTTTCACTAAATTGTGAGAACTAAAAAGATATTCAAACCTTCAATTTATATAATGTAAAAATAAATATTTATTTTAAATAATCAAAATTTATAACAAATAAATATTTTTAAATATATAAATATATTATAATTAAAATACATAATATTTTAAACATGTAAATCATATTTTGAACTTATAAAAAATTATATTATGATATCAAATTATTTTAATGATTGACAGTGTCTTTTTTTTTAAAAAAAAAAATACTAAAATTCAATTTAAAATTAAAGATGAAACAAATAAATTAAAAGAAGTATGTTAAATTAAAATTCCTTAAAACTCACATTGAACAAAGACATCTTAAAATTAAAAACACTCACATTCAAAGAATAATCCTTAAAAATAGCCATTCAAAATAACTATTATTTCTTGCATTTGTTTTTATCTTTACAAAATTATTTTATTTTTAATTCTTGTAAATTATGTTTGTTTTATTTTTTGTTTTTATAACGTTTTAGAAAACACTTTTTTCACTGTTCAAAATGTTATCTACAACACTCTAATGATATTTTTAGGCATATGTTAATGATGTTATCTTATAATTATATTAGTTCACGCTCTCGCGTGTGATGCACGAAGGCAAATTATTTGTAAGGGAGTGGTATTTTTTATTAGGCTAAAATATATTTTTTGTTCTTACAAATATTAAAATATTCGAAATCCGTTTTTGTAAAATTTTAAGTTTTTTTTTGTCCTCAAAAAATTAAAATCTGTTACTTTTTAGTTTAGACATAAGTTCGGGTAAATCTGAACCTCTATGTCATTCTTTCATTGGTTCCATACTTCCATTGTTGAGTATGAAAGTGGGTGATTTCTGGGCTTTAAAAATCATCACAAAATGTAGACCCCCCCTTCTTCTCTAACCTCATTCTTCCCCAACTTTCTTCATCTTCTTCGAACCATTAAATCCCAACTCCACAATCACCCGTCTCCTAACGTTTGTATGTGTATAGAGCCCGCATTTCAACCTGCTTAAATCACTCACTCAATCACATAATAAAGGGCATCATTTATCTATCTTTGCTTAAACCCTCATACCATACCCCTCCCTTATTTGCGTCTATAAAAGGCAAGCTCTACATAGCCCAACCCATCCCCCATCCCTATAACATTGTTGTACCATGGCCATGATGGGCTTAATGCTGAGTCTGAGACCCCTTCTCACCACTATCTTCTTCCTCACTTATAGTGCTTAAGGTTTCAGCATCATCCTCAATGATTTTCTACAACAAGTGCCAACACCTAGTGTGGCCCAAGATCCAACCCAGTGTAGGAAAGCTTGTTTTGGCTTGCAGAGGCTTCAAGCTCGCCCTAAATCGAGCCTACTCCCTTTAGCTCCCAACCATGTGGTCCATCCGCTTCTAGGGCTGCCATGGTTGTGCCTTCGACACTGGTGGGCGGGGGCGCTGCATAGTCAGGGACTACGGCGGGTCCTTGTTCTGCAACAACATCGACGAAAGCCCACTGGCAACCTTGGCGGAGTTCACCATGGGCAATGAGTATAACTTCTATGACATGAGCTTGGTGGACGGAGAAGATGAAGAAAGTTAGGCAAGAGGGATTACAAATTTTGGGTTTTTTCTTCTTCTGCGGTTTGTGATGGTTTTTAACCCCCAAAAATCACCTACTCCCATAGCCAACAATTGCACTAATGAAAGAGTGACACATAGGTTCGGATTTACCCAAACCTGCGTCTGGATCAAAAAGTAATAGATTCCAATTTTTCAAGGATGAAAAAAAGATCCAATTTTGTAGATACAAATTTTGAATATTTCGATATTTATAGGGACGAAAAACATATTTTAACCTTTTTATTATTTTTTAAAAATAAAACTTAAAGAGATAAATAATAATATTTTTATAAATATTAATCTGTTATGACAATATCAATCTATTTTTAACTTGTCATAGTGACTCATAGTCAAACAACTTCAACCAAGTAATTAGGCACAAATGGTTGATGTGCTGAAGTTAATGTTGAATTATTCGGGTAGTACTCAAGTTTGATCTTTGGACGAAACAATTTTTGGTCAGGTTTTACTTATCTTCCTATCGAACTCTAGAATAGTCAACATCTCTTTCCCTTGATGAACCGGAGGATTAAACACACAAAAATAGTTAAACAACTTCTAAGTTATGATTTCATTGAAAATATTAACAAAATTCCTAAATCCAACATGTTCAAAATATTGTCCCTGACTCATATTTGTTGCTGCATAAAAAAGGAACAATTGAAAATTATTTACATTAAAATTGAAAAGAAATTCTAATATCAGGGGAGTAATTAATAACCTCGTAATAAGCTATTAAATTAACTTTTTTCCTAAAAAAAACTTATTGACATTTAATAGAATTTTAATATTTTCATTTAAAAATATAAATTTATTAATCAACTTATTTGATATAAAATAAGTTAATATCATACTTTTTATAACCATTTTTTAATTTTAAATTGAAGTAAAATATTAGCTATAATTATAGAAACAAAGCACCGTTATATATAAGGTTGTTGATTATTTTTTCTTTTTCTAGCATTAATGTAGCACATTCATTAAGATATTTACATAATTTTATATTTTAATATATGTTAAAATGTCCATTATTCTCTCAATCATAATAATTGAAATTTTAAATTTTATATATATATATATATATATATATATATATATATAGAGAGAGAGAGAGAGAGAGAGAGAGAGAGAGAGAGAGAGAGAGAGAGAGAGAGAGAGAGAGAGAGGAGGGTGATTTTTTTATATAAAAAACATTTTACTCTCTCAAATTGAAAAAATGTTTAACTACTTATGTTTAAGTGAATAAGTGTGTTAAAAGATGATTGAAAACATATAGTAGTAGTTAACCACATGTGAAACAAAATTAATCATATTTCTATACACGATTAATCATATGCAGTGGGTAGACGTCAGTTATACATTACTTAGATAAACTATACAGCTATATTTTTCATAACTTTTTTTCTAGAGTTGAGCTTTAGTCGTACCAAAGTGGTAGGCTTAAGTCTTAGCAGTAAAATCACAAATTCTCTCCTTTTTTCCTTCCAAAATGGTGGTAAAGCTTTTCACTTTTGAAGTGGTTAATATGGATAGCAAAGAATGCAATGAGCTACCTATGCTCCTTGGTCCTAGAACGAATATCACTCAATCACACAACATGGGCGAGTGTATCTTACCTTTGTCCCACAATGTGTAAAAAAAAAAATGAAATAAATGAAAAGTGAGACCTAGGTGAAAGCAAATAAGTGGTGTGACTTAATGAGAAAATTGAGATACAACTTTCTTCTAATTATTGAGATTGAATTGAGATTCCATTTTCTTTTTGCTCTCATATTCTCTAGGTATTTGACTTCTATGAAAAACCAATTTTTATATTAGCCCAACCATGTTAGAAGCCAATAAAGCCCTTAGTGATCCTTGCTTGTATGTGTGTTGATTGTGAAATTTTGAGAAATGAAAAGCAAAATCTGTGTGGTTTCAATGTGTTGCTTGAGTTTTTCAATTTCGTCTTTTTTTTTTTAATAGTAACCAACTGTTACACTATATGATTTCCTTAGGACACCCTTCTTCACAACACTTTTGGTTGTCTAGTAAGACATCCCAAACTTAATGTTAGACCTTACCTTTCAAATTTCTCTCCTATTCTTAGGATTGAGAAGACTTTGCCTTTCTTTTCAGGGTAAAGGTACATACATGAGAAAAAGAATTCATTGTTTAGCTCAAAAGGGTGCAAATGATTTTATTTGTTCAAGGCAAAGTTTTTTTTTGCCACTGGCTAAAACTAAGAAGCAAGGCCTTGATCACTTCCAAGCAAGCATGCATGCAATCCAGACTCAAGAAAATCAAGCAAAATCAAATGTGCCAGAAACAATGGTGCAACTCAACATATATATATCACATTAATTCTTCACTAGGCTAGGCCTCATCAAGGAAGCAAAGACAACCATACAAACATGCCACACACATTAACCACCATTAGAAAAACACAGAATTTAGGAGTCCAACCACAATCATGCATTGAACCAAAACCATTTTTATTCATGCTTCAATGAGAACATGAAAGCAATCACTACAAGCTAAGTCACACAAGTAAAGGCAAATCACAATTATTCTAAAGACAGAAAGCAATAAAAAAAAAAGAAAACTTAGGGGAAAAAAATACCAACCTTGGAAGGACTAGTATAATTGATTAAACTCATCAATACCATGATTAGGGGAATTCATCAAGAGAGTCTTATACCTCTCCCAAGCTTCACACAATGGTTCATCCTTCCTCTCGCGGAAACTCAGTATATCAGTTTTGGCTTGGCTTCTTTTTAATCTAGGAAGAAACGGGGTAAGTACTTACTTTCAACGTCTCCCTTAGTAGTAAGGCTTTGAGATGGACGAGTATTGAGCCACTTCAAGGCATCTCCAATTAGAGAAAAATGGAAAACTCTAAGATAATGGTTCTCCTTTTTATTCTGAGCCATCCTTATTGTACTGCGTAGATCATAGATAATGACAAGGTGGTTGTATGGATCTTCATGGCCAAGTCAGCAAATGCATGTTGACCAAGAAGAGGGATGGATGTCGGCTTAGCCTTTGTTGTCTGGTTATTGTTTCTTGGTTTGGCAATGCTGGAATAGAGAGCTGACCGTTATTGTTGACTGTTCGACGGCCGTCAAGTGCACCGGATCGTGCAAGTAGTATAAAACGGTAAGAATCGAGTATCGAACTCTTGGGGAACTTATTTTACTTGGTAAAGCTGTGGTTCAGTAAATAAGCGTCTTGTTGTAAAAGGTTTGTGTGTAGTATGAACACGTGTGTAAAATAACTAATCAAAGGTAAATAAAAAGGTGAGCAGTGGTAGGTGTGAAAGAAGATGGTCAACATGTTGGTCTTCCTACTGGGTGACTGATGCTACTAAAAATGTTCTCTACCTAACAACATTTCTGTGTTCTATGTTGTCTCTTGGACTGCTAAACCCCGATGTCTCGTGCATGTTTAGCCTAATCCTAATCAAGCGTCGTCCTCAGATCCCTCTTGTTGGACTAAACTTGACCAGAACTGCATTAAGACATACATACCAACAACTAGGTTACCGTACCTCGATCCCTCGTGAAAATACGATAAACTAGCCACGTCCTATCAAGTTCTAAGGATCAAACCTTTTCCCAATGTTGAATGACCCTAACTATGCATGCATCTACGTGATCAAGGAAAAATCATACTAAAATGAAATATTGATAGCACAAAGAACACATGCAACATCATTAGATAAATATAAGAGTATTTACATCAAGTACCCCGTAGGAAGAACCAACTGAGGATTTAGCTCTCCATAGCTGGGAAGCTTTTCTTGCAAAGATGAAAAAGAGAAAATGAAAGATTAGGAAGTACAAGTGGTGAGGATGTCTCTATCACCTCTAGAAACCTCACAATCACTTAAACTCTCATTCAATACTCCGCAAGATAACTTCCTCTTCAATCTCTATTGTCCCTCAAGATCTTCACACCAGAAGTTCTCTCTGCCACTCAGCCCCTTAGATGAATGCTACCAAGAACAGAGAAAACACCAAAAATTGAGAACTCCCTTCCATTTCCGATTTCAGGCTTTAAATAGTGTTGCTGATTTTTGGTCGTTAGCTTAGCCACATTCTGGTTCGCTCAGCCGAATTAAGTGACATTTGGCTTAGCGCGCCTCTTCTTCGCTTAGCCTGGAGGTGCAAGCGGTGCGCTTAGCGAGTTTGACTCTCACTTAGCGCACCTGTACTGGTCATCTTCTTCCAGGTTCTTCTATGCGCTCAGCCACTCATGCTGCTCCTAGCGGATCATGTGCTCAGCCAGAGGAAGATGGCTCAGCGAACTGCAAAAATCAAACTTCACCAAACTTGCTTATTTTTACCTGAAATTGAAATGGAAAGGTTATTAAATACACAAAAGTGGGATACTAAGTACTTATTACCTAAATTTACAAAAAGTACTTACAATACTACAAAAAGAACTGTAAATGGAAGGAGTTGAAAACAATTTGCACAGTTTTTTTACACAAAAGTTAGTCGTATTAACCGACTAACATTAACACAGTCCGCCAAGTTTCTCTTGACAATTGGTGCTTCTTCTACCATGTCTTCATCTTGTGAACTAGAAGAGTATTCATGATATGAATTGGAAGGTGTCTCCTCAGGTGAGTGGGAAGAATTTTCCTCTAACGTCAACTCTTGTGCTTGTTATTTTGCTCTCTTGGTTAGACGACTAAGTCACCAAGCAATTGTCTCAATTTCTGGAGTGAAACAAAGATCTTTGGGATTGGTTTTTCTCCTTGTACCAATCATACCTGGCATGCACAAACCCATAACAAACTAGAGCAACTAAAAGATAGTTAACACTGGGTGAGGAAAATAAAAATAAGAGTAAATTGAGAATAAATAAAAGAATGTTTAAAGTCCACAAAAAATACCAAAAAATTGCCCAAACACCTTGACACAAGTCCCCAACAACGACGCCAGAAACTTGATAAGGGAAAACTACAACTGCACAACAGTCATCAAGTAATAATATTGAATCCTCAGGGATCATGTTTTTGGACTTAGCAATTATCATAATTAAAAATAGAAATCAAATAATTGGTAAAAGATTAAAAATTGATTTGGAAATATTTAGAAACAAATTTAAATATCAATATAAGATAAATTTAAAATAAAGAAGATAAGAGAATATTTGATTTGGATTAGATTCAAATTTGAGAAATTCCAGGATCGTGGTTTCACACTAAGACTCTTGTTTAGTTAATATATCAATTCAAGGTTCTTTCCAATTCTTTTCTAATGGTGAATTAATCTAAGGTATTTATTCTCTTTCAAGAAATGAATATATGCCTAATTGAATTAACCTCTATTGTCATGGTGCTATCTTCAATTAAACCCTCGACGCTTTTTACTAATTCATTTTATTCACCTAGGATTAATTCTATTGTCGTGAATTAAATCCTAAATTCTCCTCTTATGGTTCCAATGTGTTTGGTTCACATTTCAATTCATCCCTATGCGCCTAAAATCAAGCAAATAGTGATCAAACGTCTAACATGTATAAATTGCAATAAGAGAAGAATTAAAGACGAAATTAAAGAAAACCTCAAAGAAATTAAATTAACATAGAATAATTGCCAAGGGTTATACTCACACACGATCATGAGTAATCCCAAAGAAAATAATAAAGAACAAGAAATAGTACCAATCGGAGAAGAGAAAATCCAAGAAAATCCCAAGCTATTTGCTAAGCTGTCAATACTCCAATTCAATACTACAAAGCCAAAATTTTCTAATGCCCAATTACAAAACAAAATTAAAAATAATAAAACATAAAATATTGATCGCGCTCATGCTGTTATGATCATGGTCATGGGATTATGATCTTCTTGCAAGTGTTATTTGTTAGGTTTGGATGATCCACTAACAACAAGACGACCTACCATACCTTAGATTATGATGTTTACAAAAGTATAAATTGTTGATAAACTAATGAGTTCTTGTTAAGTGTGCAGGACCAACTTCAAAAAAGATCTTGCTCATTATTAAATCAACATCTATAGCTCTAGTAAGTCATGTCCATACTTAAAGAGGAAAATAGTTTTGTTCAGATATATCCAACGTCCAACGCGTTGTTAAATCGACCGCATCCACTTATTGTGAAAACCAGTGTTCTCACACTGAGTTGTTATGTCCATTAAACTTTAAATCACTTGTACACCTCACAAGTGACATCCAACAAGTTACTAAAGGACTATGTTAGTCACAAAGGAAAGTGCAAGATCTTGTTTTTCTATTTTTAGTTTTGCATCTCTTTAGTTGAACTGCTAACATTTAAAATTTAAGGAAAATACAAAATAGAAGAGAAAAAAAGGTATTTACAAAATATTCCTTAAAGGTCACTTTCTTCGTAGAAAAGAAGCACATACAAGTGTCTGTATCTTTATTCCTATCCTCGCCAATTAGAGTATGCCACATGTTTTCATCTCCAATTGTGAGACAATGGTCATATTAAGGCTCAACATTGATCCCATAACGGATTCTTCACTAAATTCTATAAAAGGTGTTTCTTGCTCAAGAAAAAAAAAAAGAACTGAAAAATAAGCATAATTTTTCTAAAGTGAAACTCTGCTAGATTAGTTAACGATATACTCAACACTTAATCTTCCCTACTTTTTGCTAAGCAAAGTTATTTGTACTTAAGCTTAACTGTTTATCCACTTTTTGAGTGTTGTTGAATCATTGTATTTATTCAAACTTTTGTTTGTGAAATCTCAGAGTGAATTAGTGTTAAACAATACTTGGGTGGTCTTAGATTCAAGAGGAGTCTAAGGGTGTGCCAGGAATGATAAAGAGAATACTTGTATAGCCAGAAGTGGTATGTGTTCACTTTCCCATGTGGTTCCTTTTTTCTCCAATTTTTAACAAATATAATCAAGGGAAATGAAATACTGGCAAGCGCACTGGGGCGTCAAGTATTTAAAATTAAAACGGAGTGATCCAAGTATCTAACTCAGGGAACTTGCTTATTAGACAGAGTTTTATTTAGAAGTAAGGCATTGTTGGAACAAACATTGATAATTGCAGGTTAAAAACAGAAATAAACTAATTCTATGGTAAAAACAATAAATGCAAATAGGTAAAAGTTGACCGAAATAGGTAAAAAGCGTTGGGTCTTTCTAACAAACAAGTTGATGTATATGAGGATATTTCTCTAATTAATCATGTTCTTGTGTTCTATGCTGTAGCCTAAAGTAATAAACCTCGATACCTCGTAAGTTTAGACTAATTTAACCTAAGCTTCATCCACATATCCCTCTTGTAAGACTAGGCTTAACTTAAACAACATTATCATCACATCATATTCAGAAAACCAAAACCCCACAATCCATCCCTGGTAATGTAGTTATTTAGTCCTGGTTCTATCAAGTTCTAAGGCAACAATACATTTCCCAATGCTAAAGTCACCTAACAGTACACAAAAGTGGGTGATCAGGCCAAGAGCATGCAATAATTAAGCATTGAAAGAAGCATTGAACACACAAAACACAATTAATTAGATATGAAAAGTAATTACATCAACTGTTTATTAGAAATCCCCAACTAGGGTTTTTAGCTAGCCATACAAGGAACCCTACTACAAATGAGACAGAAAGTACAGAGCAATTGTTGCTTACATAGGAAGGGGGATCCCTCCTCCTCTTCTTGGCACCTCACAATCGCTCAAACACTCACTAATCTCTCAAAGCGATGAACCCTAGCTTCCTTGCTTAGCTACTGCCTCTCTGCTGCTTCTAAAGCACTATTCTCGAAGTCTGTGCAAAAATATACAGCTCTTGTCTCTCAAAATCCTTCCTTAATTCTGACAATTCAGACTTAAATAGGCTCTGAAATCGTGACGTCGCGCTTAGCGCGAGTTAGTGGATTAGGGCTTGGCGCTAGTCGTGCGTTGAGCCTGGCTAAAGTTAAAAGTCTTGCTTAGCGAGGAGATCTCACGCTTAGCACGCAGCCTTGATTCTTGTGCTCTTCCAGATTCCTTTGTCACACTAAGCACGTTGAAGTTGTGCTTAGTGGTGGATGCGCGCTGAGCCCACAGGGTCCACTTAGCACGACTGCTCCTTTTAGCACTTCAGATTTTAACCTATTTTGACCTGAAATTGTGCAAATTTTATCATTAAATCACATGGGAGATACTCTAAAGACAACTATTCAAACAAAACAAGATTTATAATTCATACAAAATAACTATAAATTGGGGAAACTATACATGTTTTGAAAAAGATTTTTCTATACAAAAGTTAGTCGTATAAGACGACTAACAGTATGACAGAATACTTGTTTGTAATTAAAATTTTGATTAGTAGAACCCTTTACAATTGCATAAAGGAAAATTGGACGTAGCTTTGTTTGAGTGAACTAGTATAAACCAAGTATTTCTACGTCTCTCTTAAGTGGTTTTATTGAGTATTCTTTTAAGCTTATCTTGATATTGTTTCTCACCAAGTGCTTACTTGAAAAACTGTTGTGAAAAATTTCTTTATCATTATTGGATGATCAAGCTTTTTTTTCTTATCAGTGGACGATTCCATTGTATCTATCTTTTTGGATTGGTGATAAAAGTTTCTATTTGGAAAAAGTTATTATCTTTGATTAACACACTATTCAACTCCCCTTCTAGTGTGATTGTTTATATTTTTTTATTTGGGTTCTAGTTCTGATGTCTAACTATCGTAATCCTAATCACACCCTCATGATCTTTTCTGCAAGTTACAACAAAACTTCCTTGAATTTAACTCTGTTGTCAAGTTTTTTGTGTTCAAACTTCCCTTTGTAAATCCTTTATGTGAAAAGTGATCTAAACTAAAATGAAAACAAGGAAAAAGAAGTGCTAGGAACACACTTTTTACAACACTCCTTCAAATACACATTCTCTAATTGGATACAAATTTACTGAAAATTATAAAATCAAGAGAGAGTCATTGAATATGATGTGAGACCCATCAGATTTTGTCATTTTCAATAAATTTTAGCCAATGAGAGAAAGTGTGCGTGAAGGGGGGGTGTTCCAAGCATTTCTCAACCAAGGAAACACCGTGATAAGTCCAGAAAGCATGAAACACTACAAATTGAATAAAATTAAGCTAAAAGACAGATAAATGCAACCTATCATAAGTAAAATGATATGCAAAGCTGGCCTAAAATGCAATGCATAAAAAAGTACATGTTGAAAGCACCGAAGGTACTTCTGAAAGAACAAGTGTGACTATTGCAAGTTGTCATTGTGATCAACTAGCCTGTATTGAACAAATTTTAGTGTATTTAAAGCCCTACTAAGTTTTTTTTTATAACTTTTTATAGCAAACCAAACATAGCAGGATACTAATGAGGAGAGAATTTATAAGGTTAGTAAGTCTGTGATAATTGATACCCTATTTTGTATTTGCATGTGTTAGAGCACTAGAGAGAATGATCAAAGCACCAGGAGAACTATATTGGGATTACTTTATTATTCAATCACTGAATAAGCACAAAAGCGTAATACAGAGCTTGTGGCTCTTCAAGGAAAATTTTTTGCCTATATGGAACTCACCAAAAACATGCCTTCGACCCCTATACACAGTCTATAATGTCACTGATGCAATTCTACCCCCCAAGGGCATTGGATAGAAGACTCCAAGAAGATTGGGCCAGAGATGCAAGAGAAGACCCTAGGGTTCTCATGAGCCTTAGGGTAGATTTTGGACCCATGGGCTAAGTATGAGCCCACTTATCTTTGTACATATTAGATTAAGGTTTCATTATTTTTGGGCCTTGTATTTAGGGCTCCATAGTGTAGGGAGGGTACCCTAGTAATGTAGGATTTTTCAACCCTTGTATTTTAGGGAACCTAGACTAGTTTTTGTATTAGGGGTAGTTTTGTAATTTCACATGCATTAAGTGCACTATTTGATGTTGTAGAAGCATATATGATATGAAGTTTTGATGATGCCAAAGATGAGCGCGATTCAAGTCAAGAATTCAGAAATGCAAGAAGAACGATGTACTTAGTTAGGATCTTAGAAAGAATTCCTTAATTGATGCTACCTAGGTTTGGCTAAAGAAAATATTTTACAAAAGTTTTTTAAGAACAATTATCTTTTCAAAAATATGATATTTCCTCTCTGGTAATCGGTTACCAGTGGCTAAATTGATTTATGAAACAATTTGAAAATTTTGAATTTGAATTTAAAAGCCTGTAATCGATTACACAAGGTATGTAATTGATTACCAGAAGTTTAAACTATATGTAGCAACTTTTAGAAACTTGAATTTAAATTTTAAAAGCTTGTAATTGATTACATCATTTGTGTAACCGATTACCAGATAGAAAAATTCAAATTTCAAGTCTGAATGTCATAACTCTTCATAAACTAATCGTGTAATCAATTACCACATTTATGTAATCGATTACTAGTAAGGAATTTTCAAAAATAACTCCCAAGAGTCACAACTGTTCAAGAAGTTTTTGAATGACCATCAAAGGCCTATAAATAGGTGATTTGGGACACGAAATTGCTCAGAGTTTTTCTGAACAACATTGTCTTATCCTCTCAAAACCAAATTGTCTTATCACTCTCAAAATATTCCTTTGCCAAAATACTTGCAAATTCAATAAGGAATCTTGATCAATCTTCAATTGTAATATCCTTCTCTTAAAGAGAGAAAACTCTTCTTCTTATTCAAAGAGATCTATTTAAGAGATCGGGGGTCTCTTAAGTTGTAAGGATATCTGAACACAAGGGAAGGGTGTCCCTATGTGGTTCAGAGTTTGTAAAAAACTTTTTACAAGACAGTGGAAATCTCAAGCGGGTTGCTTAGGGACTTGACGTAGGCACAGGGGGTGGCCGAACTAGTATAAAATTTGAGTTTGCATTCTCTCTTCCTTTAAACTTCTTTTGTTTATTGCTATTTATCTTTTACTTTCAAGAAGTTTATTTTTGAATTGTCTTTTGAGTAATTCATATTAAGGGTGCATTGTTAATTCAAAAAGACAGTTAAATTGTAAATGAGAATAATTTTTGTATCTTAATTCAACCCCCATTCTTAAGATAACTGAGGCCACTTGTCCAATAGATGTGTGTGTTGGGAGATAAGTTTAATTGAATTGGGGGAAGCCCAATCCAATTAAATTTTGGACCATCTTAAGGGGGAGGTGAGCATTTGCTTGCTACACCCCTTTGCTACATCATATAGTCACACTTTGTGCATGTCCTTCATGCTTTACATGCCTCATGATACCTAATCACACTTAGTGGAGAATCTTGGACTTGATCTTCGATTAGTGGGCTGAAACCATAGCTAAAAATTCACTAATCATAATTAGTGAAATTTTGGCTTCAAATTTGGCTACACCAATTCAAATTCAAATTCAAGTGAAATTTGAATAGAAATTCAAATTTCCCTTTAATTTTGTTTGAAACTTAGGCTATAAATAGAAGCCTTGTGTGTGCACTTTTGTAATTGACAACCACCTTAAGAGCTATTGGACTAAGAAGCACTCCAAATTGAGTGAATCACCAAAGAGAGCACAACCATCAAAATTGAGGATTGTTTTGTAATTTTGTAATTGATAATTTACTTACCTTCATTGCTTTCAAATTTTGTAACAAGAAGGCCTTTCATTGGAAGTGTGTTGGGAGCCTCCAATAGGTTACCAAACTTCCATTTATGTGTAATAATTTTAGGCAATTTTCTCTTAGGATAGTGAGTGTTTTGTTGGGAACCTTAAATGAGGTCATCCAAACACTCTTAGGATTCGCCTAGTTTACATTTCTTGCATTTTAATTTCTTGCTTACTTTCATAGCTTATTTTCTTTACTATTCACGTCTAGTTTATCTTGAAATTACATAATACTTTCTTCTTGCTTATCACGTTTATCTTGAGTTCTTTTGAACCATAGCTTTTACCTTTTACAAACCCCCAACCAGAAAGAACCACAACTTAGGAACCAACACGAGTCATCATTCATCTAGTGTTAATGGTGAGGGTAGTAGTCATAAGGACCCTTTATCTAGAATCTTAGATGAGTTGAGTTCCCTCAAGTTACGGAAAGAAAAACTAGAAAGAAAAGAAAAAGGAAAATAGAGGGTAGAAATAAGTTAAGATGAGAGAGAACAAATAAGAGAGAAAGAAAGAAGAAAAATAATGAAAGAAATAGAAAAAGAAAAACATGCCTCCTATAGTAGTCACGACTCTTGCAAGAGCCTAAGTGAAGAACTTAGTGGCTATTATAGAGGAAGGCATAGGTCACATCCTAGACCTCACTCCCATAGGAAAGAAAAGAAAAGAAAACCTAAAGAGGCTAACATTAACCTCCCATACTTCCATGGGAAGAACAATGTAGAGGCTTATTTAGATTGGGAAATAAAGGTTGAGCAACTCTTTGCTTGCCATCATACAAGTGAGGAAAGGAAGGTTCCTTTGGCTACCCTTAGCTTCCAAGGGTATGCACTCTATTGGTGGACTTCCCTTGTTAGGGAAAGAAGGATTTATGGGGATCCTCCAGTAAAGCATTGGAATGACTTGAAAAGTGCCCTTAGGAAGAGGCACATCCCCTCCTACTAGGAAAGAGAGCTTATAGACAAGATCCAAAGGCTTAGACAAGGGAGTTTGAGTGTTGAAGAGTATAGGCAACAAATGGAACTACTCCTTTTGAGAGTTGGGCATAGGGAGGAGGAAAGAACAAGTATTGCTAGGTTCCTTAGTGGGGTTAATATGGAAGTGAGGGACAAGGTTGAGCTTCTTCCATATAGGGACCTAGATGACCTAGTCCAACTTTGCATTAAGGGTAGAACAACAACTTAAAAGGAAGCCTTCTTCAAAACCTTATGGCTTTCACTATTATCCAAAGAAAGACCGAGGTCAAGGCATCTTAGGGGATACACCTTCTAAGCCCAAAGATGACAAGGGGATGACAATAGAAAAGCAACCTCCTAAGGCTAGTATGCAAGGGAAGATTAGCTCTATAAAGTGCTTTAAATGTCTTGGAAGAGTACACATTGCTTCTCAATGCCCCACCAAGATAACCATGATTATGAGAGGCCAAGACATTTATAGTAGCTAAGATTGTGGAAGCAATGCTTTCCAAGATTATTTTGATGATGCCAAAGAATCTAGAGTTAAGCAAGTTCCAAAGAATCAGGAGTCAAAAAGCTTCAAGAATCAAGTTTCAAAGAATCAAGATTCAACAATAATCAAGTTTCAAGATTTAATCAAATTTCAAGAATAATCAAGATCAAGACTCAAGATTCAAGAATCAAGAGAAGACTCAATCAAGATAAGTACTAAAAAAGTTTTTCAAAACATTGAGTAGCACAAGATTTTTTCACAAAATCTTTTACCAAAGAGTTTTAATCCTTGGTAATCGATTACCAGAGGGTAGTAATCGATTACCAGTAGCCAACATTGTGTAATCGATTACCAATGTTTTAAAACGTTAGATTTCAAATTTCAAGAGTCACAACTAGCGATAAAACATTTTTTAAATCATTTTAAACTTGTGTAATCGATTACACAATACTTGTAATCGATTACCAGAGTTTTTAAACATTTTGATTTTCAAAATTTTAAATGAAGAGTCACATCTATTGATGTGTAATCGATTACACCTTGATGGTAATCGATTACCAGTGACTGATTTCGAAAAATAAATTTCCAAAAGTCACGATTCTTAAACTGACTTGTTTCTGAAGATTTTTTGAAAAGTCACAACTTTTTAAGTGACTAGTTTTCAAAAGAGTCACAATTTTTAAAAGGTGACTAGCTTTAAAGAAATTTCAAGAGTCACAAACTTTAACTTGAGTCGTTAAATGATTATAAATATGTGACCATGGCATGAATTTTATAACAAGTTTACATAGAAATTTCTGATTCATTTCTCAACTTCTTTCTAAGAGTTTTTGTTCAATACTTTCTCTTCCAAGAAAAGTTCATTGTTCAAAAACTTGTGCTACTCTTTTTTTTTTCATTCTCTTTTCCCTTTGCCAAAAGAATAGAAGGACTAACCGCCTGAATTCTTTTGTGTCTCCCTTCTCTCTTTCCAAAAGATTCAAAGGACTAACCGCCGAAGAATTCTTTTGATTCTTCCCTTCCCCTTAAACAAAAGATTTCAAAGGACTAACCGCCTGAGATATCTTTTGTTTCCCCTTACAAAGATTCAAAGTACTAACCGCCTGAGAATCCTTTGTCTTAACACATTGGAGGGTACATCCTTTGTGGTACAAGTAGAGGGTACATCTACTTGGGTTGTTGTACTGAGAACACGAGAGGGTACATCTCTTGTGGATCAGTTTAAGTGGAGGGTGCATCCACTAGGTTGTTCAAAGAGAACAATCGAGGGTACATCCTGTAGAAGCAAAGCTTCATGATGAATCTAGATTGATTCAAAGATGTTTTGATGATAACAATGGTGATGACAAAAATCTTAAAGGTCAATTCATGATAATCAAAGAATGAGTTCAAGATGTTCAAGATGTTTAAGATGTTCAAGATTGAATCAAGAACACTTCAAGGTTCAAGAGGAAATTTGATTTTAAGAATCAAGATTCAAGGTTCAAGCTTCCAAGAATCAAGATCAAGATTCAAGACTCAAGATTCAAGAATCAAGAGAAGACTTAATCAAGATAAGTATGAAAAAGATTTTTCAAAAAATGAGTAGCACATGGATTTTTCTCAAAATATGTTTACCAAAGAGTTTTTACTCTCTGGTAATCGATTACCAGATTGTTGTAATTGATTACCAGTAAGCAAAATGGTTTTCAAAAAGCTTTCAACTGAATTTACAACATTCCAATTGATTTCAAAAAGCTGTAATCGATTACAATGTTTTGGTAATCGATTACCAGTGTGCTTGAACGTTGAAATTCAAATTCAAATGTGAAGAGTCACATTCTTTCACAAAAAAGCTTTGTGTAATCGATTACACTAATTTGGTAATCGATTACCAATGATTGTTTCTGAATAAATCAAAAAATGTAACTCTTCAAATGGTTTTTGACTTTTTCAAATTGGTTTTAAGTTTTTCTAAAAGTCATAACTCTTCTAAATGGTTCTCTTGACCAGACATGAAGAGTCTATAAAAGCAAGGCTTTTTTTTTGCATTTTCACAAAAAAAAAATCCAATCTATTAATCTACACATCTATCTTTTCCAATTCACTTTTTACACAAGCAATTTTTCCACATTGATTTCTGAGTATCTTTGAACTTCTTCTTCTTCCTTTTGCCAAAAGCTTTCCAAAGTTTTCTGGTTTTCTAAACCAAGTCAACTTGTGTCTATGACTAAATCTGATGAGAACAACAAAGAAGATTTTGTAAGGAAGAAGTGGTACATCGACAGTGGATGTTCCAAGCATATGACGGGAGATGTATCCAAATTCACAACCATTTCCCCCAAGAAAAGTGGACACGTTACATATGGCGACAACAACAAAGGCATAATTATTGGAGTCGGTAAAATAGGTACGAGTTCTTCTACTCCTATTGAAAATATGTTGCTTGTAGAAGGTTTGAAGCATAGCTTATTAAGTGTTAGTCAATTATGTGATAGAGGATATAAAGTATCTTTTGATTCTGAAAAATGTGTTATTAAGCATGAGCATGACAAAGATATTGATTGAACATATAGGTTTTAGAGAAAATAATGTTTACATGATTGATTTAAAACAAAAATCTGAAAATGATAGATGCTTTTTAAGTAAAGATTGTGATCCATGGTTATGGCATAAGAGAATTGCTCATATTAACATGGATCATCTAAATAGATTAATTTCAAAAGATCTAGTTATTGGTTTGCCTAAATTAAAATTTGAAAAAGATAAGTTATGTGATGCATGCCAAAAAGGTAAACAAACAAAAGTATCTTTTAAATCTAAAAATATTGTTTCCACCACTCAACCATTGCAATTATTACACATGGATTTGTTTGGACCATCTAGGGTCATGAGTTTTGGTGGGAGTTACTATGCATTTGTAATTGTTGATGACTATTCTAGGTATACTTGAACTTTATTTCTTACTCATAAAAATGATGCATTTCATGCATTTAGAAGACTTGCCAAAGTCATTCAAAACAAAAAGAATCTCAAAATTATCTCCATCAAAGTGATCATGGAGGTGAATTTGAAAACAATGATTTTGAAATGTTTTGTGATGAATATGGCATAGAACACAACTTTTCTGCACCTAGGACACCTCAACAAAATGGAGTAGTAGAAAGGAAAAATAGAGCCCTAGAAGAAATTGTTAGAACTCTTTTAAATGACACACCTCTTCCAAAATACTTTTGGGCAGAAGCAGTTAACACCGCATGTTATATTATGAACAGAGCCTTAATCAGACCCATTCTTAAGAAAACCCCATATGAACTTTTCAACAATAGAAAACCAAACATTGCACATTTACATGTTTTTGGATGTAAATGTTTTGTTCTAAACAATGGTAAAGAAAGCCTAGGAAAGTTTGATGCTAAGGCAGATGGGGGTATCTTCCTTGGGTATTCCTTACATTGTAAAGCATTTAGAATATACAACAAAAGAACCATGACAATTGAGGAATCAATACATGTTACTTTTGATGAAACTAATACTACCTCCCCGAGAAAGGAGTTTCTTGATGATATTGCAGATACTTTGGAAGATACACAAAATGAAGAAAGAAATTTGAAAAGAAAAGGAGATGATGAAGACAAGGATGATCAAGATAACACAGCACAAGAAAATGATAATCTTCCCAAAGAATGGAAAACTTCAAGAAATCATCCTCTTGACAACATCATCGGTGATATCTCAAAAGGGGTAACAACTAGACACTATTTTAAAGATTTATGCAATAATATGGCATTTGTTTAATTAATAGAACCTAAAAAATTTAAGGAAGCTATTATAGATGACCATTGGATAGTAGCTATGCAAGGAGAATTAAATCAATTTGAAAGAAATGATGTATGGGAATTAGTAGAAAAAACTTTAGATTATCCAATCATAGGAACTAAGTGGGTATTTAGAAATAAATTGGATGAAAATGGTATAGTAATTAGGAATAAAGCTAGACTTGTAGCATAAGGATATAACCAAGAAGAAGGTATAGACTATGAAGAAACTTTTGCACCTATAGCTAGATTAGAAGCCATTAGGATGTTATTAGCATATGCATCTGTTATGAATTTTAAACTATATCAAATGGATGTCAAGAGTGCTTTCTTAAATGGTCTAATTCAGGAGGAGGTATATGTGGAACAACCTCCTGGGTTTGAAGACTCACAAAAACTAGACCATGTCTATAGATTAAAGAAGGCACTTTATGGCTTAATACAAGCACCTAGGGATTGGTATGAAAGATTAAGTAAATTCCTATTAGAAAAGAATTTTACTAGAGGGAAAGTAGATACCACCTTATTCATAAAAAAGAAGGATAATGATATCTTGTTGGTACAAATTTATGTTGATGATATAATTTTTGGATCTACTAATGAATCTTTGTGCAAGGAGTTTTCTATTGATATGCAAAGTGAGTTTGAGATGTCCATGATGGTGAGTTAAATTACTTTCTTGGACTACAAATCAAACAAACAAGTGATGGGATCTTTGTCAATCAAGCAAAGTATTGCAAAGAACTTATTAAGAGATTTGGAATGGAAAACTCAAAACACTTGGCTACTCCTATGAATGCTAGTTGTTATCTTGACAAAGATGAATCCGGTCAACCTGTTGATCCAAAGCAATACAGAGGTATGATTGGATCTCTACTTTACTTATCTGCAAGTAGGCCAGATATTATGTTTAGTGTATGCATGTGTGCAAGATTTCAATCAAATCCAAAGTTTTCACATTTAATGGCAGTAAAAAGAATCATAAGATACCTATTAGGAACAATTAGTTTAGGATTATGGTACCCTAAGAATTCTTTATGCAATCTAGTAGGATACTCAGATTCGGATTTTGCTGGATCAAAAACAGAAAGGAAAAGTACTAGTGGTACATGTCAATTCATAGGGTTTGCACTTGTTTCTTAGAATAGTAAGAAACAAAATAGTGTAGCTTTATCCACAACAGAAGCAGAATATATTTCTGCTGGTAGTTGTTGTGCACAGATTGTGTGGATGAAGCAACAACTATCTGACTATGAAATAGTATTAGATCACATTCCCATAAAATGTGATAACACAAGTGCCATAAAAATATCTAAAAATCCAGTTCTTCTCTCTAGAACCAAGCATATAGAAATTAGACATCATTTTATTAGAGATCATGTTCTAAAAGGTGATGTTGTGTTAGAATTTGTAGATACTAAAAATCAACTTGTAGACATCTTTACAAAACCACTAAGTAAAGATACCTTCTACAACATTAGAAGAGAATTAGGACTAATAGATGTCAGTGACTTATCCAAATAATCTTTATTATTATGATATTTGAACAATTTACTATTTCTATATTTGCATGGTATGTTTGAACAAATATTAAGTATGTTATTTGACTATGTGGATTTTATATTGGATCTATTCATGGTTCTTTATTCATGTTTCTTGCTTCATGATTTAGGAAATATTTTTCCATTAATGATTGTGTGGATGCTTAGTTGTATTTGTATGATTCAAACTTGTTATGTACTTTTTGTTGATGCCAAAGGGGGAGAGAAATAGGGATTAAATCAAGAACTCACATAAGTAATCCACTTAATTTTAAGGGAAGCATAAATTCAAAAACAAAGGGGGAGAATGGAAATTTATGTGAGTGATCGACTAGGAAAAAGTGTGTGTGTGTGTGTTTCTTGATTTCAGAAGTTGTCATCATCAAAAAGGGGGAGATTGTAGAAGCAAAGCTTCATGATGAATCAAGATTGATTCAAAGATGTTTTGATGATAATAAAGGTGATGACAAAAAGCTCAAAGGTCAATTCATGATAATTAAAGAATGAGTTCAAGATGTTTAAGATGTTCAAGATTGAATCAAGAACACTTCAAGGTTCAAGAGGAAATTTGATTTCAAGAATCAAGATTCAAGGTTCAAGCTTCCAAGAATCAAGATCAAGATTCAAGACTAAAGATTCAAGATTCAAGAATCAAGAGATGACTTAATCAAGATAAGTATGAAAAAGTTTTTTCAAAAACTGAGTAGCACATGGATTTTTCTCAAAACATGTTTACCAAAGAGTTTTTACTCTCTGGTAATCGATTACCAGATTGTTGTTATTGATTACCAGTAAGCAAAATGGTTTTCAAAAAGCTTTCAACTGCATTTACAACGTTCCAATTGATTTTAAAAAGTTGTAATCAATTACAATGTTTTGGTAATCGATTACCAGTGTGCTTGAACGTTGAAATTCAAATTCAAATGTGAAGAGTCACATTCTTTCAAAAAAAAGCTTTGTGTAATCGATTACACTGATTTGGTAATCGATTACCAATGATTGTTTCTGAATAAATCAAAAGATGTAACTCTTCAAATGGTTTTTGACTTTTTCAAATTGGTTTTAAGTTTTTCTAAAAGTCATAACTCTTCTAAATGGTTCTCTTGACCAGACATGAAGAGTCTATAAAAGCAAGACTTTGTTTTGCATTTTCACAAAAAAAAATGAAAATCCAATCATTAATCTACACATCTATCTTTTCCAATTCATTCTTTACACAAGCAATTTTTCCACATTGATTTCTGAGTCTCTTTGAACTTCTTCTTCTTCCTTTTGCCAAAAGTTTTCCAAAGTTTTCTAGTTTTCTAAACCTTGAAAACTTGTGCTATTCATCTTTTTCATCTCTTCTCCCTTTTCCAAAAAGAATTCGTCAAGGACTAACCGACTGAATTATTTTTGTGTCTCTCTTCTCCCTTTTCCAGAAGAACAAAGGACTAACCGCCTGAATTCTTTTGTGTTTCCCTTCTCCCTTGTCAAAGAATTCAAAATGACACAGTCTGAGAATTCTTTTGATTCTTCCCTTTCCCTTATACAAAAGATTTCAAAGGACTAACCGCCTGAGAATTCTTTTGTATCCCCATTCACAAAGTTTCAAAGGTTTAATCGCCTGAGATCTTTGTCTTAACACATTGGAGGGTACATCCTTTGTGGTACAAGTAGAGGGTACATCTACTTGGGTTTGATTGAGAACAAGAGAGGGTACATCTCTTGTGGATTAGTTCTAGTGGAGGGTACATCCACTAGGTTCAAAGAGAACAAGGGATGGTACATCCCTTGTGGATCTTTTCTTGTAAAAGGATTTTTACAAGGTTGGAAAAGAAATCTCAAGGACCGCAGGTCGCTTGGGGACTGGATGTAGGCACGGGTTGTTGCCAAACCTGTATAAAAACTCTTGTGTGTTTGTCTCCTTCTTCCCTACTCTTTTAATTTCTGCTGTGCATTTTAATTTCCGCTTTTACTTTTGGTCAAGTTTCTCTTCTACTCTTTATTCACTGAACAACATAGTAAAAGCCTTAGAAGAGTAAATTTTTAATTAGTAAGGGTTTAGGAATAATTAATTCAACCCCCCCTTCTTAATTATTCTGAGGCCACTTGATCCAACACATCCCTTGTGGATCTTTCGCCTGTAAAGGATTTTACAAGGTTGAAAGAAATCTCAAGAACCGTTGGTTGTTTGAGGACTGGATGTAGGCACGGGTTGTTGCCGAACGAGTATAAAATTCTTGTGTTTGTCTTCTTCTTCCCTACACTCTTTAATTTCCGTTGTGTACTTTTAATTGCCGCTTTTACTTTTGGTTAAGTTATTGTTTCTGTTCTTTACTTTCTTAACTTAGTAGTAAAATCCTAGTTGAATCTAGTAATATTAAGAAGGATAAGTTTTTAATTAGTCAAGTCACATCAATAATTAATTTTACCCCCATTTCTTAATTATTTCGAGGCCACTTGATCCAACAAGTGGTATCGGAGTAGGTATCTTGAGAAAAGTTTCACAATTTCAAGATTCATGGCCTCCTCAAATTCTCTGTTTCCTGAAGGAAACTCCATCCATAGGCCACCTATCTTTAATGGTGAGGGTTACCACTATTGGAAAACCGGAACGCAAATCCTTATTGAAGCCATAGATTTAAATATTTGGGAAGCAATAAAAAATAGGATCTTACATACCCACCATAGTAGATGCAAGCACTAGGACAACAACACAAAAACCTAGAGATAAGTGGACTGAAGAAGATAGAAGAAAAATCCAATATAATCTTAAAGCCAAAAACATTATCACTTCTGCCCTAGGAATTGATGAATATTTTAGAGTGTCAAACTGTTCAAATGCGAAGGAGATGTGGGATACTCTCCAACTTACACATGAAGGCACCACTAATGTGAAAAGATCTAGAGTCAATACCCTTACACATGAATATGAATTATTTAGGATGAACCCTAATGAGGACATCCAAAGTATGCAGAAAAGATTTACACACATAATCAATCATCTTGCCTCCTTAGGAAAAACCTTTCCAAATGAAGATTTAATCAATAAAGTTTTAAGATGCTTAAGTAGGGAATGGCAGCCCAAGGTAATTGCCATTTCTAAAAGAAAAGATCTTTCCTCTATGTCTCTTGCCATTCTTTTTGGAAAATTGCAGGAACATGAAATGGAACTTTCACGTCTCAACCAAAATGAAGAGACCGACAAAAGATAAAGAAGCATAGCACTCAAAGCCTCCTCCTCAATGCTAGAAGAAGAAGAAGAAGAAGAAGAAGAAGAAGAAGAATATGATGATGAAGAGGACTTCTCACTCTTTGTGAAGAAGTTTCATAAATTCGTCAAAAATAGAAGAATGGAGAGAAGCCATAACTTCAACAATAGGAAGAGATCCCAAGAAGTTTCTCCTACTCTTAAATGATATAAGTGTAATCAACCCGGTCACATAAAGGCAAATTGTCCCTCAAATGAATCATGGTCCGAGAAGAATGAGAAGAAAAGCTATAAAGAAAGAAGATCCAAGAAGGCGTATATTGCTTGGTATGACAATTACTCATCCGATGGTTCGGAGAAGGAGATCAACCTTCTATCCAAGGACTATGAAAGTGATGAGAACATCTCTCAAGAAGTTTAAGTAAGAAAAACAAAAGTCTGACTTCCATCTTTAAAGATCTAAGCACTTGAATCATGAAAAAGGTAACATCAAAACCATTAACTTTTAAATTAAGTTGGTTGAAATTTCTCTTTTATTTAACTTGTTTATATGATGACTAAATTTTTTTTTTATTTGTTTGTCTTGATTGATTGCTATAATGAGTTTGTGCTCATATGTTTTGTAGAGTTATCTTCCTTTCTCAAAATATGAAGCTTATCATAAATCTAAATGGTTGGTGATGCCATGATCTATATCTTTCTATTGTTGTATGATTACTTGTATGATATGTTTAGAAGTATTTTATTGATTGCTCATGTTTTTCAAAACTATTATATTATATAAAATCATTTTTATATATTAAAACTTTCTATGTTCATCTTGGTAAGTGTTGATTTCTTCATTGTTGTTTTAGAAGAAGTGCCTGGTAATCGATTACCTTTTCATGTAATTGATTACAGGCAGTTAGGCTAAGTGTAATTGATTACAACATTCCTGTAATCGATTATAGAGCGTCTATGTCTATAAATTCGAAATTTCAGAAACCGCGAGAATGCGATTTCTGCAGAACTCGAACCCAAAATCCCTAAATCTTCAAAACTTGATTTCGCCCTCAATTCTCAACCAAATCACATCCCACAAAGCCCAAAATTCAGCTTTTTTCATCCTTTTTCATTTCAATCGATTGAAATTTTGAATAAGTCTCTCAAATGGCGGAACCATCGAAGAAGAAAAAGGGGATTGCGACTTCATTCGCAGTCACTAGAACACGAAGCCACGGAACATCCAAGGCGCAAACATCTCAATATCCCAAGCCTCTTGGAGTCTTCTATCCAATACCCTTGGGGGGTAGGATTGCATCATCCCCTCCACCTTGGAAAGGATTTGACCTCAAATCCCGAGGTTCTTCATACTCTAGGCTCTTTCCCTCGACACCTATAAAAAAAACATATGTATTAGTGGTGTTGGGTATGTTAGAGTAGGGTAAGGTCTGAAAACCCCTTTCATGGACATCTTCCCATGAGGGAACATGGTTCCTCACCAACTCAATGAGTGGTGCTACAAGTATAGAAAAATATGGGACAAACCTTTTGTAAAAGTTTGTTAAGTCATGGAAGCCCCAGATTTCCCTTATACTTGGCGGAGGGGGCCAATCAGGAATGACCTTTATTCTCTCAGGGTCCGTGGGAACCCCTTGATCACTATTTAAAAAATTAAGAAAAGTAATGCAATAAAGCGTACCTTTTTTTGTATTTTTATGTTGATTATTCCTACAAAAAAATACGACAAACCTAAGGTGTCCCATATGAGCACCTAAGTTTGTATTAAAACCAAAAATAAGAACAAACCTACCTAATGAGTCCCTATGTACATCAATCATGAAGATGTTGGGTGCACGAGTGATTTTACAAAAGAGTGTTGCACCACCCAAAACATTCATCACACCACCTATTGTAGGGATTTGGTGCCTAATAATACCTATTTTGGGCACCAACAAAGCACAAGGATTTAATCTCTTGCGAACCAAACCCTCATCCAACAACTCCTTTACTTGAGGAATAAACTCAAGCCTAAGAGATGTGGCAATGCTAACAAGTGTCTTTTTACAAAAGAGAAAATGTGGAGGTTGTCTAGGAAGGGAAATTTCTTTAATATTTGTCTTTATTTCAAAATGTCTTTCCTTCTTAGCTAACCTCTTGGAGGAGACACTTACCTCCTTACACTCCTCCTTAACCATTAAAGGTTGTCCTTCTTCTTGGGGATAGATTTCTTCACTAGATTTTCCCCCCTTTGCTTCTTCACTTTCACCAGAGGAAGGTGAAGTAGTAGCCTCATCTTGGCTACTATAAATGTCTTGGCCCCTCATAATCATGGTTTTCTTGGTGGGGCATTGACAAGTAATGTGTCCTCTTCCAAGACATTTAAAGCACTTCATGGAGCTAGTCTTCTCTTGTATACTAGCCTTAAGGGGTTGCTTTTCTATTGTCTTCCCCTTATCATCTTTGGGCTTAGAAGGTCTCACCCCTAAGATTCCTTGACCTTGGTCTTTCTTTGGATAAGAGTGAGAGCCATAAGATTTTGAAGTAGACTTCCTTTTAAGTTGTTGCTCTACCCTTATTTCCCAATCTAAATTAGCCTCTACATTGTCCTTCCCATGGAAGTATGAGAGTTTAATGTTAACCTCTTGAGGCTTTCTTCCATTTTCTCTCCTATGGGAGTAAGGTCTAAGATGTGACCTATGCCTTCCTTCATAATAGTCACGAAGTTCTTCACTTAGGCTCTTGCAAGAGTTATGACTACTATAGGAGACATGTTTTTCTCTTTTCATTTCTTTCATTATTTTTCTTCTTTCTTCCTCTCTTATTTTCTTTCTTTCATCTTGACTTATTTCTTCCACTCCTTTTTTACCTTTTTCTTTTCTCTCTTGTTTTTCTTTCCACAACTTAAGGGATCTTAACTTATCTAATATCTTATACAAGGGGTCCTTAGGAGTAGAACCCTCACCATTAACACTAGATGAAGAATGAAGACTCATGTTGGTTCCTAAGTTATGGTTCTTTCTTGTTGGGGGTTTGAAAACAAAAGGTAAAAGAAACTATGGTTGAAACTAGCCAAAATAAACACTAAAAGAGGTGTGAAAGATAAGGTAAAAACTAATTGGTAAAAGGCAAGCTATCTAGGTGGTTTGACAATGGAGGGTAAAAGAAATAAGCTATGAAAGTAAGCAAGAAATTAAAGTGCAAGAAAGGCAAACTAGGCGGATCCTAAGAGTGTTTGGATGACCTCATTTAAGGTTCCCAACAAAACACTCACTATCCTAAGGGAAAATTGCCTAAAATTATTACACACAAATGGAAGTAGGGTGACCTAGCGGAGGCTCCCAACTTACTTCCAATGAAAGGCCTTTTTGTTACAAAATTTGAAAGCAAAGCAAATTGCCAATTACAAAATTACAAAGAAAAAAAAAGTCCTCAATTGTGGTGGCTATTCTCTCTTTAGTGTTTCACTCAATTTGGAGTGCTTCTTAGTCCAATAGCTCTTAAGGTGGTTGGCCCCTTTCTTCTTGACTCAAATTCTTCAAGATATGACACCAATCCTCCTTTCCAATTCCCTATATGGCAACTCACAAGCAAGGAAACAAAGAGACAAGCAATAACCAAAGACCAAAAAAAAAAAATGAAATGAAAGCTAAACCAATAGAGTTTTAACAAGACAAATTTCCAAGGATTATTCAACAATTAAAGCAATGAAAAGCACAAAAAACCAAGCTAGGACTCAAAGAGAAACCTAGAATGGCTCTAGAGTAGAGTAGAAAAACTCTAAAAAAAAAGACTCAAGAAACCTCTAGTTTTGGCACTTGTTTTCACAATAATTTTCAATTGAAATTTCAGAACTAGGATTGGTATAAAATAGGCACCAATTATAGAACAAATTTTGAGCCAAAACAACAAGCACACTTTCCTTTCACTTTTCCTTTTTTTTCCTGGACACTGATTTTTCTGCCAACTTGTGAGATTTTTCTTATTTTTTCCTTTAATCCAAATCGCTTGGTTCTTTTCTTATAATTTTGGTCCAGATGTATAGAAAATTCAGTAAAAGTTTCAACTCAAAAAACGTAGTGACCAATTCCCAGTAATTTATACAAGTTCGTATGTTCAAGCTGCCAGCACCAGCGATTTCAGCCTAGAAATCAAGAGTAGTGTTTATGTTGTTTAAGGCTTGGATAGTTACAATTTGTGTTTTCTTATGCTCAATTATCTTGAATAACACAATTAAAGAGATCTTAAGACTTATTTTGATTCACAAATCCAGCCACAACTCAGCACCACAACTCAACTTCATCATAGGCATCATGTAGGAAACTTAGAAAGCAAAAAAAAAAAGTTCAAGAACAAGACTACTTCTAGGAATTGATTTAGAACATGTTATGGACTAAATAACATGCATGAATTAGACTCAAAATTCAAAAGATAGGCTAAGAATGACAATAATACATGAACAAATGTATCTAGAATTCAATCAATAAAATAAAATTCAACACAAACTTAGAACATAATGTGACAATTACTATGACTAAACATGACTCTAAGACAACATGGATTAAGTGATTTACACTTAGATTTTTGTGTTTTTTTTTTCTAATCAATATTTTGGAACAAAATTTAGATCTAAAGGTTCAGCACAAGAATATTATGAATGAAAATTGATAGAACCTAAAATCAACACAAAAACAAGATTCAAGAGTAGATCTACAAAATTTGAACCATAGAAATGCAAGAACAAGTGTAGATCTAAGATTTAATCGGTTTTTTTTTTTGAATCTACTCTAAAAAGCACCAAACCACAAGACAATGAAGGATATACATGGAGAATAAGATGAAGAAAAAGGAATTGAAGAGAATTCACCGAACAAAAAGATAGAGGAAGCAAAAAAACATCACCTAGATGAAGAAGCTCTGATACCACATGATGCAAGCTCCATTGGAGCTTGTAGGCCTAGGATCTTCTTCATCAATGGATTCCTTTGCTTCTTGGAAGATGAATGGCAGCGGAATGAAGAAAGGGAGAGAGAGAGGAGACGCCACTTCAAGGAGAAGATGAGTCTAGAAGAAGCTCACCACCATAGGAGGCCATGGATAAGAGCTTGGAGGAAGAAGGAGATGAATGAAGGGAGAGGGAGAGAAGAGCACGAAATTTTGTGCTCAAAAAGAGCTCTGAAATCTGAAGTTAATATTCAAATGATCAAAGTTGAAAAAAATGCACACACATGACCTCTATTTATAGCCTAAGTGTCACACAAAATTGGAGGAAAATTCAAATTTCACTTGAATTTGAAATTGAATTTGTGGAGCCAAAATTTGGAGCCTAAATTTCACTAATTATGATTAGTGAATTTTAGTTATGGTTCAGACCACTAATCCAAGATCAATTCCAAGATTCTCCACTAAGTGTGCTTAGGTGTCATGAGGCATGAAAAGCATGAAGGACATGCACAAAGTGTGACTATATGATGTGGCAATGGGGTGTAGTACGCAAATGCTCACCTCCCCCTCTAAAATTTAATTGGATTGGGCTTCTACCAATTCAATTAAATTTATTTCCAACCACACACATCAAATATCCACTTAGTGCATGTGAAATTACAAAACTACCCCTAATACAAAAACTAGTCTAGGTGCCCTAAAATACAAGGGCTGAAAAATCCTATATTTCTAGGGTACCCTACCTACATTATGGAGCCCTAAATACAAGGCCCAAAAATAATGAAACCTTAATCTAATATTTACAAAGATAAGTGGGCTCGTACTTAGCCCATGGGCCCGAAATCTACCCTAAGGCTCATAAGAACCCTAGGGCCTTCTCTTGCATCTCTGGCCCAATCTACTTGGAGTTTTCTATCCAATTCCCATGCGGGGTAGGATTGCATCAATTCCTCCCTCCATATCATCTCCTACGTTGTTTTCCTCGAAAGAACAACGTATCCGATGCAATTCTCTTTTCTCTTCTTGTTCCATTATCAACCCTAAGTTCATAGACTTAGCTTTGTTTGATGATGAAGTGTTTAATTGCCTTCAAGCATTTCAAAATTTTGTTTTAATTCAGTTTATCTCCATGAAACTTCCTTTATATCCTAAATTGGATAAAGCTTTTTATTCAAACTTGGAAATTCAAGAAGATTCCTTGATTTCTGAAGTTTATGGGATTAAGATGGTCATAAACCGGTCCCTTTTTTTTATCTCACTCAATTATCAAGTGACGGTGTACCATTTGAGGGTACACTTGATGATAAGTTGAAGTTTGATTTCTCTGTGTTTGATGCCCGCCGGAAGGTTTGCACCAACCAAGCGGATATGACCGGAAGGCTTCTTGCCGGTTCATTGGCATTCGAATGCCGTATTATGCACTACTTGATTGTGTGCATTCTACTCCCTAAATCTTCCAACCTTGCACAGGTGTCTAAGGAAGATTTGATAATCATGTGGGTTTTCTTAATCGTTCATCAAATCAACTGGGCCCATCTTGTGAGATATCGCATGCATAAGGCATTGCGATCAAATGCTCCTCTTCCATATCCTCATTTGATCACTTTGTTTCTACAACATTTTAATGTCCCTCTTGACTCTGAGCCCTTTGTCAACGTCAAGAGATCCTTCTCTATCGGTGCAAATGTAGTCTCTTCCTTCGGTTACCGCAAAGAGAGGGATGACTCTTGGGTAAAGAAGGATGCTCCAGTACAGGCCGCTGAAGACCGTTCTCCATCACCATATTCTTAGAGAGATGACTCTTCATCTCTTATGCACAACATTCTTGAAAGGTTTGATGGACTTCAAACCTATGTTGGTGAGAGGTTTGATGCTTTGGAACAACAAGTGGACATGCGATTTGACAAAATGGACTCAAGGATTGCAAAGGTTGAAGAAGATGTCACCATCATTCGTGATTGCCTTGATTTACCTCCACCACCATCAGTTTAGACATTATTATTATTAGTATTTTGATTTCTAGCCGTGTATTTGGCTATATTATTATGACATTTGAACACTTAGTATTTCTCTTAATATTTGCTTAGTATGACTGAATATTTATGGGTTGTGATATATGACTATGTGGTTTGCATTTCAATATGATTTTATTCATGTTTTGCTTTATGTATGTATGTTTTAGAATCTTTTATGTTTGTTTTACAAATTATGCTTTGTGTATGATTAAATTTTTCATGTTTTACGCACTTTGGCCTTTTTGATGTTGCCAAAGGGGGAGAGAAAAATGGGTATTTTAGAAATCAAGATATTATATTTTCAAAGCTTTAAAATTAAGCATAAATTCAAAAAGAAAGGGGGAGAAAGAGATGAGTGAATGGTAGAACAAAACTTGTATGTATTCTCTTGATTTCAGGATTGTCATAATCAAAAAGGGGGAGATTGTGGAAGCAATGCTTTCCAGGATTATTTTGATGATGCCAAAGAATCAAGAATTAAGCAAGTCCCAAAGAATCAGGAGTCAAAAAGCTTCAAGAATCAAGTTTCAAAGAATCAAGATTCAAGAATAATCAAGTTTCAAGATTTAATCAAATTTCAAGAATCAAGATTCAAGAATAATCAAGATCAAGATTCAAGAATCAAGAGAAGACTCAATCAAGATAAGTACTAAAAAAGTTTTTCAAAACATTGAGTAGCACAAGAATTTTTCACAAAATCATTTACCAAAGAGTTTTACTCTCTGGTAATCGATTACCTGAAGGTAGTAATCGATTACCAGTAGCCAGCATTGTTTTCAAAACTGATTTACAAAGCTGTAATCGATTACCATAATCATGTAATCAATTACCAATGTTTTAAAACGTTAGATTTCAAATTTCAAGAGTCATAACTAGTGATAAAATATTTTTTAAATCATTTTAAACTTGTGTAATCGATTACACAATACTTGTAATCGATTATCAAAGTTTCTAAACATTTTGATTTTCAAAATTTAAAATGAAGAGTCACATCTATTGATGTGTAATCAATTACACCTTGATGGTAATCGATTACCAGTGACTGATTTCGAAAAATAAATTTTCAAAAGTCACAATTCTTAAACTGACTTGTTTCTGAAGATTTTTTCAAAAGTCACAACTTTTTAAGTGACTAGTTTTCAAAAGAGTCACAATTTTTAAAAGGTGACTAGCTTTAAAGAAATTGCCAAGAGTCACAAACTTTAACTTGAGTCACCAAATGATTATAAATATGTGACCATGGCATGAATTTTATAACAAGTTTACATAGAAATTTCTGATTCATTTCTCAACTTCTTTCTAAGAGTTTTTGTTCAATACTTTCTCTTCCAAGAAAAGTTCATTGTTCAAAAACTTGTGCTACTCTTTTTTTTCATTCTATTCTCCCTTTGCCAAAAGAATAGAAGGACTAACCGCCTGAATTCTTTTGTGTCTCCCTTCTCTCTTTCCAAAAGATTCAAAGGACTAACCGCCTGAGAATTCTTTTGATTCTTCCCTTCCCCTTTAACAAAAGATTTCAAAGGACTAACCGCCTGAGATATCTTTTGTTTCCCCTTACAAAGATTCGAAGGACTAACCGCCTGAGAATCCTTTGTCTTAACACATTGGAGGATACATCCTTTGTGGTACAAGTAGAGGGTACATCTACTTGGGTTGTTGTACTGAGAACAAGAGAGGGTACATCTCTTGTGGATCCGTTCAAGTGGAGGTACATCCACTTGGTTGTTCAAAGAGAACAAGGGAGGGGTACATCCCTTGTGGATCTTTGGCTTGTACAGGATTTTACAAGGTTGAAAGAAATCTCAAGAACCGTTGGTTGCTTGAGGACTGGATGTAGGCACGGGTTGTTGTCGAACCAGTATAAAATTCTTGTGTTTGTCTTCTTCTTCCTTACACTCTTTAATATCCACTGTGTACTTTTAATTGCCGTGGTTAAGTTATTGTTTCTGTTCTTTACTTTCTTAACTTAGTAGTAAAATCCTAGTTGAATCTAGTAACATTAAGAAGGATAAGTTTTTAATTAGTCAAGTCACATCAATAATTAATTCAACCCCCATTTCTTAATTATTTCGAGGCCACTTGATCCAACAAAGATGAGGTTACTACTTCACCTTCCTCTAGTGAAAGTAAAGAAGCAAAATGGGAAGAATCTAGTGAAGAAATCTACCTCATGAAGAAGAGGACCTTTTAATGGTCAGAAGGCTTCTAGGAGGCCAATCTTGTGACTTCACCCAATCTCAAAGAGAGAATATTTTTCACACAAGGTGTAAAAAGTTTATAACACATGTTCTCTCATTGTAGATAGTGGTTCATGTTGCAATTGTTGCAGCACAATATTAGTCTCTAAGTTTAGCCTTGCTACCACTCCATATCCAAAGCCTTACAAACTTCAATGGCTCAATGAGCAAGGGGAGATGATAGTCAATCAAAAAGTTAAAGTGCCCTTCTCCATTGGAACATATAAGGATGAAGTGATTTATGATGTAGTTCCTATGAAGGCAGGACACCTTCTCTTAGGTAGGCCATGGCAATATGATAGGAAAATCATCTATAATGGCCTAACTAATGAGATAACCCTTACCCACCTTGGAACAAATTTTATGTTGCATCCTCAAACACCTTCACGGGTGGCCAAATATCAACTAACTATGAAAGATAAGAGGGGTTTTCATGGATGGCCAAAGTTTGTGTCCCATATTTTTCTATACTTGTAACACCACTCACTGAGTTGGTGAGTGATTGAGGCCGTACCCGAATCAAATAAATATTAAAATGTAGTAACTAGGAAGTGATCCTAGGTTGTTTCCCAACGAGCAATGATACACCAAATGTTCATAACAGATAGTAGGAAATAGGAACAAATTGGGCGGGGGGGGGGGGGGGGGGGGTTGTTTGCTTTTGTAAATTAAACAACGAGTAAAATTGAATTAGAAATTATCATAATTAAAATACGTTGCTTCCCCTTGATTCACAAGCAAGTCTCTTATCCTAGGTTGCGAGAATTTATCCTTTATCAGTTCAACCACTTAATCCGTCCCTAAATTAAATTACTAAGCGAAATTTAACATAAAACATTCATTATGTGATTAAGCATCACACACACCTATTACTCATAAACAATCATTAAGCATGAACGTAAATTAAGCGCAGAAACAATTAATCAAGCACTAAGCATGCATGAATTAATAGCAACAAATTCAGAGTAATTAGTGAAGAGGAAAAACTTAATAGAATTTAACAGTAATAATAGAACCTCAAAGAGAACTGTGTTTGATCCTCAAGAGAAAACAACGCTGCGGACTTAGCCTTCCATTAATCAAATAGATAACAAAATTTTATTGATAAAACTAAAAGTCCGAACTGGAATTGTAAAAAACGAAAATAAAAGAGAAAGAGAAGAGAGACTAAAACTAAAAATGAAAAATAGAAGAGAGAGAGAGGAGAGAGATAGAGCCTAAACTAGAACTTTGGTGCTGTTATATAGTTTTCCAGCCCCAAAGCTTACAAATTTGTTTTAAATCCAAGCCCATAAATAAAATAAAATCAAATCTAGATAAGATAAAATAAGATCTAGATGAAATAATATCTAGATGAGATCAAATCTAAATAATATCTAGATAAGATAAGATAAGATAAGATCTAATTTTGTAGAATAAAATAGTCTGCCCTCTTCAAGTCCATGCCCAATTTTGGATTCAAGCCCAATGCTTCATTAATTCCTGAAATTAGATTTAAAACATCAAATTAGCTGAATGGGCCTAGATAATAAAACTGCCTAATTAATTTGACAATTAAGACTAATCAGTACTTAAAATGGTGCAAAAAGGGTTAAGAAATAGGAGAAAATAATGACACATCAGTGAGGAACCATGTTCCCTCATGGGAAGATGCCCAGGAAAGGGGTTTTCAGATCTTACCCTACTCTAACATACCAAACACCACTAATATATATGTTTTTATTCTTTTTAGAGGTGTTGAGGGAAGAAGCCCAGAGAATCAAGAACCTCTGGATTTGAGGTCAAATCCTTTTCAAGGGGGAGATAATGATGTGTAGAAGCAAAGCTTCCAAGATTATTTTGATGATGCCAAAGATTTTTCAAACAAGATTAAAGAAATCAAGAAGATTCAAGTGAAGATTCAAGAGAAGACTCAAGATATGCAAGAACCTCAAGAAAAGCATCAAGATAAGTATAAAAGAATTTTTCAAAGAAAAGATTGAATAACACAATTTTTCCAAAAGAATTTTTCAAAGAAAAATCTTTTACCAGAGTTTTTACTCTCTGGTAATCGATTACCATAAGGTAGTAATCGATTTCCAGAAGCCCAAAACAGTTTTATAATTGTTTTACAAAGTAGTAATCGATTACCATGGACATGTAATCGATTACCAATGTTTTTGAACGTTGAATTTCAAATCTCAAGAGTCACAACTTGTGACAAAATATTTTCAAAATAGTGTAATCGATTACCAATGGTTTTTGAACGTTGGATTTCAAACCTCAACATGAAGAGTCACAACTTTTGATAAAATAAACTGTGTAATCGATTAACACCATTATGGTAATTGATTACCAGTGATTGGTCATGAAAAATTGCCAAAAGTCACAACTTTTAAAGTGACTGGTTTTGAAAAATTGCTAAGAGTCACAACTTTTAAAGTGACTGGTTTTTGAAGAAATTTCCAAGAGTCACAACTTTTTTAAAGTGACTGGTTTTGAAGAAATTGCCAAAAGTCACAACTTTTAACATGGTTTCTTCATGAGCCATCAAATGACTATAAATATGTGACCATGACACGAATTTCAAAATGCTTATTCTTAACATCTTTCTAAGAGTTTTTGTTCAACACTTGCTTTGTCAAGAAAAGTTCATTGGGCAAAAACTTATGCTATTCTATTTTTCTTCCTCTCCTCCATTCTTGCAAGAAGTGGGAATAACTTCCTGGATGTAATCATTGAACACAAAGGAGGGAAGTCCTTACAAGGATAGTGGAAATCTCAAGCGGGTTGCTTGGGGATTGGACGTAGGCACGGGTTGTGGTCGAACCAGTATAAATCCGATTTTTCATTCTCTCTTTCCTTAATCTCTTTTACTTTTTGTTGTGTTCATATTTCTTTTAAGTTTACTTCCCCTTATTTGTTATTCGAGTAACTTACAATTAAAGAAATAATTGAATCTAGGGAATATCTAAGAAAGGGAAATTTTCAATTAGGAATAGTCAACAAAATCTTAATTCAACCCCCCCTTCTTAAAATTTCTGAGGCCACTTGTCCAACATGATCCAATCCTACCCCTCAAGGGCATTGGATAGCAGTCTCCAGGAAGATCGGGCCAGAGATGCAAGAGAAGACCCTAGGGTTCCCATGAGTCTTATGGTAGATTTTGGGCCCATAGGCTAAGTATGAGCCAACTAATCTTTTAGCATATTACATTAAGGTTTCATTATTTTTGGGCCTTGTATTTAGGGCTCCATAGTGTAGGAAGGGTACCTTAGTAATGTATGATTTTTCAACCCTTTTATTTTAGGGCACCTAGACTAGTTTTTGTATTAGGAGTATTTTTTTAATTTCACATGCATTAAGTGCACTATTTGATATGAGTGTTAGGAGATAAATTTAATTGAATTTGGAGAAGCTTAATCTAATTAAATTTTGGACCATCTTAATGGGGAGGTGAGCATTTGCTTGCTATACCCCATTGCCACATCATATAGTCACACTTTGTGCATGTCCTTCATGCTTTACATGCTTCATGACACCTAAGCACACTTAGGGGAGAATCTTGGACTTGATCTTGGATTAGTGGGCTGAAACTTAGCTAAAAATTAACTAATCATATTAAGTGAAATTTTGGCTCCAAATTTGGCTCCACCAATTCAAATTCAAGTGAAATTTGAATAGAAATTCAAATTTCCCTCCAATTTTGTGTGACACTTGTGCTATAAATAGAGGCCTTGTGTGTGCATTTTTTCAACTTTGATCATTTGAGAATTACACTTCAAAGTTCAGACCTCATTTGAGGCATAAAATTTCGTGCTCCTTCTCCTTCCACTCATCTTCTCCTACCTTCAAGCTCTTATCCATGGTTTCATATGGTCGTGAGCTTGTTCTTGAGTCATCTTCTCCTTGAAGTGGTGTCTCCAATCATCTTTCTTCCTTCTCCATTCTGCTGCCATTGATCTTCAAGAAGCAAAGGACTCCATTAATGAAGAAGATCCAAGGCCTACAAGCTCCACATGGAGCTACATCAGTCACTATCTCCATATGAGCAACTGCTACTTCACACTAACTCCTAACAAACCTTGCATTTTTTTTTGGAATATACTTTCCAAATACTTTGTTTCCTAAGACTTCTCTTGATGCCCATACTTTGAATAATCAACACTATTGGCTTGTTTATGTATCAATTAGTTTTCGTTGGCTAATTTTATACTTAATATATTCCATATACCTTAACATGGTTAACCTCCCCTTCCTAAAAAAATAAAAATAGAAATAACCAAAGTAAACAGCCAAAAGAAAGAGGAAATCCAAACTTATACTGAATAGAAACATTAAATTTTTATGCTCTTTCTTCATGGTAACATTTATTTGAATGGAGTATGACCTCACATGCATACAAAGTTCTAGCTTGAGATTGCTCACCCTTTCCAAGCAAAAAAACATGTTTTGAGATTGAATTCTTGACATTAGGCAGGAAAGTGAAGAACATGTTCTATTATAGGTTTTCTTTTTTCTAATTTATCATTTGGTATTTGTTGTATATTATGTATTTGGTGCTAATATAGATTTAACTTCAATTTTGATCCAATTATGACTTCTTTTGGCCTTCCATTGCAATTCATGTTTTTTTTTCCACTTTAAAATGTGTGGATGACATAGAGAATGCACATCTGTGGACAAGAAGTTCCCATTGAGACATACTTCTTGCTTATTGAAGTACATAATGGATTTACTATATATTATTGAAGGAAAATGTGAATTTAAAGAAGTATAAGGAGAAGTCGCTCAAAGAGACAACACTTTTGATGCAATTGAGAAGGAATAACTTCTTTTAGAATCTAACAAGCAAGATGCAATTATATTGTCATGCACCAGTTAAGAAGTCCATCGATAGACTGAGATCTACCTTGTCATTAATGTCAAAGTCAATTCAATTGCAAAAACTAGTGTATTTTCTTATGATATTGGTGATGAGCTAAAGAAAAAAAGACAGATGGATAGAAATGGAAAGTGAGTGGATTTTTCTTACAAATCGATGAACTAAGTTGATCTCGAGTCTAACACCCAACGAGTGGAGAGGGTTGATACATTAGGTGATATACTTATTTCACGATAATATTGATATTAACCTAATTGACACTTTTTTTATTTGGTTAAACAGAGGTCTATACTAAGTATGTAGCAAGAGGTTGCAATTGATGTTGCATCCAAAGGTTTGGATTTTCCTACTATTTAGCATGTCATTTGTGACACCCTCTACCCCGGCATACATATAAATAAGAAAAACATATAAAAATATGGAATTTAATTAAATCAATTTTATTCAAATCACGTAAATAAATCCTTGTGTGTAAAAGGATCACATTCACTTCATTGTTACCAAATAAAACTTATTAGAAATATCTCTGGCTCAAAGCAAGGTTGTCCAAGTTTACAAAAGGAAACAAGTTAAGTAGCGGAATAAAATAACATGTTCAAAACATCATGCAATTGAAATAGAAACCCATGCCCCAATGTCACATCCTATCAAAACATTGTGTCCTGTGTCCTCTAGTGTGAGGTTCTTTAAAATCATCCACTTAGTCATCTGCTCCCATGAATACAAGGTTTGAGATCATCACAGGATTCAAACATAAACAACACATAGGGAGTGAGTTATCACATTTCTAAATAAAATACGGACAAACAAATACATAAGCAAAATACATTATAGAAATATTGATCACATAGCTCAACTTAATACAATCCATGTCACTTCACCACTTTATCCTTAAAAATTCATTTTTCAATCATCAATCATATTACACATGAATCACACACTCGACTCAAGATGTAACAACACTCACCAATCTCAAATAAACAATTCACAGGCGTTACGCAACAATTTTACCAAGACCCAAGCCTATATGCAATGTAGTACCATGTCAGTGAAAAACAACACTAGGACGCTTAGGAGTACATAACAAGACACACCACACAATGGGTATGTCAGGTCACTCACTAAGTAAAATCATAAGGTGACCAGTCAAGTCACTATGTTTTGCAAGATTGCTCCAATCATATGGGATCAACATAGACTTAAAGGAGCACTCAAACCTAGTGTATTTACCCCCAATGCCTAGACTACGAAGAATCTATTAGGGTATCACCTTTCTGATTCAGGTCCAACCCCTAAAACAACAAACATGTTTAACACGTTGCGCTATAATTTAACACTTCAGGTTCCTAACTTGAAACCCTACACTTTCCTTTTAACAACTCACGCATAAACACTTTTCTCAAGGTAAAGATTAGTCGGATTATTGTATAATTCACAACTAACACACACAAGTAATATCACATCAAGTATTAACCACACACTTATTTACAACTATATCCCACATCCATAATTTAACATCCCACAATGTCACAATCCAGCATCACATGTTCACGTGTATCCCACAGATTAACACATGCTCAACTTGCCACTTATACTCAATCTCAATCACAATTTCATAATCCCAAAATGACATGTCACTAAGCCTCATGTTTATTTATACATCTTCATAACATTCGTAACAATATTCATAAGTTACAATATACATATGTACATCAAATCTAACCATAATATTCTCAAACTCCAACACTTGAATAATTTTCGGAATCATACTATAGCAACACTACAATATTATTTACATCAAATATTAATGTATATAGATATATAGCTAAAGCTATATATATAAAACTAGCACACATCAATACTGGATCATGAATTTCAAAGTAAGCTTTCAATGCACCAATTCCAAATAATTATATGAACACTTTATCATATATATATATATATATATATATATATATATATATAGGCACACATGTAACTAACATGAAATAAGGCATAAGAGCAAACAATTCAAGTATATAAAAAGTAGAAAGTAAATCCACTTAACTCAATTATATAAAAAAAATTATCATAAGTAAATATTTATATAATAACTAAAGTGCCATTGAAAATATCTTTCCAAACTAGCATGCATAATATGATATTATTAGCATGAGTTAATCTCAAATATTTTTAAAACATACATGCACACACACACATATACATATATATGTATATATAAATGTAAAAATAAGTACACATAAATTCATATATATTATCTAAGAATACACTGCATAATCTACTGGGAATCTTCAATCAATTTCAATTATAATATTAGTTTTAAACTATAAAAAAAACCCTAAAAGGCAAGAAAATGAGAAAATACAAAATCAATATCTCACTCCCTCTTACTGTAAATCCCTCCTTACTTAATTTCATCAATTTACGCTAATTAGAAAAAAAAAACCCAATTTCTAGGGTTCACACTCAATACAAGAACATATCAATTTCATAATAATTTGCATCGGGACATCAATTGATCCGTCAAACAGAGCAATCTCGTAATTATAATCGTAAAGGAAGAAGTACAATAAACATCTTAAAATAAACTCCAATTTAATCCTCTAATGATCCTTGCACATGTTCAATATAACCCTAATTACGATAAATTCATCCCTTACATCTAAACAGGTTCATGTGTGTAGTCCAGCAACAATAGAAACGTCTCTAGCGATTTCCTAAGATTCCTCAAGCTTTTTTTCTAGTTGGTCTGTTAGGGTTTCTAAGCGTTAGAGAGAAGGAAAAGTGATTGGAGTCTCAATTTCCCTCTCTTCGTGCAAGGTGTATTTATCTTTCTACAGACATTATTTTACAAATCTCAATGGTGAGAATGTGAAAAAATGAGTTCCAAAGGGGTGTACAAATTTAAAGATGATCCAACGGTTAACAAGTCTGAGATCTTAGTTTTACTAGGACAAATTTGAGTGTATGCAGGAAAAAGAGATGATTTTGGGAAAGGAATAAGAAAAAATGAATTTTAGAGGAAGATAGAGGGTAAAGACGTATCCTAAATATAAAACCTAACCTAATATGTATCTATATATAGCTAGGTACTCTCAGCATATTATTTACCCTATTTTTCTTTATTTTATAAAAAAGAAACTCTATCTTATTATTTATCAAATGAATAAATAAAACATCTTTTGTTTTTTATTTTCTAAAAACACATTTATTTTATTTACCTTAAAAATATTATTTTAATTAATAAAACTATTTCTCCTTATTTATTTAATTATAAAAATCTCATTATTTTTCTAAAACACTATTTATTTTTAAATAAAAATCATTTTTAATTTATTTTAAAAAAAGGGATATTACATCATTAACAATCACATGCCTGCTGAGATTGAAAATTATGTCCATCGGATTGGTTAAACTGGCAGATGTGGAAAGGAAGATACAGCAACAACATTTGTAAACAACAATCAAAGTGAGACAACAGTGATTGATTTGAAACACCTCTTGCTGAAGGAAAACAAAGGATCCTGGTGGGTTTGGTCATCGCATCTGGGATTGTTCCAAATTTGAACGTCAGCAGAGCATGGTCACTGCAAATAATAGAAAGAATTACTTTGGCTTTGGAGGTTATTGAGGGGAAATTTGAAAAGCACAGCAGGACCATTCATTTAAATGGAAAACTTGAGCCAGTACTAACTTCTTTGCATTGATTTACAAATTTTTTTTATTTTAGTTTTACTCTTTCCACCACTTGTGATAGACCAAGAACACAGGCAGTTGCTTTGCTTCTATAGGACATTCCTCTTAGCTCTGTTCCTTGCTAGAAGATCTAAGATCACATCTCTGCTAATTGCCTAAAATCTATGCTGGTTTGCCTTTTCCAGAAAGTTAACACACCATTTATGGTCTATTCATGTCATGATAATGTTTTCAAATTTAAATAGTATAAAGCAATAATGATGGCAGTATATGGTTTGTTCATTTTTATACTTTTATTGTTCAAGTTATATTGCAAATAGTGATTCTTTCTCCCAAAGTCCCAATGAATATTATATTAAGAATCCAATGAAGATTGATTGCTGAGATTCTTGGTGTCAATTTTAGGAGAGTTTTCCATGTATATTGTAGCGTGGTTACTAAGGTGTGGAACTGTGGATGAAGACTATAATTCCTAATTGATTGTCATCTATAACATAACAATTCTAAGGGAACTTTGGGGAAAAAAAATCTCTATTTTATAGTTTGAAAAAATATTTTAAGTTAAATTAGAAAATTTGTTCATAAAAATAATAAGTATAATTTTTATTTACCACCATTATAAAGAAATTGAAGATTTATATGTCTATTTACCCATTATTTTTAATATAAAAGAAAATTTGTATTTTCTATTTTCAGTTCATGATTACTATTTTACTTTTAAATTAATTGATGAGTAAATTAAAAAATAAGTATAATTACTACTAACATAAATGTAAAATATATAGTTAAAAACTAATAAATTGTTGGTCTGAATGATGCTGAATTTGGTATTCTTAAGTATAGTTATTAAGGATATAAATAAAAAAATATAGTTACAAAAATTATGTATTTTTTGTTTTTATAAAATTGTAGTTTTACTTAACAATTAAAATTGTACTTATCAATTGAAATTTATATTTTCTATTTTCAGTTCATGATTACAATGCTTACTTTGAATTTAATTGATAAGTAAGTTTAAAAAATAAGTACAATGATTACAAACATAAATGAAAAAAATATAGTTATAAAATTTATGCATTTTCTGTTTTAAATAAAATTTTAATTTATTTAATGAATATGTAGAATGTGTTGGTTTGAGATTATTCTTTGACAAAAAAAGTATTATCTATTTATAGTTTACAAAATGTATTTTAAGTTAAATTAAATGATTTGCTGATAAAATTAATAAGTATAATTTTTATTTTCAATCATTTATTTAGAAATTGAAGATTTATCTGTTTATCTACACATTATTTTTATTTTAATAGAAAATCTATATTTTCTATTTCCAGTTCTTGATTATTATGTTTATTTTTTTATTTTAGTTGATACGTAAATTTAAAAAGAAGAATACAGTTATAACAAACATAAATTAAAAATATAAAGTTAAAAAAATATGCATTTTTTCTTTTTAAAATTATGGTTCTATTTAATAAATATTTTTAAATTTCATTTAATTGATATCTAAGTTTAAAAAATAAGCACGATCGTTATAGGTATAAATGAAAAAAACCATATAGTTAAATATGCATATGTTGATTTGAGATGATTCTTTGCCAAAAAAAAACTTTCTATTTTTAATTTACATGTGTTTCAAGTTAAATTAAATGAAAAAACTTATTTTTTTATTAAAATTATAGTTCTATTTAATAAATATATATGCGTTGATTTGAAATGATTCTATGGCAAAAAAAATTAAATATTCTCTATTTAAAGTTTATAAAATGTATTTTAAGATTCAGTCCAGAATAAGAAAGTTCATGCTAAGGAAATTTAATGGGTTGTGTAAAAGAGGGAGACACATGTATATAATGAGCTTCTTCAAAGTAATTGACAATGGTGGCATCCCCAAACATGTGTACTTACCAACATTAGTATTTTTTCATGAACAATTGTATGTTATAATTGAAGAGTCAAAAGTATGTCTGAATGTTAATATGTGATGAACATAACAAAAAGTTGTCCAGTACCAAAAATATCATATATAAGAAAGTATTTGACAAAATATAATGTATTTAATTTAATATATGTAATCATGTAGTTTGCATAAAAAGTTCTCATGTAAAAAAATTATATATATATATATATATATATATATATATATATATTGATTTATTTGTCTTTTAATTTATAAAATAGAGAAAGTATCCCGGCAACGCTCGGTATGGACACTAGTTTTTGACATTTATTTTGAATCTATGATACTTGTATCCAAATTATTTAAAATTATTCAATTTCGTGTTATATTTTTAAAATGTTTAATTTGGTCTCCAAATTTAATTATAAGAGGTTCAATTTTGTTCTCAAATTTTTTCAAATGAATCAATTTGATCCCTAAATTATTTTAATTGGTTCAATTTGATCCTCAAATTCTTAAAATTTTGGAGATCAAATTGATTTAATTTTAAGAACTTAAGGATCAAATTGAATCTTTTAAAAATTTAAAAATCGAATTAAACTAATTAAAATATTTTGAGACCTAATTGATAATTATGACTTAATATTTTAAAATTATCTATCCAAATACATGGTAAGAGAAATGCATTTGAGACTATAAAGTTGAATGGAAACCAATTGGAGGGACTATTTCTAGTAGGGGTGTGCAAAAATTGGTTCGGACGGTAACCAATCCTAAGTTGAATTGATTTTTTTTCGAACTAGTTCAAGAAAAAATGAGTGCATTATTTTATAAAACCAATTCGGTTAGCCGAATTATTTCTACAAAACCAATTCAATTAACCGAACAAGTTTTTATTTAAATATTTTTTTATTTCAAAAAAATAGTTCAAAAACTGGTTAGAAAACTAGTTTTGCTCTTAGAATAAGTTTAAAACTAATTAAAAACTAGTTCAGTTCATAACCAGTTTTTTAAAACCAGTTCGGTACTGAAGAAGTTTTTAAATTAGTTTGACTATTTGGATATAAAACCGAACCAGTTAAAATAATTTGAAACCAATTCAATTCAATTTTTTTTATCAAACTAAATTTAGCACACCCCTACTTGCAAGAGTCTTTAGTTTGCTGCACAACACTCGAAGTTTTGGACCATGGAAACAATAACATAGAGGATACATTTCCCCGATGACAAGAAACACTACAAGAGTTACAGGTACTCAATTACAATGAAATAAATTTCGTGGTGTCATCACGTGTTTCGGTACCACTACCAAGCATCCATTTCCAAGGTTGTGAATTTTTTATGTTCTCCAATAACACAATTTTAGTGGGGCCTTACCAGTATGATGCATCGAGAACTTTCATACAATGGAATCATCGATATCATTCCACAATCTTTGAGTAAATTGGAATGGTTGAACCTCTCAAGGAACCAGTTGAGTTGATGGGGGAGATTCCCATGGCTTTGACAAATATGAATTTTCTATCTTTCTTGAACCTTTCACAAAACCAGTTTGAGGAAATCATACCTACATGTGGACAGTTTGATACATTTGGAAATTATTCATATAGAGGAAATCCAAAGCTCCACGGGATCCCTTTAAGAAAACTATGCAATAGTAGTGGGATATGCATGTAGGGTGCTATTTGGAATGCTCTTGGGCTGCAACGTATTCTTGACTGGGAAACCCCAATGGCTTACGAGACTTGTTGAAGGTGTTCTTCATGTAAGAGTGAAAAGAACAAACAACAGAATCCATGCAAATCACGGAGGAAGGAATTAGATTAATATGGTTCTTTTTTTATATGTGTGTTTTATTGGAATATCTTTAATCTTTATTCTTTATGCGGAAGCTAAAAATTCATAGGTCTATAATTTAGGACAATTAAACAAAAGTCCTAGGATCTACAACATGTTTGATTATTAACGATTAGATGAAATACCTAGATTTGTAGTTGGTTCTTGATCTAAGCGTTTTTTGATATTTGTTGTAAGATCTTTGTGGCTATCCATCACAATCATGAACAATGGCATTATGGTTCTTCCTTAATCGGAACCTCTTTATTGCTCAATATGACCTTTGTAACTCTTCATATGGGGAGAAGAGAAACTATTTGTAAAGGCTCGGTATATTGGAAACCATAACCTTCTTATAACATGCTAACCTAATATGATTCTCATTATCCCCTAATGGACCAATATTGAAATATGCTCATTTAAGTCAATATCATCTTATTTAATTGTCCAACAAACTAACTTAATTTGATCACATAAAATAAAACTCACTAATGATAAATAACTAATATAATTGTCTTATAATATTAGCCCACATTAATTATTAGAATAGAAACTTCCAACAATCTTCCACTTGGGTTATATATTGTAACAATTATATAAAAAAATCCTTAGGCGCGCATCCATACGCTATTTACCTTTAGACTTTCACCTTAACAACCCAGTTCATCTCATGTATCAATAATGGAATCACTACAGCTTTCATTACTACAACAAATGTGACTAGACCTCAATGACCACCACATCAATACACTCAATGACATAGGTCAATATGGATAAGCAACATGGAAATTACATGCAATGTGATCTCAGTCATGCATATTTCCAATTGGTCCAACTTAAGTCTTTAGCGAGATCAATCTTAAGTCCTTAAGTACAATTAAAATATTGCACTTATAAACTGTAATATTTATTTATGCAGAAAATCGAATACATGAAATCTGGATCCAAACATAGAACATAAAGACTTCCACTAAACCAAGGCAACAACTAAAACAACACCATAAGTGTCAACCATTAATTAGTAGGTCATCTAGCAAATTATCTTTTCCTATATGTTCTACAAATATCTTTATTTTTCTTAATTCTTTATTTAACAACCATAAACTTTGTGTCAATAACCTCTAACCTGGTGGAACCCTTGTTGTTGTTGGAGTATAAAACTACTGAGTTATTATCACAAAAAATACTTAATGGTCTCTTAATGTTTGTAACAACAGGCAAGCCAATGACAAACTTTTGCAGTTATATCATATGGTTTGATGCCTCAAAACAAGATATTAACTCCATCATCATGTTTAAAAATGTATCCTAATGTGGAGTCTCTTCTATTTAGGCATCCCATAGAATTAGAGTCAGAATACTTTATGCTCTCTAAACTTCTAGACTTTTGATATGTAAGCATGTAGTTTCTTGTTCTCTTCAAATAGCGCATTAAGCACTTTACTACTTTCTAGTGACGCATACCATGATTACTCACATATCTCCCTAGGACTCCACTAAGAAAAATCTATTTAGGATGGAAACAAACTTAAGCATACATAAGACTCCCCACAGCTAAAGCACGAGGAATTATTTGCATCTATTCTTTTTCAAGATTACTAGTGGGGTACTGTTTGAGACTAACTTGTCTCCTTTACCAACATGTGTATCTTCTAGTTTATTATTTTCATGTTGAATATATCCAAAACTATATTATGATTAGAAATTTGTCATCAACATATATACCAAAAGGACAATTTTACTCCTACTGAAATTTTGATATATGCAATCATCAACCAAAATTGCCTCAAAACCATAAGAGGTAATAACTTGATGGAATTTGTAATACCATTGAGGGGAAGCCTATTTAAAGTCATAGATGATTTCTTTTAGATTGCGCACCATAAACTTTCAATCACCTTAACAAAGTTTTCTAGTTGCACCATATTGTTTTATCAATGTTATCATTTAGGAACATAGTCTTTACATCCATCTAATGCAACTCTAAATCAAAATGAGTCATCAGTGTCATTATAGTTTTAAGAGAATCTTTTTAAGAAATCGGGGAAAAGTTTCTCTATAATCATTTCCTTCTTTTTAAGTAAAGTCTTTGGCAACAAGACAAGTTTTATATATCTCAACATTGCCCTTTGAATCCCTTCAAATTATAGATATTTGTTTACAACTTATGGGGTTCGCACCTTCAGGTAATTTGACGATATTCCAAAAGTCATTGTTAACCATTGATTTTATCACATAATTAATAGCAATAATCCATTTTTCAAGGGTTAGAACAACGTATGACTTGACTAAATTTGATTAGATCTTTCTTAATCAACTTAATGTCATATTCATGTTCTTAAAGAGATGCACCATAATAATCCAAAGTTGCATTTCTCCATTTTCTAGTGGATCTTCTAAATGACACTTCTTGAGGCGGTTGAGTTTGAGCTATAGGTGGTGCTTGAGGAGGAATCTCAGTGTTGTCTTGTCCTTGAATGATGTCAAGAATAACATCATTATTAATTACTAGATATGTTTCTTGAACAATGGTAAGTACAAAGACTTATCCATTTGTCAATAACAAGTTATTCTTTAAGGACAACACTTATGTTTCCTTTCCCTCCAAATTCAACTTCTTCAAGGAATTTTGAATTTTCATCTCAAAGAATAATCTTATAGTGGTATTGTAAAACTTACACTCACAAGAGTGCTCAATCTAACCAACAAAATAGTAAATATATCGTTAAGTCTAGTTTACCTTAATGCGGCCTATAAGGTCTTGCTTCAGCTAGACATTCCCAAATGTGCATGTGCCTAATGATAGGTTTATTCGTAGTCCATAGCTCATGGGGGGGGTGGGTGTTAGCGACTACTTTAATTAGTACTTTATTGAGGATATAAAATGCAATCTTTAATGTTTTTCCCCAAAGTGACTCTAGTAAAGAAAAATCATACTTCTTACCATATCCTTAAGAGTCCAATTTTGTCATTCTGCAACTTTGTTCATGCTAGGTTTGTCCAACATTGTATATTGCAAAACAATTTCACACTTATTGAAGAAAGAGAAAAAATGTGAAAAGTTCTAGACGTTACTCACCTTGTGTGTCATATCTACCGTAGTATTTACCACCACAGTCAAATTTGACAGTCTTAATTTTCTTTCCTAATTGGAGTTCAACTTCAACTTTGAAAGACTTGAAAACATCTAGAGACCAAGACTTTTGATCAATTAAAGAAAGAGTAATCATCTATAAACATGATAAAATATATTTGTCTATTCCATGAATCCCTAGGGAAAAGCCCACAAATATTTGTATGAAATAGTTCTAAGACATCCTTAGCTCTATTGGCACCTAAATTCCTTTTGTTTGTTTGTTTGTTTGTTTTCCCGTAATACACTCAATACAAACTTAAAAATCTGACAAATCTAAGGGTCCAAGAATTTCCTCTAGCACAAGCTTTTGAGTTCTCTATATAGAGATGTGGCCTAAGCGTCTATGCCATAAAGTGACGGAATTCTCATTTAATTTATGTTTTGTATCGTGTGAATCCTTCACAACATTTAATTATAGGAATACTCAATATCCATTAAAGACCCATAACCAACATCATTTGAATCACAAGAGATATTAACTTTATTATTTCCAAATGAACAAAAATAACTAAATTTGTCCAAAATAGAAATAAAAATTGAATTCCATCTAATAGACGGTGCAACATATGTCTCAACCAAATCCAAATAATAAGTCTTTAAAAACAACTTAAAGGTTCGTATAACTTCAACTACAATTTTATTTTCATTGCCCCATATAGATGATTCGTTCAGCATCACTTGGCAACTGACTCCACAAGTAACCTTGCAAAAACATACTTATGTGAGTAATAGCACCAAAATCTACCCACCAAATGCCCTTGGGTATGAAAACTAAATTATCTTTAGAACAAACAAAATGAGAAGTTTACCCTTCTTCACACATCAAACAATGTACTTTGGACACTTTTGCTTCATGTCCTACCTTTTTACAAAAGTAATAAGTAAATTCTTTATCTTGCTCTTGTGTTTCTACTCTAATAGAGAAAAACTTTATGCAATATCATCAACTCTCTTCATTTTCTTATTAAAAAAGGACCTAGTTTGATATAGTATCATGATAAATAAAGACCCATTAGTGTTTTTCATAGTTAAAAAAATTGTCCAATTCCATGCAATTGAGAAAATACTCAATTAACTCCTTTTAAATTGACAGATTGGGATTCCAAAGAAATATGAGTAGTGACAAGAGTGGTAGCAACAACTACTAATGAGAGAACAATAAGCATACAATGCACAATTTATCTTTATGGTAAATTTAAAGACCTAAACAAGATACCTAGCACACCATTAATCCCTAACCTTTGGATTGAAATGACTAACTACAAGTGGTACTCTCAACGCAATGATCAAACAATGGTTGTCTTTGAACATTCCATTATTCACATGGAAAATTAATATGGTGATAAATTTTGTCAAATAATGATTGTCTTTGAACACTTCATAATTCACATGGAAAATCAATCCTTATAATCACCACACATTTACCATTATATGCATGTAATTATTCGGCCAAATTGTGTCTTCCTTTAGGGTGAACACAATTACAAGAATAATTTCATGCAACATCTATGTAAATTCAATTAGATTAACTTACGCAATAGAGGTTCCGGGCAACATGTTGTTTCAATTAGTCCAACAAAAAATACAAGACAATTTAATTGAAATGAGAGGTCTGAAATTTACACATTTTACACATAAGCGTACAAAACCAAAAATTGTACATGTACATTATTGTTTAATGATTATATAATCATTAAACAATCCTCATGTGAAAAAGAAGTATTCCTAGAATAATTTTCAATTTCACAAGGCTTTATATTATATATAATTGTAAAAGATTAATTCCAAATTACCATAATAAAATTACATCACAACTATATATAATTAGCACACTAGATTCGATGCAATTTTTTATAAAAAAAAATATGTTGAATAATATCTCATTATATCCAAAATCCAAATGAAATAAAAATGACTTTATTGGTTGATTAGAAAAATAGAATAAAATAAAATCATATTAATTTACAAACCACCTGCACCTAGGGATACTGTAATATATATTAATATTGTATCCAAATCAATATTCTGACCTTGTATCAACCATATATCATATATTTGCTTAGTCAATAACAAAGAACCATTCCTAATATATAGTGTTTACAAATAACAAGTCATATATATATATATATATATATATATATATATATATATATATATATATATATATATATATATATATATATATATATATATATATATATATATATATATATATATATATATATATATATATATATATATATATATA